>NC_053490.1:412482792-412812792 GCF_905171775.1 Rana temporaria
CTGAAACAGATTTAGATACTTCTAAAGATGCAGATGAAGAAGTTTATATAACTGTAGATCAACCAGTCATAACAGAGCCGTCACCAGTACTTGTAGAAGAACCACCATCTGCGACTACTGAAGCTGCTCCCATTGAAAACGTTCTGAAAGATTTAAATAATAGACAAAACATGGTTCCTGAAAGGGCCATAACATTGCCAGTACAAGTTACACAGAAAACTGACCACTTCATAAAATATTTTAACAAAGCACAAAATGTACCTAAGCAGCTTCCAACCACAACAACAGTACAAACTATACAAAAAATGACAACCACTGTTAATAGGGAAGAAAAGGATCACACAACAGTGCATATACACTCAGGAAACAAGGAAAGTCCTAGAAGACCAGTTCATCAGGCTACAACACCTAGTCTTGGAAAATATGCCACTGTATTTCCGGTAACAAAAAAAGTTTTTGTTCCCACTACACATTATCACTTAAGCTCGTCAAGTATGCCATTTGTGCCTACTCAACCTCCAGTTCCCAAGAGAACCACTGATCAGGAAGATGTAAATGAACTAGACCCATATCCTTCTATCAAAAACAAAATATTTGTTCAGCCAAAGCAGGAAAACGTTAAAGATGTCTATACCACAAGATCAAATAACAGCCTTCTTTATAACACCAAATATTACCATAAACCCAGAGTAGTGAATAACAATCATCATGCAGTAGTTCCACCCTATTACAATCCTTCAAGAGCTACTATAAGACCACCTTTAATTGGAACCCAGGGACCTCTTCGCTACTTTATTACTAATCAGCCCATTTCAGTAACAAATAAACCAGAAATAACAGCTTACACGGCTCAAGAAAGAAAAACGTATACACCATATATATCAACAACCCCACCAACTACAACAACCACAACAGTAATTCCATTATTCAGGCCAAGGCCAGCAACACCAAATAAATATAACCAAGGACAACGAATAACACCCTATTACAGACCATTTGGGAATAACTTTATTACAGATGGTAAAGGCACTGCAATGAGATTCCCTTATCACGTAAATCCATACTATATAAACCCAAGAAACCCTTATCGTTTAAATAGAACAAGGAATTTTCAGTTTACTGCAACTTCCAAACCAAATCTGCCATCTATTGTAGTCCCAGACAATGTAACACCTAGAACCTGGACAACAACATTGATTCCAACAACAACAAGAACTACTACATCCCCTGTTCCAGCTATGACCAAAGTTTCAACAACCACAACAACTTTGGCTGTGACAGCTTCTCCTTATATTGCACAAACCCGAATGTCACAGACACTACATCCATACTGGTATTATTTTAATATCAATCAAAGACCTCGACTTACATCAAGTAAAGCAGAACCAACACCACAACCTCCTATAATTGCCAAAGTCCAAGAAAGCAAACCAAGGATTATAACCACTGGCTTCCAGTTTGTATCACTGCCATATGAAATGGGTGCAATTTTTCCATGCGAAACAACTGGTGAGCCAAAGCCCACCACTACTTGGACAAAACTTGCCACAGGTAACTTGTGAATATAAATGTATCTTTACTTCTTATAAAATTAAATGTTTAACAAAAATAAATGTGCAGTTTAGATGCTATATAAAAACAATATAGATTTCTGGCTTACCAGAATGCAAGCTGTGTAACGCCTGTATAATGATCTAATTCCAGGAGTGCAGCGAACTCCAACTCACAGTGGTGGACAAAAAACAGATTGGATAGGAGTCGATGCACCAGGCGGTACAGGAAACCAGCAATCATATCCAATAAGAAGTATCAAACAGGCATAACAAAAATGAGCAGCGTAACGTGTTTGTCACAGTCATGTGACTTCATTAGGGGATTGGATGCTCGCTGCTCGTTTTTGTTATGCCTGCTTGATACTTCTTATTGGATATGATTGCTGGTTTCCTGTATCGCCTAGGGCATCGAGTCCTATCCAGTCTGGTTTTGTCCACCGCTGTGAGTTGGAGTTCGCTGCAGTTCTGGAGTTAGATCATTATACAGACATTACACAGCTTGCCTTCCGGTAAGCAGGAAATCTATATGGTGGTGGCACACGCGTGATTATGGTGTTATCCCTGAGGTTCACTCTCCTATCTGCTATAGCGCTTAGTGGCTGTCCACATCCAGCTTCTATATTCAATCCATGGACTCTGAGATCATTTTACACAACTGTTTTTAAATACATTTTTAATTATCACTCTCACTGGCTTATTGAGCACAGCTATTTTTTTTTCTTTTTCCTACCTATTCTGAATGTGCTATCTCACGTTTGAGCTGCTGCAGTTTTTTGTGTTTTATATTTGTATTATAATATGTTGATTAGGTAGCTTGGTATTTCTTACTTTTTACTTATATAAAAACAACTAAGTCACTTAGGAATGAAACCCAAAAATTTGCAGGAACCTGTTACAGTCTCCAAATTCCTGACATCTTACCTGAATGCTGAACTCTTTTGACAGATAAAGCTCTAATGCCGCATACAGGCGGTCATTTTTTGTGATGAAATAAAACGACGTTTTATATCATGAAACAAAACAACGTTTTTGAAACTTCAATTTTAAAAAACGACGTTGCCTACACACCATCGTTTTTTCAAAATGCTCTAGCAAAGCGCGGTTACGTTCAGCACTCTTTTCCATTGACGCTCGCTTCATACCTTGCTTCTGAGCATGCACGGGTTTAAAAACGTTGTTTTAGCTACACACAGTGATTTTTTATGACACAAAAAACGACGTTTTGAAAAACGACACAAAAAATTGAAGCATGCTCGAATTTTTTTTTTTTGTCGTTTTTCAGAAGACATAACATTTTTTTTCCCCACACACGGTCATTTTAAATTACGTTTTTAAAAACGTCGTTTTTTTTCATCACATTAAGCGACCGTGTGTGCGCGGCATAACACTTGTAGTGTCAAAACTTTTCTGCCTCATCCTGCCTCCTACGCATTCTTTTTGGCCAGTTAGACAGTCAGTCGTAATGATAGGCCAAAAAGTAAGGGAATAGACAAGCTTCAACACTACCAGGAAATGTCAAAGTGTTCCGATTCAGGACAACCTGATGTTCTGGCATAATAGTAAAGGTTGTTGCAGGTATGTGCAGACACCTCTAAGCCAGTATTTCCAGTAAGACTTTATTCACTTTTTTTTTTTTTTAGCTTAAAAAAAGAGTTCCATTAGAACTTGAGGTCAACAGCTCAGCACTGGTACTATTTAGTGCTGAGAATAATTATACGTCCTGCAGCTGCAATGATGCTTTTTAGAGTGAAGAACAATACCTTAAAGAAAAACTTCAAACAACAACAAATGTTCAGTTTTCCTTTGGGTCCCCCTACCTTCTGCATTCATTGTCTATTAAGCAAGTTAGAGACAGAGAGGGTGACATAGGATTCTGAATTCCTGTACCAGGAAAAAAAACTACCTGATTGTGCAGTGTGAAAGAATTGTCTATAACACAATACTTCAAAATGTATAGTAAGTTATAATAAGCAAATAAATTCTTATCAATTACTACAGCAGCTCTAGTTGTCACTATACACTGTGACCCCTCTTTCCTATGACCATGCATAAAAGGAAATGTTCCCAAGATATAGGAGTGTAAGCAAGAGTCCAGTGAAAAAAGTGCTTTTTAAGGAATGGTGATCTCTCTGCTGCAGGTGACATCAAACGTGCACACTCCACCCTTCAGACTTCTCTCGTGTCAATCTCGCCTCAAGGGTATCTACTCACCAGATGGTAGAGTTCAACAAGCTCTGAACCTCTGCTCTGTCCAAATTCCTCCAACTCCAAAAACAGCAGTTGATCAGCACGCTATGCTCCTAATATCCACTAAATGTAAGGGCACAAAAAGACTAGATCTGGTGTAATACCGCTTTAAGTCTTTATTCCACAAGCTGTATCAATCAGCGTATTGATATAGTTAACGCATATATTAAAAGGTTGTTTAACCTGCCTGGCGGTATTCCCGAGCGTGACTCGGGGTGGGTTTTTCATGCTGCGATCGGTAACCCCGAGTCACGCTCGGGCTAGCTATGCAGAGCCTGCAGCGTGCGCTGGCTTACCTTGTCCTGGATCCAGCGATGTCACCGCGCTGTGTGAGCGAGCGGGACCTCGCTCGATTCACACAGCGTCCTCCTGTGCCGCCGATCTCCGTTCCCTGCAACGTTACGACGCACGGGAGCGGAGAACGGCGCCAAATTCAAAAACGTAAACAAACACTATACATACAGTATACTGTAATCTTATAGATTACAGTACTGTATGCAAAAAATACACACACCCCTTGTCCCTAGTGGTCTGCCCAGTGTCCTACATGTCATTTTATATAATAAAAACCTTTCTTTCTCCCTGCAAACTGTAGATTGTCCATAGCAACTAAAAGTGTCCCTTTATGTCAAAAATGGTTTTAGATCAGCTAAAAAACAGCGATAATAAATTATAATCACTTGCAGGATTGTGCGATAGCGATTTGTGGGGAAATTCGCCATAAAAAAAAAATAATGACAGCGACAATTTTGCAACTGAGAAAATTTCAGTGATTTTGATTTGATTACATTATTGAATAATTTTTATAAGAATTATATTATTATTTGTTATAATTATTTATAATTATTTATTATAATTTATAATTTAGTTTTTTAAAAAAATTCATACCCGGGATGCCTATTAGATTCTTGTTTGGTCAGATTTAAGTGAGTTATTCCTAAGAATTACAGGCCTACAGTATAAAACACCAAATTTCCTTGCAAATAATTGTACCGCTTTTGGTACGTAATTCCAGACAGAATCATACCGCCAGGGAGGTTAAAACAACCAGCAAACACCGGGCTGATTCCTGGCTCACAGTGGAATATCTTTGCATGTGTCAGTCCCGTCCACTGTGGATAGACACTGGTCTGTTACCACACACTGGAGCGCAGCTGGAATGCAGCGCACAGTGTAATGCTTCCTGTGTGTCGTGAGGTCACGCCCTTACATTTCGTCCTTCTGACTTCCTCTGAGGGCGTGGCCTCTCGACGCAACATCACAGTTTAAATACTGATCTATCTGTATACAGGGCGCGCTCAGCATTAACCCCTCTTATCCCTGCAAAAACTCCCGGATAGATCGAGCAGGTGCATTAGGGAATTCGTTCATTGGGGTCAAGCTATAATTAACACACCCTATACCACAACGATCATATAACATCGATTAGAGCTATTATACATGGTGATATTTCTCTCTATCACATCAGGTAATATTAATTGTTCGCAAGTAATATGTATATACTGTATATATAAATCAATCAAAAATTCATATGACAATATATTTAAGATTAAGATAAAAATATATAAATATAAATATATACCCAATAATTGTTCTAATTAAACAGGATTTTCAAAGATCTGATAGTGATCAAGCAGAATAAATATATATCTCTAAACCTCAATATTCACAAAATTGTATTGACACTGCAACACCTCTGTTCCAGTATTATTCACATAAATGTACAATGAGTTCCAATATTCCAAAAAGGTTAATCTAATAGGATTACACGATTAATCTGAATATATCAAATAATCAATATAAAAGAAAGTATATATTTTCTAAAAGAAGGGGAAGGATCGGAAGCATCTTTAGGAGTTTTTTTTTAGATTTTCTCAATAAAAACCCAAACAACATCAAACTCACAAGTCATTATAGTCAAGACAAAATTGACTTTCTCGATTTGAGTATTTACAAGAATAGGGATGTTTTAGAAACAAAAGTATTTTTTAAACCAACAGATCGGAACAGTTTTTGACCAATCCAAAGTGGTCACCATCCAGCCTGGCTAAAAAATATTCCTAAAGGCCAACTTGTGCGGGTGAAGAGAAACTGCTCTACACTAGAGGATTATGAGTCCCAATCTGAGATTCAGAGAAAAGGAATATGATGCCCAACAATTGGATGTAATATCTGAAGAGATAAAATTAATCCCACGAGTAGAGGTCTTAATTAGAAAAATTATTGGGTATATATTTATATATTTTATATTTTTATCTTAATCTTAAATATATTGTCATATGAATTTTTGATTGATTTATATATATATATATATATATATATATATATTACTTGTGCGAACAATTAATATTACCTGATGTGATAGAGAGAAAAATCACCATGTATAATAGCTCTAATCGATGTTATATGATCGCTGTGGTATAGGGTGTGTTAATTATAGCTTGACCCCGTTCCATCCCAAAGAAGTCATGAAACTGTTCACAGACTTCTATAACAATCTTCTTTCATCACTACAATCACTGCCTAAACAGTCCTCGCTAGACTGGTTTAATGCCCCTTGTACAGATATAGAAGTTAACAGAATCATTGGAACGTTAAAGACATCCACAGCCCCAGGCCCTGATGGCTATTCCACATCCTATTATAAAAATAAATTGCCTCTACTATTACGCCAAACCTTACTAAATTATATAATAATACCTTACAGGGTGGCCAATTCCCTCCCAAGATGCTTTTGGCTAACATGTCGCTGCTTCCCAAACCAAATAAAGATCACTCCACCCCCCAAAACTACCGCCCAATATCAGTTATTGACAATGACTTAAAAATATTTGGACGTATCTTGGCAGACAGATTATCTGCGGTTATTTCCCCTTTAGTGGACCCTGATCAAATGGGCTTCATTCCTAACAGACAAATAACAGACAACATACGACTGACCGCAAATATCATTCAGGATTCCAACATACACTCCAAATCCACGCTTTTGCTCAGTTTGGATATACACAAAGCTTTTGACAGTGTAAGCTGGTCATACCTTGATACTTTACTCCCCAAATATGGTATCATGAATGAATTCCTTCATGGCTTTAAGGCTCTCTATCACAACCCTTAAACACGCATCAAACTTCCAGGCAATAACTCTGACTTCTTCCCCCTGACGAAAGGCACTAGACAGGGTTGCCTCCTTTCCCCTTTACTCTTTGCCCTCGCAATTGAGCCCCTTGCCTGTGCTATTAGAAATAATACAGACATCAAAGGATATTTTAAAGGATCCAAAGAATACAAAATGAGTCTCTTAACCCCTTCCCCGCCCCCTAGTGTTAACCCCTTCACTGCCAGTGGCATTTTTATAGTAATCCAATGCATTTTTATAGCACTGATCGCTATAAAAATGCCAGTGGTCCCAAAAATGTATCAAAAGTGTCCGAAGTGTCCGCCATAATGTCGCAGTACCGAAAAAAAATCGCTGATCGCCGCCATTACTAGTAAAAAAATATATTAATAAAAATGCCATAAAAATACCCCCTGTTTTGTAAACGCTATAACTTTTGCGCAAACCAATCAATAAATGCTTATTGCGATTTTTTTTTACGAAAAATATGTAGAAGAATACGAATCGTCCTAAACTGAGGAAAAAAAATGTTTTTTTATATATTTTTGGGGGATATTTATTACAGCAAAAAGTAAAAAATATAATTTTTTTTCAAATTTGTCGCTCTATTTTTGTTTATAGCGCAAAAAATAAAAACCGCAGAGGTAATCAAATACCACCAAAAGAAAGCTCAATTTGTGGGAAAAGAAGGCGCCAATTTTGTTTGGGAGCCATGTCGCACGACCGCGCAATTGTCAGTTAAAGCGGCGCAGTCCCGAATCGCAAAAAGTAGCCTGGTCTTTGGGCAGCAATATGGTCCGGGGCTGAAGTGGTTAAGGATAAATTCCCATTTAATTGGCATGTCGATTCGCTCAGAAACTTAGGTATCCAGATTACACCCCTGTATAACACATTATACCAAGCAAACTACCCTCCCTTATTTAACAATATTAAAAATGTACTTAAACTTTGGTCATCATACCAGATTTCATTCTCGGGCAGAATAGTGGCTGTAAAGATGATGATACTACCCAAGCTTTTGTTCTTTTCAAGAGCCCTTCCTCTTGTTTTGCCTAAAAAAACACTAGACTCATTACAAAGAGAGACTAAAAGATTCATTTGGCAGAACAGGAAACCTAGATTTAGTTATTCTCTCATTTAAAAGGTGGCCTTGGCATCCCAAACCTACTGTATGGCTTTATTACTTATCGGACAGATTTACCCAACTGGCCCAGTGTTAGACCCCTTCACTCGAAATCCCTTGGCTCCGGTTCAAGGAAGAATCTATCCTACCTTACAATCTCTCCTCTGGTCCAAAACCATCCCTCCACAAAAAATAAGACCCTTAAACAATATTGTCACTCACTCCCTCCAACTATGGAACAGACAGGCCCCAAAATTTAAGCTATCTTCTAACACTCCTCCCTGGCATCTTTTCTAGGCGACCCGCATTTTTCCCCCCTAGATAGTGCTCAAAATCAATACTTACCAACGGATTGGAAATCGCGTAACCTGACACATTTAAAATCCCTCACTCACATCAACTCATTTCTCACTTTCTCCAGTCTGCAAACAAAATATAATCTTTCTCCTAATGAATTAGAAAACTATACAAAAATTAGACAATTCTATCAGAAATACTACTCACTTACACTTCACCCCCCCCCCCCTATATACAATTTTAACAAATTTGTATCTCCACCCCTCGAGATAGGGGTTTGATCTCCAGTATATATAAAAGCTTGAATGAAACTAACATGCCTGAGAAATCGCATCCCATGTTACAATGGGAATCAGATCTAAATACTTCATTTACTCTTGAGCAATGAGATGCCATTTTCATAAATCTCCATAGATGTACCAAAACAACATCTATCAGAGAATCAGCTATCAAATTGCTCTATAGATGGTATCTTACACCAGCTAAACTTAATACATTTTATCCCTCACTGTCTCCACTCTGCTTCAGGGCATGTCCCACCCAGGGTACGCTATTACATATTTTTTGGGACTGTCCCCATCTAAAGGACACTTGGCACAAGGCCAGCATCATTATTGACAAAATCTCTGGTCGAAGGATCCCACTTACACCCCAAATCTGCCTTTTATTCTCCCCTATTCAAGATATTCCAACATTTAGCACAAGGCTTATTCACACATTTCTCACCTCCATTCATTGGGCCATAGCCTTTAATTGGCGCTCCACTTCGGCACCCTGGCCACAGATTCTCAACCGCATGACAAACATCAAATTTTCCGAGAGAATTCACCATACGTTATATGATTCTATGCCCCGGTATAAAAAAAATGGTCTCTCTGGGATACCACCTTTCTGGTTCAAGATTAACTTTTACTAACCATACCCTTTTCTTCCTGTACAATGTTCACCATCAATGACACTTGTATACATTCCTGCACAATCATTGTTTTTTTTTTGTACCTTGACCTTTTCTACAATAAAATCGTTTGTAAACAAAAAATAAATAATTATAGCTTGACCCCAATGAACGAATTCCCTAATGCACCTGCCCGATCTATCCGGGAGTTTGTGCAGGGATAAGAGGGGTTAATGCTGAGCGCGCCCTGTATACAGATAGATCACTATTTAAACTGTGATGTTGCGTCGAGAGGCCACGCCCTCAGAGGAAGTCAGAAGGACGAAACGTAAGGGCGTGACCTCATGACACACAGGAAGCATTACACTGTGCGCTGCATTCCAGCTGCGCTCCAGTGTGTGGTAACAGAGCCGTGTCTATCCACGGTGGACGGGACTGACACATGCAAAGATATTCCACTGTGAGCCAGGAATCAGCCCGGTGTTTGCTGGTTGTTTAAACAACCTTTTAATATATGCTGTTAACTATATCAATACGCTGATTGATACAGCTTGTGGAATAAAGACTTAAAGCGGTATTACACCATATCTAGTCTTTTTGTGCCCTTACATTTGGTGGATATTAGGAGCATAGCGCGCTGATCAACTGCTGTTTTTGAATTTGGACGGAGCAGAGGTTCAGAGCTTGTTGAGCTCTACCATCTTGTGAGTAGATACCCTTGAGGGGAGATTGACACGAGAGAAGTCTGAAGGGTGGAGTGTGCACGTTTGATGTCACCTGCAGCAGAGAGCTCACCATTCCTTTAAGAGCAGTTTTTTCACTGGACTCTTGCTTACACTCCTATATCTTGAGAACATTTCCTTTTATGCATGGTCATAGGAAAGAGGGGTCACAGTCTATAGTGACAACTAGCGCTGCTGTAGTAATTGATAAGAATTTGTTTGCTTATTATAACTTACTATAAATTTTGATGTTTTTGTGTTTTAAGCGGCTGCTGACAAATTTAATTGAATGATAAATGGTAACATTTAATCATTATTGCTCTGTTATAAATACCTTTTAGCCCATAGCGCCGAGATGGTGGAATTAGGCCTTGATCTTCACTATTTGTTTATAACACAAGACTGGCTGCACAAAGTTATGTCTCCCTTGAACAAGTAAAACCATGAAGATATACAGTATGTATTTAAACCATGTATTGAACTATTTGCCAGAAGTTATGCTTTATGCTCCATATGGATGCTTTATTTTCCAGGAGCATTGTGAGGAGCTTGATAAAATATAACATTTCTTGCATCCATAAATTATACTGCTTCAAGCTCATATTCAAAACTGTTACTATTTACTATTTTAGTCTTGTACATTTTTTTTTTCTTCTTTTGATTTAAATAGGTGCAGTTATGACTTCAAGCACCAGAATACAAAGATTTGAAGTCTTGGATAATGGAACTTTGCATATCCAGAATCTTCAGCTGCAGGACCGTGGACAGTATATGTGTACTGCACAGAACAAGCATGGCATTGACAAGATGACTGTTACTTTAGCTGTCATTGCCAATCAACCTAAAATGTTATCCTCTCGATACAGGGATATTTTAATTTATCTTGGAGATACGATCATATTGGACTGTAATGCCACTGGAATACCAACTCCTCACATTTCTTGGATATTGCCTGATCGGAGAATAGTACGAACAGTTTCTACAACAGAGTCTCATATTATGCTTTTACCTAATGGAAGTTTGTCTATTAAAGAGGTTACTTTCCCAGACCGAGGAAGCTACAAATGTGTTGCAAGCAATGTGGCTGGAGCCGACAGTTTGACTGTTAAACTTCAAGTATCACCTTTGCCCCCAATAATTCAACAGGAAAAGGTGGAAAATATTTCTCTGCCTCAGAGTCACAGCATATTTATCCATTGCTCAGCGAAAGGTGCTCCTCCACCCACTATTCGATGGGTGCTTTCAGATGGAACCCAGGTTAGACCATCCCAGTTTGCAAATGGAAATGTATTTGTTTTTCCCAATGGAACACTCTACATAAGAAACAGCTCACCAAGAGACATTGGGAAATATGAGTGCATAGCTGCAAATGTTGTGGGTGCAGGCAGGAGAATAGTACATTTAGATGTAAAGAAATATCCATTAAATGCTAAAATTACGGCAAGCTCTCCCCAGAAAACGGATGTGTCTTATGGTGGAACCCTACGCTTAGAGTGCAGTGCAGCAGGAGATCCTTGGCCAAGAATAATGTGGAGACTTCCATCTAAACGTCTGGTTGATTCTTTTTTCAGGTGAGTTGATAATCAATAACGTATATTTTATGTTAGTCCGAAACCCTAGTATATATATGAGTGAAAAAATAACACTAGGGGGTTGATTTACTAAAGGCAAATCCACTTTGCACTACAAGTGCACTTGTAAGTGCAGTCGCTGTAGATCTGGGGGGAATATCTGAAATGAGGGGAAGCTCTGTTTTCTATCATCTAATCATGTACAAACAAAAAATCCGTTTTTTATTTTCCTTGTATGCCCCCCTCAGATCTACAGTGACTGCACTTCCAAGTGCACTTGCAGTGCGCTTGTAGTACAACGTGGATTTGCCTTTGATAAATAAACCCTTAAGTGTCTTGACTTTAATTCCTTATTTGAAGCATTTTTCCTGACTATGAACAATATTATATTCCCATGCAACGTGCCTTTGAGCTTTCTGCCAAATTTGACTTCTTCAGAAAGAGTCAAATCCCTAATACAGCACAAAGTTTCTTACCATGTCATAGCCTTCTCATCCTCCAACTCCTGCACCCCTCTCCTTACAAACTCTACATAATCTTTTTTTTTAAGTTGGTGGGGGAGGATCGAAGGGGTTTAATATACAGTAGAGTGTGAAACTGAAACTCAGAGTTTGCACATCTCTATGTACAGTGGTTGGGCACTTTAGCAAGGTACAGAATCGACTGCTGCTGTATAATAGGATACAGAATTTTGCTCCAAGGGTCACTGAACAAGATGAGAAAGTTGTTTTAACATGGTAAAACCAGTGTGATTTAACCATAATCAGTATGTTAAAACAGATTCTTATCATAACCAGCATTTGTTCTGGGAACAAAATTTAAAACTCATCGTGTGTGGATGATTATTTTATTTTTTTAAAGTAGGAAGGAGATAAAGGCATTAAAAAAAATAAGGATTCTCTTATGTAAAACATTTAAGTTCTGCTGTTACTTTAATAGCTGTGTATTTTATTCTGTGTATCAGGATCCATGATACAGAGCAGCATCTGAAAAGGTTGACAGCAGAGCTCTGCTAAATACATTGGGACATTGCCAGGTGATACACCGGCAGTAGATGTTTCCTCTATCTCAGCACTGTACCTGAGGTGGGTGCCCCTATGCTCCTTGCCTTGGCTCAGCCCTGTCTTTAGAGCTCTCAAGAGATGTTAATCCTCATCGAGCCTTGACATAGGTGTCCTAGTGCATTCTGTCATGAATTTAATAACCTCAATAGACATGTGCATTCGTTTTCGTCCGAATGCATTTTCGTCCGAACTTCAGGTATTTTCGTTATCATTTTAACAAACGATAACGAAAGCACAGAAAACAAAAACCGAAAGATCCGACATAAACAAATGCTTTATTTTCGTTTTTGTTGCGGTCGAATGTGCCTAACCTTAACTCTATTAGTCCAATATTATTCTACATAAAGAGAAAAGATTCGACATTGAGAGAAAAGATTCGACATTATAGAGACATGAAGAAGATTTGACATAGAGAGAAAAGATTCGACATAGAGAGACATGAAGATTCGACGAAGTAGCTAAAAACATACGATCGCAGCAAGCGGACATTTATGGTGAAATGCTCGGCCCATAGGCTATAGAAGAATTCTAATGTTGGTTGACTAGTAATAATAATTAATAAATATAATTATTAGTAGTCATACAACATTAGAATTCTTCTATAGCTTGTAGGCGGAACATTCGACCGGAAATGTATGATTGCGGCATCGTACAGTTTCGTTGCTCCGTCAAATCTTTTTTTTTTTTTTTTTTAATTCTGTCAAATCTTCTTTTTTTTCTTTTTTTTTTAAAGATTCCGTCAAATCTTTTTTTTTTTTTTTTAAAGATTCAGTCGAATCTTCTTAGAGCGTTCGACAGACACCATAAGACTCCAATGACAGATTCAACCTTAATTCATTTGGATTTTTTTAACGAATGGAAAAACAAAATTAATAAAAATGAATTTTCGGGAGTAACTAAATAAATTTATTTTTCGGACGAAAACAAAATTCCGAAAACGAAATATTTCAGTGTGCACATGTCTAAACCTCAACGGATCAAGCCCTAAAGAAGGGAAAGGCCCTTTTCCCCCTCAAAATATGTTGGCTGTATTTAATGCTCTTAACAATTAAATGGTTCAAAAACTCCCTCAAGTGAGATGAACTGTTGTACCAGGTGCTCCCCCATACACATCCAAGGATTTACTGTCTGGTGAGCCCTTCATTTGTTGCCACCAAAAATTGGTAGATCCATTGGAACCAACTTTCACTTCTTTTTGTCCAATGCTATCACACATACAGTATATCAGTCTTTCATTGTAGTAGAATCCAACACAAGGCAAAGCAGTGGACCACAATGCATACACCATGCACTATGATGTGCAGTGTTGTTAATAAATATTAATACATGTTGTGATGTGTTGGCAAGACTTTTAAAATAAATGGGCTACTTTAATGCAACACCTGTTAACTTGTGCCATAACACGTGTGATAACTCACTTAGCACTTAAAGCAGAACTCCAGTAAAAAAAAATTCCCCTTGCAGTGGGTCTGCACCCGCACTGCAAGGATTAACTGCTGTTTTTTTTTATAGAGAAGAGATATACTTACCTAATCCTCCTATCCTCCCAGTACAAGAACTGTCCCTGCGGTCTAGCGGTCTTGTGCAATGGACAGCAATATAAACTAGACGTAGGGCCTTTGAGAATGACACAAATAATAATTTTCACAAAGTCTGTTGCCTGAGTTTTTATGAACGTGATTTGCATATACTCCAGAATGGTATGAAGAGTGATCAGATGAATTGCAATCAATTGCAAAGTCGGTCCCTCTTTGCCATTATAATAAACTTAATTAAGAAAAAAACTTTTCCACTGCATTTGTGAAGAAGACTTTAGGGCACCCAAGAAAGTCCAGCAAGCGCCAGGACCGTCTCCTACAGTTGATTCAGCTGCGGGATCAGGGCACCACCAGTGCAGAACTTGCTCAAGAATGGCAGCAGAGAGGTGTGAGTACATCTGCATGCACAGCTCACTCACAATTTTGCCTAAGAACACAGCCAAGAGTAAAACATGGTAAAAAAACATCCTCCGGGAGCAACTTCTCCCAACCATCCAAGAACAGTTTGGTGTGGAACAATGCTTTTTCCAGCATGATGAAGTACATTGTCATAAGGGAAAAGTGATAACTAAGTGGCTTTGGGAACAAAACATCGACATTTTGGGTTCATGGCCAGAAAACTCCCCAGACCATAATCCCATTGAAAACTTGTGGTCAATAGTCCAGAGGCAGGTAAACAAGAAAAATACCAATTCTGACAAACTCCAACCATTGATTATGTAAGAATGGGCTGCACTTAGAATTTGGTTGACAGAATGCCAGGGCAAAATGCAGAGGTCTTGAAAAAGAAGTGTCAACACTTCAAATATTAACTCTGCAAACTCTGTAAACCTTTTCCAACCACTTTATGCTACAGGTAAGCCTATAATAAGGCTTACCTGTAGCTACCCAGGATATCTCCTAAACCTGAATGGTTTAGGAGATATCCCCTGTCCCCTGCATGTGCTGATGTCATCGGCACATGTGGACTATAGCTAACTGAAGCAATGGCACATATTTGTCAGTGCTTTTGTCAGTGTGCAGTTACCGGCGGCTCCTGCGCGCATGCCCGCGATACCCGGACGTAACCCTGGGGAGAGATGTTGCCAGCCGGAGGGGGGAATAAGGACCGCTGCGGGGGGCTTCGATCTAAGGTAAGTAATTCATAATAAGCTAGTATGCTATGCATACTAGCTCATTATGCCTTTGTCTTGCAGGGTTTGTTTTATAGGGTTTAAAACCACTTTCAGTATACCATAGTAACACCTGAAAAAAAGATCTGAAAACACTGAAGCAGCAAACTTTGTGAAAATGTATATTTGTATCATTCTCAAAACTTTTGTCCATGGCAGCACTAAGAGAAATGTTTATACAAAGTAAATCTCTTAGGTTTATAAAACATTTACTATAAAGAAATAAGAGAAATAGGAATCAGTAAGGCCCTGTACACACGGGCAAGAATCTCGTCAGGAAAAACCTGTCGTTTTCCCTGATGAGATTCTTGGCAAGAATCTCTTGCCACCCGAGTGTACACACTGACCTTTCAAAAGAACCACGGTTCTCTTGAAAGGCAAGAACACGGTTCTCTTGAAAGGCAAGAACGCGGTGACGTCATCGCGTGCGACGAGCATGCGCTCATCACATTCGATGCCAACGCCGCCATCTTGCTTCCCCCTATCTATGTCGTGGAAGCTACCGCGCATGCGTCAAAGTCATTTTGAGCATGCACGGGTTTCCACGGCGACAGGTAAGTATACACACTCTCGGGTTTCTCATCAGGAAACAGGACGACAAGAATCTCGACAAGAAAAAAGAGAGCAGGTTCTCTTTTTTTCTCGTCGAGATTCTGGACAGATTTCAAGACGAGAAACCTGAAAGCCTCGTACACACCAACAGTTTTCTCGGCAAGAAGCAGTTTTCTTGCTGGTTTTTGCAGAGAAAACCGGTCGTGTGTACAAGGCTTCAGACATATAGATATAACATATACAGTATAGATAGACAAAATACATAAAAATTATGAGCAAATCCATTTAAGGGGTAAACAACAGTTGCAGAAAAAGCAGAAAATAAAATGCTCATACATAGGTAGGTATGCCAAGTCCGTTATCCGCTAATTTATGTTGACCAGATTTTATAAACTGAATATTTTCACATTACTGCTGTAACTCTGCTTTTTATTGCTTGCCACCTTTTCATGGATCAGCATAATCATTTTGTTTGTTGTTATTTTTTTTGTAGTTTTGACTCCAGAATCAAAACTTTTGCAAATGGAACTCTCATCATCTACTCTGTTACTGAAAAAGATGCTGGAGATTATTTGTGCATGGCAAGGAACAAGCTTGGAGATGACTATATGGTGCTTAAAGTAAATGTCATGATGAAGCCTGCCAAGATCCAGTTTAAAAATGACATTGACCACAAAGTCACATATGGAGGTGATCTAAAGGTTGACTGTGTAGCTACAGGAGTTCCAAATCCTGAAATTTCATGGAGTCTCCCAGATGGAAGTATGATTAATAATGTTATGCTATCCGATGACAGTGGGACAAGAACAAAAAGATATGTTGTATTTAATAATGGGACCTTATACTTCAATGAAGTTGGAATGAAAGAGGAAGGTGACTATACGTGTTATGCTGTGAACCAAGTTGGTCAAGATGAGATGCGGGTGAGCGTTAAAATATTGGCTGAAAAACCATCAATCAAGAACAAGACTTATTCTATTATTAACGTGCCTTATGGTGATGTTATCACGGTTTCATGTGAAGCCAAAGGAGAGCCTGTCCCAAAAATAACATGGCTCTCCCCATCCAGTAAGCCTATACCTGCATCATCAGACAAGTATCTTATTTACCAAGATGGTACTCTTTTAATACAAAAAGCTCAACGATCTGATAGTGGAAACTATACATGTTTAGCACAAAATGATGGTGGAGAGGACAAGAAAGTGGTTCAAATTCAGGTAAATGTCCTCCCTCCCAAAATTAACGGCTATTCTGACAAAATATTGACAGTTAAAGAATCTGCAATGAAAGATACACGCTTGCTGATTGACTGCAAAGCTGAAGGAATTCCGACACCCCGTGTCATGTGGTCTTTTCCGGAAGGAGTAATCCTTCCTGCTCCTTACTATGGAAATAGAATTACAGTCCATCGAAATGGAACCCTTGACATTAAAGTTCTTAGGAAAACAGATTCAGTACAGTTGGTGTGTATTGCAAGGAATGAAGGAGGGGAGGCAAAATTAGTTGCTCAGTTGACTGTCAATGAACCAGCGGTAAAACCTCAATTTACCACTGAAAATGAAATTGTTGTTGTGTCTGAGGGTCATGTTGCTAAGCTTAATTGCTCTGCTGTCGGGATACCAGAGCCTCATCTTAAATGGATTTTGCCTAATGGTACTGAGATCAACAGTGGTAGTCACCTCAACAGACTGTTTCACAAGCAAGATGGTACATTACACATTGGCTCTGTAGCACTTGCTGATGGAGGGACCTACCGCTGCAGAGCTCTTAACATAGCTGGATCTGCAGACAGACTGGTCATTTTGCAGATTGGACAAAAGCCACAAATGAGTAGCAACTATAATAACCTAGTAAGCATAATCAATGGAGAGACTTTACAACTTCACTGCACTACGCAGGGAGAACCAAGACCTCATATTTCTTGGACACTTCCAAATGGAATTGTTATTGATGGGCCTCAGGTTAAAGGCCGCATATCTCTTTTGCAAAATGGAACCCTTATAATAAAAGACACTACCGTCTATGACAGGGGAAGTTACCAGTGCAAAGCAACTACACATTATGGTTCATCCACAATGAATGTTCCTGTCATTGTTATAGCATATCCTCCTCGTATAACGACCAGTCCTGCACCGGTTATCTATGCAAGACCAGGAAGCTCCATTCAGCTAAACTGCATGTCAATTGGCATACCAAAAGCTGAGATAATGTGGGAGCTTCCGGATAAATCTCAGTTAACTGCGGTAGCTCAGTCTCGTCTTTATGGAAACAAATTTCTTCATCCTCAGGGGACTTTAGTTATTCAACATTCTTCAAAGAGAGATGCAGGTTATTATAAATGCACTGCAAAAAATATACTAGGCAGTGACACAAAGTCCACCTACATACATGTATATTAAAATACATAAAATCAACTGTACAGGTAAAATGCCCGTGACTGCCATGCAAGTGCAAAGTATACTGTATCATTGTTTGCAATAGACAACTTCTAATTAATCATATCTGATGTCATATTAAACTCTACATTCAATAAATCATACTATCTTTTCAAACAAGACGTATAAACTAACCAAAGCAAAGATGTAAATGTATGATAGAATTAATGGTTATAGTTTTAATACAACATTTTTTTTCCTCTTCTAGCATTTCATGAGTGCTGATTTTCTGTTCACAGCTCTGAGATCAGATCTTGTTAATGTGCGTGGATTGGTCTTCATCAAATTAAATTTCAAACCTACTGTATATGCCATTGTAATAGCATTTGAATAAACATGTGTCCTACTTTGGGGCTTTATCCCAACGTAAAACAAACTGAAAAGTGGGTGCACAATCCTTGGTTCAAACAGCGTTCATTAACAAAAATGAATTGAAAATACTTGCTAGCTATCATCATTTGCTTGCATTGTATCTACTGTATAGGGGATGAAATATCTCCTTTATAAAGCATTTCTTTACCAAAAGTTTTTTTCTACTTTTAAAGATTACCTCCACGTTAAAAGACGAAAAGAGGATTTGTGGAGGGGTATTGTAGCGTTTAACACCTAATTTGTGAATACCCAATTTGCTGCCTGTAACTCAAAATGCCATCTGCTTCTGGGACTTTTGACTGGACCCCCTACCTACCAAGGTATTGGAAAGGTTGTAGGGATGTCCTATTGGAAGATGTGAATTCAAACAGTTTTTATGACACACAAACAGCAGATTTGGGATCAGAAGCAAAGGGGTGGGTGTATTTTACATATTGGGCTCAACCCCCCATACACAAATAATCTCTTGATTATTTCTATTTTAAACTAGAGCTGCCTTGTATGCCTTGTACACATGGTCGGACTTTTGACCATGTAAAAGTCCGCTATGAGTCAGTCGGAAGTCCGACGGAAAGATAGAGAACATGTTCTCTATCTAAGGTTCGTCGGACTTCCGACAAAAAAGTCAGATGGAGGCTACACACGGCTGGTCTTTCCGAGAAAAAAAAGCCTGTCTGACTTTTTTTTCTGGGTAAGTCCAGCCGTGTGTACGAGGCATTAAGGACCATTTTGATTAAAAGAAGATACTTGGTAATGCAGTAGCATGTTTCTCAAAAAGAAATATAACAGATGAGTTTTGTTATTTTTGCATTCACAAGAGCATATTGGAAAGGCTGGATCAAGTTGAATGAAGACAAAAGGTTTTTGCAATAATTTATTTTTTCTTGGCCTTAACATCTATCTTATCTACACTACCTAATGAGATCTGTCTTCAGAGTGACAAGCAGAACTTAGCACCAACAAAGAGGAAAGAAAATTTCCATTGTGTACACTTTCTCAGTGTGACGTTTGTCTTAACATTAATATTTTGGAATGATACAGTATCACATTGACTTAATCTGCACCTTACTACCAAAGAAGTATTAATATTATTCACATGTTACAGTGATATGTGCTCTACTCTTTGAAATTGTTCTGATACCACTATTCTAGAAAGGAAAAATTATCTCCAAAATACAAGGTGCTTCTTCTGAACAGCACAGTATGCTATACTAGAAGAATTCTATGGTATGGACAATTTAATATTGTTACGGTTGTAAACCTATGTTTTCATACAGAAGCAGTTTGCATTTTTGCTATAGTTTTTCTTCTACTGAGTCTTATAAGTGCATCCGTGTGCTGGATAACTAATGTTAAATCTTGTAGAAAGCTAGCCCAGACAGTTCAATTATGGGCTTTCATGAACTTGTTAATATGCAACAAAAAACAATTTTCACCTTTCATGCTTTTGCATATGTTCTACTATTAATAATGTAACCATGAGACACAAATAAGTACAATACATGTCTCATTTTTTATAAATTATTGGTCTTTAAAAGACTTTGCTGCAGAACTGTGTTTATATTATTATTATTATTATTATGATCCTTGTACTGTACATTTTATAATAAATATTTTTTCCAAACAATTTGATGTATGTTAATGCTGCACAATTTTGTGGAACTTTGAATTTGTTTTGCACTCACTTTTAAAGTGCATGTGAAGCCAAAATACGCTTTTTTTTTTTTTTTTGCTGTGTTGTTTGCGTTCCAAAGGGAAGATTTCTTTTCACTTCCTGTACCATAGATACAAAGCAGTAGGAGATCTCTTCAAAGTAATGGAAAAAACACTCTTAGATACCTATCACTAGAACTTGATTTACCATTGGAAGGTTTTCCTTCTATACAACTCAGAAGTATTGTCTGTCCAGCGCATTTTATCAGTGGACCGCTCCTGACAATGCCCACTGATGAAATGCATTGAAGAAGAGGAGGCATCATGATGTAATTTTGCACAGTGGAGAGCTTGCACACACACGAGAAGGGTGAGCTGGAGGTGTGTAGCTTCACAGGTAATAAAGTGGTAATAATCTCCAAACTAAAAGTGTAATGTACAGTATTGGAGAATACCAATCATTACATGTGGTGGCTGCATTCATTATCGTTTGTTGGACTTTTTTATTGTGCATTTATTATTTTTTTACTCTGCAGCCTGTAAGGCATTGCCCCTGCAATCAGTAGATCATGGGTACAATGCCAGGATCCTGCAGACTCCTAGTATACTGTCTGCCCGTACCTCTAATATGGGCAGGCAGTTACTGAATAGCAGGGAGAATCAATGGACTATGAGAGCTCTCACAAGCACCCTTGCCGTTCGTTGAGAACTACAAGCCACCGGCCGCTAAGGCTGACAGTACTTGTAGTTCATTCATTCACGGAACTCCCACACGGCCCCCTAATTTTAATTCTGACAGTGGGTTCCTAGGGAAGTCCCCCAGCCTGCTGTCACAGTGAGGAGGGGTGGGAGTGGGAGGAGAGGAGCTGGAACAACCTAAATACGGGTGGAACTTGTAACATGTTCCAAAGTTGAACTGTGGCAAGACACAGGAGGAAGAGGACTTGCAACTTTTTATTTTGCAGACTGCAGTGTTGATGCGTAGCACAGATGGACAGAAGGCACCCTAACTGTGCAAGTCTTACTGCTGGCCACTGACTGGAAAGATAGGGTGGGGCTGAATAGTTGGCATATTGATTGATAGGGTGAGGCAACAAAATAGAGATGGGAGGAACGTCAGGTACATATAAGAGGCCAGTGCTGCGGAGGCCATAACAAACTCAGATAAGAATCAGGAATATACAGTATAGCATGCATACACAAACACACTTGTGAACTGCTGGCAGCTGTAGCAACCTTGAGAAGGTGAGGATCCCACAGTTTCTCACCGATCATTCTACTGTCTCTGCAGAAACACAAACTATCACTGTACTCCTTTGGTACATCTGCATGTTGGCCAAGTACAAAAGACTTATTGCATGGATACCTAAGAAGTATTATTCATGTCGTAATGATCAGTCTATTGGTTTGTAAGAGCAACCTACAGGCTTTTATTAGCTGTTTTTAGGTTACGGAAAGCCTGAGAGGATGCTACCATCATTGTGACTCAATAGCAAAACACTGAAAAATAAAAATATTTTCCAGCACTAAGTTCAGCCAGTCCACATAAAACACCTTGTTAAACTGTTTTAACATTTAGGTTAAAAAAAAGGGTTTGTTGCATACATTTGAAAATACATGTAAATCCACACCACAATGTGAGGATACGTCTACAAACTGTGGTCCTTAACTCTATAAAGCATAAGAGATGTTTTTTGGGGATTTGGTTCAGACATAGGATTTGATTCAGATTATCAGTTTCATTGAGTGAGGCCTCGTACACACGACCAAGGAACTCGTCGTAAATTAAACATTGTTTTCCTCGACGAGTTCCTTGTCAGGCTTGTGGCGAAACTTGACAAGCTTTCTTTGCGTACACACGGTCAAGACCAAATCTCCTCGTTCTCAAACGCAGTGACGTACAACACATACGATGGCAGGGGAAGTTCGATTCCACTGGCACAACCCTTGGGGCTGCTTTTGCTAATCTCATGTTACTGCGTGTTAAGTAAAAGTTTGGTAAGAGACGATTTGCACTTTTCAGTTTGTTACAGCGTGACAAATGTGTTATCTCCATTACAAACGCTACTTTTACCGAAGGTGCGCTCCCATCTCATACTTTATTCTGAGCATGCGCGGGTTTCTAAGCATACACACAAACGTGTTTCCGACGAGGAACACGACAAGGAAATTGAGACTCCCATCGAGGAAAAAGAGAACTTGTTCTCTTTTTTTCTCGTCGAGTTCCTCGACAGTTTTCTCGATGAAAAACATACACACGACCGTTTTCCTCGGCAAAAATGCTCTGCCACCAAGTTTCTTGATGGATTCTGTCGAGGAAAACGGTCGTGTGTACGAGGCCCTAGTCTTGGCTTCTAGTGTCATTCTGTACTTCTAAGAAGGATGAACTGCCTCTGGGTAAGTCTGCTCTAAGTTTATGATTTTGAAATGTTTTTATTCATATTTATATATATATCCCAACCTGTAGGCTTACATACATTTGAATTAGAGACCACACTTTACTGGGATCTTTTAAGTGCTCATATTGTCTAGGGTACCAATAAAAAGCACATGATGCTTTTCTTGGAAACACTGATACTTTGAAGGCTTCCATATGCTACACAAAACTATATATAATGATAATGCTGAACACAGTCCTGAGTTTCCAAATGTATTGATATTCAGGCAAACCATCGCAACTGTTTTTTTTTTTTAAACAAACTTTATTGAAATGTCAAAAAGTGTTTGCATCGTTGTCCAAGGCGGTGAATGGTGTACTTTTTTCAGCATACACCATTGCAATGTGGTGGAGTAAACTGGCCTGGTAGGAAACCAATAATTTTGCCTTGTCTTTCAATGAGACTTCACTAGAATAGCTTCTCGGCACAGTCCTACTGAACCTAGTGTGAATGGGTTCTAAAAAGCTTTTTTTTTTAAACCTGATCACTTGGTCCTGTAGGCTTCCTTCTCTCTGTTCTCATTGCCGCTCCATCAATTGTGGGGTTTTCTAATGGTCTTATGCACACTGTAGGTCCAGCAGGCCTGCACTGTAAGTGAGGACACTGAGGACCCACCCACAACCAGGTGCACTGGGGGAAAGAGTGGAACACTGGCTGCTGGGAAATCTAAGAAATAATGAAAGAAAAATATGCTTTTTAATGGTACCATAGACAAAAATTTGCATCAAACACTTAGATAACCTCTACTGTAAGAGTAGTTTTGACATTTCCCTTGAGTACAGCTAAATGCTAAAACTGTTTATCAAAGTATTTTGTGCTGACTAGCTGGACTGATTGCTGGGGGAATTTTTAAACCGATTATTGTCACGCAATGGAATTGCTCAGCACATAGCAACCAATGACTATGTTAGTTTTATCAAACACCTTCAATTATGATATGCTTCAGAAATATGTACACATCTACAGTACTTACAAATGTTATAAATGGATTCTTCACATAAGAAAGTTTTAGAAATATAGGTTCTTTAATTAATTACATGCAAAGCATATTTTCCATGATTCTCCCCTATTTCTGTGCACCTTAATCTCAGCAGTATGTTGTAAGTTGGGGATACATCTTTTCTTAATTTATTGTATGCTCTTTTATGAAAAGACCATTTATTATATTCTACCTTTTGAAAATCCTGAAATATGAGCTGCCATAATAAAGTTCACAACGGTTTATGAGTAATTTATCAAAAACATTTTTTTCATTATAATTTTGAAAGGATCATACAAAAAAAAAAACGTACAAAACACGTATTTGAAGAGAGCTGTATTTAATTTAACAAAGAATCCACTATAGTAGATTAAAGTGGTTGTAAACTCTCATATATACCCAATGAACAGCCTCAGATGATTCACAGAGATTAAACAAATCCTCCTACAGGTTATTCCTGCAGCCCTCGCCTCCCTACACCCCTTCAAAAGTGCTGAAAAGTAAAAAAAAATCTTTCTTAGTCTGTCAGGAGCACAGAGGAGAGGGTGGAGAAGCTGCAGTAACAGTGTGTGAAAGCTGATTGGAGGAAAGGCACACACCGCCCGCCGGCCAGCAGAAGAACTGTGTTCTGAATAGACAAGCTGTCTGCTGAGCTCCCGACACAAATTTATATTTTGTTTAGGGAAAACTTCTCAGAAGTAACTCATGCTGATAACAGAGGAAGGAAGCACCAGAGAGAATGACATTTAGAGCTTTGGAGACAGATAAGTAACACTACAGATACATGTGCTTTGCTCAGATTTCATGACTGAGGTTTACAACCACATTAATGCATGTAAAACCGAATCATATACATTTGAATCCAAGATGCCAATTATTTTTTTCAAACACAGTTGGAAAAAGTTAGACTTCCTGTCAGCAATTTTTTATATTTGTATCCCATTTTCCTTCACCTGCTGTCTTGTAGCTGTGTCAGGAATTGATGACATGTTAAGGTACATACTTAGACTAAGTCAATATGGTTCATCATCTTATCCTGTAGAGATAGTGGACAGTCCACAGTTTAGGGCTGGCCTCTTGAGGGAAGCATAAGCACACTTCAAAACATGTAGAAAAAGCAGAAATAGAGGCACCTTCTAAGTGTAGACTGTGATACATTTATTGGAATAATAGTATAAAAACGCTTACATTGAAATAAGTAATTGTAAGCATATCGAGATAGTCTCAATGCACACTGGTCCAGGCAGTATCCTATTCATGTCCCATGTAGGAGATGTCCACTGGCTCTGTGTATAGATCAATTCAGGAAGGCCAGCTGGAACACAAGTGGACCGCATCGGCGTGTGACTTCACCGGAAATGACACAACACATTTCTGAGCATGCGCACTGTCGATGTCGATGTCAACTCACCACTGCAGAACTATCTCGATATGCTTGCCATTACTTACCTCAATGTGAGTGTTTTTATCTTTTTGTTCCAATAAATGTAACACAGTCTACACTTAAAAGTCGTCTCTATTTCTGCTTTTTCTATAGTCAATTGACGGCTGGGCGGGACTCTCGTTGATCTGGGTTGATGTCATATGACGTCAACCAGGTCTGGGGCACTCACACCCCAGATGTCAGCCGGGACCGTTCCTGAGAGAAACAGAATGGCAGTCTTCTGATGTAAACAAGGCCGATCGCTGTTCTGTGAGAAGGGGAGGTAAATCTATATCATAGTTTCTAGACGCTGCAACATTTGCGCAAACCAATTAGTATACACTTATTGGGATTTTTTTACTAAAAATATGTAGCAGAATACATATTGGCCTAAATTGGTGAAGAAATTTGATTTTTTAACTTTTTATTGTATTTGTTTTATAGCATATAGTAAGGATATATATTATTTTTAGAAATTGGCGGTTTTATTTTGTTTATAGCGCAAAAAATAAAAGCGCAGAAGTAATCAAATACCACTAAAAGAAAGTTCTATTTGTGGGGAAAAAAGGACATACATTTTATTTGTGTACAGCGTTGCATAACCGTGCAATTGTCAGTTAAAGTAACGCAGTTCTGTATCACAAAAAAATGGCCTGGTCATGAAGCACCTTCCAGAGCTCAAGTGGTTAAAGCAATGAAATTCATTGCTATAAGCAAACATAATGTGTAAAAAACAAAACAAAAAAAAATAAAAACAATCACTTCCCCAGAGTAGTAGAATGTTATTTTGGTAACATTATATTGCTCTGGTCAAAGTGTGTTAGATTAAAATCTTTAAAAAAAGAAAAAATATATAATAATAATAAAAAAAGAAAAAAAAAATTGTTTTGGTGTACTGTCAGTGTCCCTGATCACAGCCATGCCAGTTATAAGATGATGCTTCACGGCACTGGTGACAGTATGTCAATTTTATATATATATATATATATATATATATATATATATATATATATATATATATATATATATATATATATATCGTATTTATCAGCCTATAACACGCACCTTTATTTTAAAAGGGAAGTTTCAGGATTTTTTTTTTATTTTAAATAAAGAACTTTGAAGCAAAATAAGGGTCAGTGCCATGAATGCAGCCTGATCAATGCCCATCTCAGGGAGGGGGCGATATGTGCGCCGTCAGATTACATACAGCGAGAATCTCCTGTGTACTTGGAGGCCTCTTTAATACAAAGTCCTGCCTCCTGGACCGGTTTCTATGATTGACAGAACACTGGTCCAATGCCCGCCCAGGAGATGGGACTTGCTATTACAGAAGCAGCTGAGTAAACAGGAGCTTCTCGCTGTATGTAATCTGACGGCTCTCGTCCCGCCTCCCTCCCCGTTGTCTCCGAGGCAGCCGAATTTACAGTATCGGCGTATAACACGCACACACTATTTGGAACTTATTTGCAGGGTGAAAAAGTGAGTGTTAAAAAAATATAATGTGTATATATATATATATATATATATATATATATATATATATATATATATATATACACTTTTTTTTATTAAGTTCTTCATTTTCCAAAAAAATTATGGAAAAAATGTACAACTTCAAAAAACTTAATATGCCTCCTACTAAATACCTTGGACTGTCTATATTCCAAAAAGGGGTCATTTAGGGGATATCTGTACTGTCCTAAGGCCTTGTACACACAACCAAGTTTCTCGGCAAAAACCAGCAAGAACCTTGCTGGGAGATATTTTTTTGCTAAGAAAACCGGTCGTGTGTACATTTTTCGTCGAGGAAACTGTCGAGAACCTAGTTGAGCCAAGTAAAAGTAGCATTTGTAATGAAGATAACACATTTTTAAAGCTGTAACAAACTGAAAAGTGCAAATCGTCTCTTACCAAACTTTTATTTAACACGCAAACACATGAAATTAGCAAAAGCAGCCCCAAGAGTTTAGCCAGTGGAATCGAACTTCCCCTGCCATTGTATGTGTTGTATGTCACCGCGTTTGAGAACGAGGAGATTTTGGCTTGACTGTGTGTACGCAAAGCAAGCTTGTCGAGTTCCTCGACAAGCCTAACAAGGAACTCGACGAGGAAAATGGTGTGTTTCGCCCGTCGAGTTTCTCGGTCGTTTGTACGAGGCCTGACACATCTTTTTAGCAAAAAAATTTAAAACCCAGCAGCGATTAAATACCACCAAATAAAAGCTCCAGTTGTGTGAACAAAATGATGAAAAATATATTTGGGTACAATGTTGCATTACTGCACAATTGTCATTCAAAGTGTGAGAGCGTTGAAAGCTGAAAATTGTCCTGAGCAGGAAAGGGGGTAAAAGTGCCTGGTATTGAAGTGGCTAAGTACTGGATGTGTATGGGTTATTTTTTTGGAGACTAAAGATATTGTTTAGTGTCACTTAAACTTTTATAAATGCAAATCATGCAATGAGAGTAATGTTTAGTAAGTGCTCAATTAGACATAATCTACCACTTTTCTGTTTAGTAGTCAAAATCAATCAAAATTTTGTTGAACTTGCTCTACTATAAAAAACTAAACAGTACATACTCATACATCCGTAAAATATGTTATAATAGGTCATGCATCAACAAATCTGGTATTAGTAGGCAGACATAACCCTGTGAATAAGAAGGTAAGTAAAAACATTTGTTTTTCTCCTTAATTAGGAAACACCTCACTGGATGTTGAGGAATGTGAGCCGGAAATACCTCTCAGTCTCAGTTACTGGAATCCGACTACAGTTGTTTTCACCTCACCAGCCAACTGCAGGCCATCTGTTTTGTTAGGTTTCTATTTCTAAACTTTGTGTATAAACAACATAAACTTCTGTTCTCACTAAATCCAAAAGCTGTGAAAAAGCATGTCAGCAGCATAAAAATGGAGAAGCTGTTGAAATGTGTTTTCTTCATGCTGTGTTCTGCGGTTTTGATGTACTTGAGACAGCAGAGTTAGTAGGAGCCACTGAATGTTAACCGGACATTTTCCCTGATTAGTGCCTTCCAATGGAGACAACCTCATTGTGTACTCCATCTCCCAGTGTGTCCAAATATGAAGAAAATATGAAGAAAATGAAGAACAATGGAGAGCATGTGGACATTCCTCTATATTAGGGGTCTCCAGTCTTTCCAAACTAAGGCTTTGTACACACGACCGTTTTCCTTGGCAAAAACCATCAAGAAAAATGTTGGCAGAGCACTTTTGCCGAGAAAATCGGTCGTGTGTATGTTTTTCGTTGAGAAAACTGCCGTGGAACTCAACGAGAAAAAAAGAGAACATGCTCTCTTTTTTCTCATCGGGAGTCTCAATTTCCTCGTCGTGTTTCTCGTCGGGCTGGTTTATGACGAGAAACACGTTCGTGTGTATGCTTAGAAACCCGCGCATGCTCAGAATAAAGTATGAGACGGGAGCGCACCTTAGGTAAAAATAGCGTTCGTAATGGAGATAGCACATTCGTCACGCTGTAACAGACTGAAAAGCGCAAATCGTCTCACCAAACCTTTACTTAACACACAGTAATATGAGATTAGCAAAAGCAGCCCCAAGGGTTGTGCCAGTGGAATCAAACTTCCCCTTTATAGTGCCGTCGTACGTGTTGTACGTCACCGCGTTTGAGAACGATGAGAAACACTTGAAAGTGTGTATGCAAGGAAAGCTTGACAAGAACCTCGTCGAGGAAAACAAAGTCTATTTTACGACGAGATTCTCGGTCGTGTGTTCGAGGCCAAAGGGACAATTTTCTGTCCTTCAGCCTTTAGGGCAACCTGATCATTGGTATTAGTAGGATAAATAGTGCCCCATTCGTTGGTGTCAGTAGGAGGAATGGTGCCCCATCATTGGTGTCAGTGGGAGGAATGGTGCCTCATCATTAATTTCAGTGGGAGGAATGGTACCCCATCATTGGTGTCATTGGGAGGAATGGTGCCCCATCATTGGTGTCAGTGAGAGGAATGGTGTCTCATCATTATTGTCAGTGGGAGAATGGTATACCGTCATTGGTGTCAGTGGGAAGAAGTGTGCCTTGTATCAGTGGGAGAAATACAGCCCAAGGGTCAAATAGAGGCAAGCAAAGGGCTGCATCCAGCACACAGTTTGCAGACCACTGCTCTATATTGAGACCAGCCTACCAATCAACATACATTTCTGG
This sequence comes from Rana temporaria, assembly GCF_905171775.1. Taxonomy (NCBI): domain Eukaryota; kingdom Metazoa; phylum Chordata; class Amphibia; order Anura; family Ranidae; genus Rana; species Rana temporaria. The sequence continues at coordinate 412,512,119 of NC_053490.1, forward strand.
TAGGTGCTTAATTTGTAAAAATGTAAATAGGATTAAAAAGGATATTTACTAACATCAAGTCACTTCTATGCAAAGCCTAATGACCTGTAATCACGATCGGACCTTTGTCAAACCAAATTTACATCGGAATTCCACCGGAATTCCATCAGAGTAAAATATAACATGTTCTCTATGTAAACTCCGATGGAATTCATCGAAATTTCCGATGGAATTACTCCGATGGGTCATACACACGGTCGGAATTTCAGATGGAAAAAGTCTGTCTGACTTTTTCCATCGGAAATTCCGATCGTGAGCACGAGGCTTAACAGTCCCAAATTCACTAGATTTCCATCTTATTTTCAGAAGAAGCCAGTTAAAGTAACCTGGATGGTCAGATGGATCATGTACTGAATTTCTGATTCCGCTAACCCACATCATGTTGGACATACAAAAGATTTAGGGCTTGCTCACAGCACAATCCAATGTTACTGTTCATTGACCTGTGTTTTTTAAATGTGTATTTTCTTTACATGCCACCTTAAGGGTCAAAATATTAACATTTGTTTTTGTATTTTGATAGTCAGATTGCATTGCATTGATGCATGTTGACCTGCCTTTTTTGTGCACTAGCATGCAGCGTACGAGTGTGATGTAAATGGGACACATAGACAGTAATTGTTTTTTTGAGTGTCAGTGCAGTAATCAACGAAGTGTGAATGGCCACCGAGGCAGAAATTGTTTTTATTGTGTCAATGCAGTGCTCAACACAGATCAACACAAGTGGTGTGAATGAGCCCTAAATCATTAAGCCCGCATTCACATGCGGCCGTTTTGACATGCGATTTGACATGTCAAATCGCCAGCTATTGTCTGCAACGGCACAGTTCGAATCGGAGCAACTCTGGCTTTGCGGCGCAGCACCGACTCCCAAAAGTAGTCCCTGTAATACTTTTGGCGACTTCGGGGGCAAATTGAATAGATATCTGAGCATGAAGCTGCACAGATGTCTGTCAAATCGCTCCTGAAGTTGGACTGCATTGCCGATTTGAAATCAATGTGAACCTGGGCCTCTTCACACAAGGTCCATTGGGATTTTGCTGGATATCAGTTAACAACCCCTGTGCTATGGTGGTGTGCTCAGAAAAACATTCCTTTTTAAACCCAGCATGTTGGGACACAATTCACCGCCAATAGTACCTAATAAAATGTAATTTTGTTACATTTCAATAAAGCTTGCATGAAAAAAAAAGAAAAAAGTGTAATTCACTGTGATTGGTGCATTGGGACTATTCCTCTCAGCACATGACAGCTATAGTACAATAAGTATGGGTTCTGGTATGGATTTTAAGGGTGAATTCTATGCAAAAATCAAAAACCAACAAGTACTAAGTCTTTATTGACTAAGGAGATCTCTTTTTATGGTTTCCGGTATATTTATTTCCTAAACAGCCCTGAAACAGCTGTGGAGGGGATGGGAGCGGCAGACTCAGGCTCTCAGAGGCTCACTGAGAGGCCGAGCCATCTGTTAATCCAGGCTTTTAGGCAGATCCTGACCATATGGTTAGGATTTTTTCAGAGCCTGGACAGGCTCTGCAACAGGAGTGCAGAACTAACTTCACTCCTGTGACCCACAGGAGAAGTAAAGCCAAAAAGCACCATGCCACAACCACAATTGTTGTGTGCTTGCACTGTGATAGTTTAATGCAAAATCCCCGTTTAGCCCAAAACAAATAAAATAAATAAAACAGGCATTCAGGAGGTGGCAGAAAAAGGTCCCTCCTTAAAACCTGGAACCACTATTCCTGGCCTGCTGATGCCCACGTGATCCACCATGGATAACTTTTCAGAGGTGTAGTAGAGACTACCACTGCAGTGTCACATTCCGCTCCCTATCACAAAATGCTGCGGAAGTGAGGTTTTTTCGCCGCCATCTTGCTACAGCCCACACTCCTGGACAGTAAAGATAGAGTGAGAAGGGGGCAAGCGGACATCTTGTTACACCCACCAGAGTTTTAGATTTGAGACTTATTTTCAACACAAAACAGAGCTTATATGCTTAAAGACAGTATTTGGAAATCCGACGGACTGTTTAAATGTTAAATGTTGAAAGCAGCAGCAAACCTGATGACCTTACATGTTTGCTCATGTGACAAAACACCTCTGATTTTCACATTTAACATCTAAACAGAACGTCGGATTTAAAAACACTGGGCGGATTCAGATACCTGAGCGTATCTGTCCGGCCCGCGTAACGTATCTCCGATACGTTACGCCGCTCTAACTTTGGGCGCAAGTTCTTTATTCAGAAAGAACTTGCGCCCTTAGTTACGGCAGCGTATGTGTTGCGGCGTAAGGCGCGTAATTTAAATGGGGATGTTGGGGGCGTGTATTATTTAAATCTAACTTGACCCCACGCTTTTGACGTATTATTTGAACGGCGCATGCGCCGTCCCTAACATATCCCAGTGTGCATTGCTCTAAATGACGTCGCAAGGACGTCATTGCTTTCGACGTGAACGTAAATTACGTCCAGCCGTATTCGCGAACGACTTACGCAAACAACGTAAAATTTCAAAACTCGGCGCGGGAACGACGGCCATACTTAACATTAGCTACCCCTCATATAGCAAGGTTAACTATACGCCGGAAAAAGCCGAACGCAAACGCCGTAAAAAAAAAGTGCCGGGCGGTCGTTCGTTTCTGAATCGGCGTAAATCCTCATTTGCATATTCCTTGCGTAAAAATACGGAAGCGCTACCTAGCGGCCAGCCTGGAATTGCAGCCTAAGATCCGACGGTGTAAGACACTTACACCTGTTGGATCTTAGGGATATCTATGCGTAACTGATTCTCTGAATCAGTCGCATAAATACGACCGGCGGAACTCAGAGATACGACGGCGTATCAGGAGATACGCCATCGTATCTCTTTCTGAATCCGGCCCACTGTACTTAAGCATATAAGCTCAGTTTTGTGTTGAAAATAAGTGTGAAATCGAAAACTCAGATGGGTGTAACAAGATGTCCGCTTGCCCCCTTCTCACTCTATCATTACTGTGCAGGAGTGTGGGGTGTAGCAAGATGGCGGCGACGGAACGTGACTTCCGGAGCATTCTGTGATTGGGAGCAGAATGTGACAACACACCACCAGTGTTAACCTAGCCTTAGGCCCCGTACACACCATAGAATCCATCCGCTGAAAAATCTCAGCGGATCGGTTTCAGCAGATAGATTCTATGGCGTGTACAATCCAGCGGATCTGTTTCCGCGGATTTTTCTCCCATGCGATGGATTTCCAGCAGATAAATATTTGAAGACATGTCTTCAAATCTATCCTCTGGAATCCATCCCAACGGATTGATCCGCTGGTCTGTACAGACTCACCGGATCAATCCGTCCAAAGGGATCCCCCGCATGCGTCGTAATGGTTCGACGCATGCGTGGAATTCCTTATATGACTGCGTCGCGCACGTCGCCGCGTCATCATCGCGGCGACGGCAAGACACGTCATCGCCAGAGGATTTCGGCGCAGATTTCGATTCGATGGTGAGTACACTCCATCGCATCAAAATCCGCGCAAATCCTCGAGAGGATTTATCCGTGGAAACGGTCCGCTGGACCGTATCCGCGGATAAATCCTCCCGTGTGTACGGGGCCTAAGTGTATAAAACATTTATTTGGCTGGTACTTACATTTTGCTAGAGGGCACTTCTTGGTTTCTCAACTCCAGTCATCTAGGCGCTCCAAAAGGTCATGTTTTCAGGATTTCCCTCAGATGAAAAAGCTGTGGTAGTTAAGGCAGTGAAACTGATCAAACCACCTGTGCACAACAATCGTAAGCCTGAAAACATGACTTGTTTGGGCACATTGAGGAACACTGCTCTAAGCACAGATGACTTAGTACCAGCCTCATAGATGCCCTCTGGGAAGGTTACATCACTGGTGAGATCCCATCTCTAAAGTGTGAGCTTTCATGAATAAGGCCCCTTTCAGACAGAGCGGAATCTATCAAGCGGATCCACCTGCTCAGCGGGGGGATCTCTTCGCTGATCCCCACTGAGCAGGAAGAAGAAAGGTCCATGTCCACTCCACTATGCAGAGCGGACACGGACACGGCCCACTGTTCTCTATGGTGTGGTTGGCTGGAAACAGACTGGTTGTCTGGAAACAGACGGTTCGATCCGATTTGCTAAATGGGCGAACTTATCTGTCTGTTTTTAGCAGACCGGATCGGATAATGGTGGATGTCAGAGGACACATGTCCGCTGACATCTGCCACTCCAAATAGAACAATGGTTGGTCTGATCGGGTCCGCCTGTCTACTTTTCAGGCAGACCCGATCGGTCCTTTGGTGTGAAAGGGGCCTAAGGGGGGAAAAGCAGTTTCTTGTTATTGTTTATTGTATGCTATTGTTTATACTTTGCCATGACTTTGGTAATTTGATTATAACATATAAACAATTATAACTGTACCAGATCTTGCGTTGTACATGTGTGAGACATGCAACATATGTCATTGGTGGGTTATTGACGTTATTTTTAAAACTAAAGGCGCAGGAGTGGGGCACAGGCAGAACATACCCCTGGGCAATCTAGCAGGAGATGACAAATAAAGGTGCATTGATATATGTAAGTGAACATATTTTATAGTTTAATTATATACTTTTACAATATGTTGGCAGTTTAGAAAGATGAAGGCGAAAGGTCCGTTTTAAGTTTTATCAACTGCATTTTTATTACAGCAAAAAAAGCCACAATCTGTTATATGTTTTCTTCAAAGTATATCTAAAATGCATTGCAATGCACTTGGCAAAAAAATAAAGGGTTTGATTCCTAAACAAATGTCTTGTCAAATACAAGATACATTTTTTGTACTTTAGAAAAATGTATGTGTCAAATATACAACATAAATTCAGAATTGAAAAAGTAATCATAGTGTTATAACATTTGCAACAGAGTAAAAACTGTCCAATAGAGATTTCAAAAGGACTAATCATATTTCCTGGACCTGCATTCCTCAATTTGTCAATGTGTAACGCATAGAATATAATTAGTTGTCAAAAGGTGGTACATAAATGATGGTACCATATAAAATATTCTTATACTGTCTGTATTTCTATTACTTCTCTTTTATTGCAGTCATTTTCTAGCTGAGATTAAAATAATAATACTAGTATTTTTTGCAGGAAAATGCAATAGGCTGAGAAAATGTTGTCAGTCTGCTGCAGGGAGGATGAAGCATCTCCTCCGCTGTCAGAATACACTGATCAGCACTGTGGCCTATTGGCTGCAGAGCTGAATGAACACAAATTTTCCAACAAGCCCCTTCATTTCATTATATTGACTTTTCATGAATGGAAACGGTCACAAGGGGGATTGAAATTCGACTGGTCCCTGCTGAACCGGCCAAAATTTAAATCAGCTTAAAGCGGAGCTCCACCCTAAAGTAGAACTTTCCGTTCATCGGAACCCTCCCCCCTCCGGTGTCACATTTGACACCTTTCAGGGGGGCGGGGGTGCAGATACCTGTCTAAGACAGGTATTTGCACCCACATCCGGCCACACAGTCTGCGGGTAGACTGCCGGCAGGATGTCAGATCCCGTCCCCCCATTGTGTTCTGGGAAACACACGGCTCCCAGAACACAGCATGGACCAATGAGCACAGCGCAGCACGACTCGCGCATGCGCTGTAGGGAACCGGGCAGTGAAGCCGCAATGCTGGCGGTGGGGGCAGCAGAGTGACGAGCGATCACTCGTCCTCTGCTGCCGACGGCGCTGGACTCCTGGACAGGTAAGTGTCCTAGTATTAAAAGTCAGCAGCTGCAGTATTTGTAGCTGCTGGCTTTTAATATTTTTTTTTTTATCATGATCGTGATAAAAAATGCTCGAGCAAAGCGCGTTGACGTACAACACGTACGACAGCACTATAAAGGGGAAGTTCCATTCGAATGGCGCCACCCTTGGGGCTGATTATGAAAATCTCCCTTCTCATAACTTGCTTCTGAGAATGCAAATTTTTTTCCCCATCGTTAAAGCCTACACACGACCGTTTTTCCCGACGAGAAACACAACGACGTGAAAAACGACGAAAATAGAGAAGGTTCTAAATTTTTAGTGCCCATTTTTCTCGTCGCGAAAAATGCTCTGGAGCCTACACATGACCGTTTTTCCCGACGAGAAAAACAACGACATGAAAAACGACGAAAATAAAGCAGGTTCTAAATTTTTAGTGCCCATTTTTCACGACCAATTTAAAAAATTGCATTAGTCTCGTCATGAAAAACGGTCGTGTGTACGCGGCATAAGAATTTTGTTCATTTCTGATCCTTCTAATTTTTTTCATCACTGTGTTTGAAAATAAAGTCAATTCAACCCCACTAACAATTAGAAAATCAAACAAATGTTCTAAAAATAAAAACTTTCAAATTAAATTCTACTAGTATATGACCAGCTTTAGATGCACTATCCGATTTGGATGGACTTGACTAACGAATTAAAGCTGAAGTCCAGTTAAGACTTTATAAGCAACTACAGCAAAAAAAATCCTTTTGGGATAAAGGAATACAATCTGACCATTGTAAGCCGTTTTAAATCTCAGTGTTAAATGGTTTGTATTAACCGTCTAACTTACACTTTTTCTGTAAAGCTTGGTCTGTTGGAAGTTGGCTAGATCAACAGTTAAAAAAAAGGAAAAGAAGCCTAACAAAAAAAACGAATGCAGCCACCACATTTAAGAATTGGTAGGCTGTATTATATAAAAAAAATTGAGATTAATACTACTCTAAGCTTTGTGAATAGAGCCCATAATGTAATTTCTGGGCCAGCATCTTAGTCCAGAATGTAGGTGTTAAACCTGAAATATTTAATCTAAAAATTATGTATTCTCATATTCAGCAAGGAAATTGAGCTCTCAGCTACTTTTTACAAGTTTTCCAATTTCTTTTTACTGCTAAAAAAAAAATCTACTGTTTACAGAGCTCAGTAACACCCACAATGCACTGTTTGTTGTGTAATGCTCTGCAGGCTTCAGTGCAAAAAAGTACTGAATGCATATTGATTATATGATTAGCACTGTTGTATTTAATACTTATTTGCAAAAAAGTGGACTGTCACTTTAAAGTGGTTGTAAACACATTGCTTACATTTTAACCCACAGGTAAGCCTATAATAAGGCTTAAGCCCCATACACACTATCAGTTTTCCTGCAGGTTTTTTTCTTCAGGATTACCATAACCATGTAGTGCAAGGGCCTGTCTGATTGCATACAAATTGAAACTCTTATGCCACGTACAGACGGTCGTTTTTTATGATGGAATAAATCATGAAATAAAACAATGCTTTTGAAACTTCATTTTAAAAAACGACGTTGCCTACACACCATAGTTTTTTCAAAATGCTCTAGCAAAGCGCGGTTACGTTCAGCACTCTTTTCCATTGAAGCTAGCTTCATAACTTGCTTCTGAGCATGCGCGGGTTTAAAAACATTGTTTTAAACGTCGTTTTGCCCACACAATATCATTTTAATTGACACAAAAAACATAGTTTTGAAAAACGACACAAAAAATTCAAGCATGTTCGAATTTTTTTTTTGTCGTTTTTCAGAAGACATAAAACGACGTTTTCCCCACACACGGTCATTTTAAATGACGTTTTTAAAAACGTCGTTTTTTTTTCATCACAAAAAACGACCGTCTGTACCCGGCATTAAGGTTTGACCTCATATTAGATGGTTTTGGTAAACCTGAAGAGAAAAACCTGCAGGAAAACTGATAGTGTGTATGGGGCTTTACTTGCAGGTACTGAGAATATCTCCTAAACTTGACATTTATCTTACTAATTTTGGCAAATCATTGAGACACATTATGTTTACAGCTAATATCTATCAAGTCGCATACTGAGACAATTAGGACCATTCACCTTTACCCATGCCATGTCTGCCGCTTGACGTCCTCCCTGGGGGTATCTGTTTTCTCCCCCTCAGCTCCCGTGCCACACCTTGGCTGCTGCCGTCCATTTGGGGGTTCAGCAATGGAGACACTGGCTTCGTTCATTAGTAAGTATTGGGCCAGTTCGTTCTGGCCCATTCTGCCATTGTTCTTGCATTTACCACTGTGACACATCTCTTTATCTATTTTAGATACATTCTATCTGCATCAACCCCTGATAAGCGAGCAATGATCTTGCGAAACGTGCGACGGGTTCTCTGATGCGTGCATTTGTATATACTGCATTGTATAATGTTTGTATCAATTTTAATTACCTTTTATTATGTGCAAATCCATTGGCTGAGCCACCATGCTGTACTATTCATATATGTACATCTATTTTAATAAAAAATCTATACTGTTACTATTTTTGTTACTCAGTGGCAAACTGTGACCACCTCATTTAAAGTCCCAAGGGCGACTCTTTTTCTGCATATGCATACAGGGATGGAGGTCTATCACCGGTGACTGCAGACCTTTTATCTTTATTTAAACTTGCACCTTTTAGGAGATTTTCACTATATCCACATGTGCTGACGTCATCGCCACATGTGCGCTAAAGAAGAGGCTCGCTCAAGCCGTTTTTTCAGTAGCTGTGCCGTGACCGGTGGAACCTGTGCGAATGCGCGGGAGTGACATCATCACGGCTCTGGCCAATCACAGCGCCCGAGGCCGCAAACCCGGAGATAACGTTGGGAGACATGTCGTGGGTCACAACAGTGTACGGGGACCACTGCAAAAGCTTTGTTCTAAGGTAAGTATATCATAATAAACTAGTATGTGATGCATACTAGCTCATTATGTTTTTGTCTTGCAGGTTGTTTTTATTCTTTTTTTTAGAGAAAGTTTACAACCACTTTAGGGACAAATTTCAGAAATACTTCGAAGTACTATGCTTGGAACAACATTAAATACAAATCATGTAACTAGATTTGGGATGTATATGTACTGCATTTTTTTTATATTTAAGGTATGACTAAAAATCTTTGTTAAATTCCACATTAAAGGAAAAAATATAGAAGCCTTTAAAGAGCAGAAAAATCTGCCTGAAGTATTTCCATATGTTTTCCAAAGCCTTTAAAAACTTAAACATTTTCTATTATTTAAATTGCTGGCATATATATGGAAAGTCATTTTTTTACTACTTGTATGTGCATGAAGCTGTTTGGATGAAATCAATATGAACAGGGTATGCAGGCCACAGAAATAAGCTGTCTTATGGACACAAGTGTGCTGGATTTACATTTTCGTGGCACACAGCTCTATTTTTGTCATCTTACATGTGCATGGGCTGTGAGCAGTGTACACAAAATGTAACATTTCTAGAAGCAAGAAGATAATAGTTTTCGGCACAATAGAAACGTCCCTTGCCTACAAAAAAAAATGTCCCCCTTTGCAATTTCTTTTTATTTGATGACTTTAGTTTCACCTTAGGGCATATGTTTTTCTAATACGAAAAGAAGGTGAAATTGATTCTGTGTAATTCCATCTGGTTTTAGATTCAAAAGAGCTATAGCAGAATTAGGTTGTATGGAAGTTATGAACACTTTAGAAGATAAATCAAAAACTGCCTTGCAAAATATTTGGGCTATTGGACAATCCCACCATATATGTTGTTGGGTGCCAGGATCTAAACAGCTACAAAAACAAGCTGCAGGGTAATCTGGAGCATATTTCACTATCCTAGCAGAAACTAAATACCAACGAGAAAGCAACTTAATTAATAATTTTTTCCACAGCAACAACTTTAGAGGAAGAAAATTTAGTGGCTAACTATACTATATATTGAACCATTCAGTATCATCGAATGAGTGGTTTAGATCTTGTTCCCATTTAGAAACCTAGGATGGGGGGCTAGTATCAAAACTAGATAGAATTTGTTTATAAAGAATCACAACAAGTCCTCTGATATGTGGGACATAATTACATACTGTATATGCTCAAAACGCAACATCTGGGAAAACAGAATGCCTGAGAGCCGGTTCACACACAGGCGGCACGACTTTGGGGGCGACTCGGCAAGGCGATCTCAAGGCGACTTGAGAGGCAACTTGCAAAATGACTTCAGTATTGAAGTCAATGCAGGTCGCCCCGAGTTGCCCCCAAAGTCGTACAGGAACCTTTTTCTAAGTCGGAGCGACTTGTGTCGCTCCTATTAGAACGGTTCCATTCACTACTGTGGACCGCGACTTGTCAGGCGGTTCAGTCGCCTGACAGGTCTCCCCAGTGTGAACCGGCTCTGATTGTAGGTATAGTATACAGGGGTCAAGTCCTGGGGAAAAAAGTGTGGGAACTCCCACCCAAGATCCACTCCCCCACCAAAAAAAAAAGAAAATGATACGCTCCTTTGCATAATTACTAAACTGTTTTTTTTTGTTTTTGTTTTTCGATCCACTGTACCTTAGTAATCCTTTATGTTTCTGGCCGCTTCCTGTATATGGATTCATCGGGTAGTGTGCGGGTTTTCCGTCACTTTCTCGAAAGTTCTTTCTAAATCCCGCGATAACTCGCGGCAGACCTCCGCAATGTCTCCTGGGAACAATGACAAAAGCTCCCAGGAGACATTGCGGTATCGAGGAAGTGACGGAATACCCGCACACTACCTGATGAATCCATATACAGGAAGCGGATTACTAAGGTTCGTCTGCCCCTGACAGTGACTCGAGCTGGGCATTGCTGCTTAGTGAAGGATTGGCTCGGGCGGCTCGGCTGCTCTCAGCTGCTCTAGTCCTGCAAAGGGAACTGCGTTCCTGCTGTGAAAAAAGTGCAGGGACTCCGTTCCCACGCGTTCCCGCAGGACTTGAGCCCTGATAGTATAGGTATATAAAAATTGTAATCTGTAAATAACTGAATTATTCTGACTGGGGAAGTCCATAAGTTTCACATAGAGTAGGAAAGGAATGTAAAGAAATCTGGATACAAATGTATTTATTAAGGTTCGAGCAATTAGGGTATCAGGTTTGTTTGCCTTGAGATAATAGAGGTGTTGCAATTTGCGTAAATGTTTATCTGCAGAGTCTGTAAGAAACAAGTCAAACTCTAAAAACTCTAAAAGGGCCCTATCAAGTTTAGCTGTAGTGGAGTAGGAGAAGCAAAACAACCATACTTTTATTGCCCCTGGCGACTTCTATCACTTCCATTAGCCGCTGTTTTTTGCAGAGAATGGGAGGCTGATGGGCTTCACATGCTATTTTGGTTGAGAGGGTGTTCTAAAATCTGCATGTCTTGTAAGAAAGACTGAAGTTCCTCAGCAGAACGGCAGACATATTTAGAGCCTTGGTGCGTGAAACAAATTGAAAACAGGAAATCCCATTGATATGCGATTTGACGTCGCTGTAGAACTTAGATAAACGGCTTCAAATAAATAGTGAGCTCGGAGAGGTCAGCAAATAGCTGATAAGTATGTCCCTGGAAGGTCAGCATTTCTTTAATTCTAGTCATTTCTGTCTGCTGCTTCGTTCCTCCATGCTATAAGCATGAATCACTTCCGACAAGTTTTCCAAACACCAAAAAAGTAAAATGGTGACATGGGAGGGACCTCCAGCAGATTGACAGCCTCAGCTCTGTTCTTGTGAGCTCTGTGAAGGGAGGCACATCTCTTCCATCCAATCAGCTTTCACAGCTCTAATCGCTGAGTTCTGCAGAGTGCATCTTTAGCTCTCCACAACCTTTTTTTCCAACTCTTTTACAAGGAATTTGTAGGAGGAACTTATGTAGTAAAGAATTTGTTTCATCTCTGTGTATCACTAGAGGATAGTTCCTTCACTGAGTATACTGTATGTATGTATTTAGGGTTTACAACCACTTTGAGGCCTCGTACACACGACCGAGTTTCTCGGCAAAAACCAGCAAGAAACTTGCTGTTTTTTTTTTTTGCCGAGGAAACCGGTCGTGTGTAAATTTTTCGACGAGGAAACTGTCGAGGAACTCGTCAAGCCAAAAAGAGAGCATGTTCTCTTTTTCCTCGACGGGAATGGAGAAAATTAGTTCGCTGAGTTCCTCGACAGCCTCACAAGGAACTTGATGAGCAAAACGATGTGTTTCGCCCGTCGAGTTCCTCGGTCGTGTGTACGAGGCCTAAGAGAAACCTTTTCTAAAAGTAATGTAGATTCTGTCATTTGTGACCTCCTGTCATTGTATGACATGGCAAAGTTCAAGTGAAGTCAGAACTCCTGATTTGCACACTTGTTTTGTAGATCAGTGGTCCAAAAAAAATACTAAGACCAGTGGCCTAACATGGAAACAAGTCAATTAGCCTTTTTAGAGGACGACATCAGCAATGGAGGACTTCATACTTCTCTCAGCACAACAATATACCTCCCTATCCCACCCTAATGTTTCGTGTCCTTGTGTTTCCTTTTACTGTTCCGATTGAGCCATTATGCTACAATTCTTGAATATCTACCTTACACCTGTCTGCAAAGATTAACCTTAATTTTCAAGTTTCTTTCAAAATAATTTGTAATTATAGAATTTAGAGTGGAGTTAATTTACTCTTGAGACTTGGATAAAAATTCAGGTAACCAGAATAAAGGTGATGAATGCACAAAAAGGAACAAATAGCCCATATGGAAAGTAAAATACAAGGCTTTAGGTTGATGATGGCTCTCAGAACTCTGCTCTCTGTAGTGTGAACATTAATTAGGGTAATAGCATTGATCTCTACTTGCCTCATGTAAACATGTTCCCAGTTTCATATTGTCTTCTGCAGCATATCTCCAGTCAAAAATATTTCCACATTCTCTGACCCTCATTTCTGCTATTAAGTCTGCAGTTTCTGACAGTCCTCTCAAGCATTATATTGAGTTAAATTAAATTGAACATTATGTGCATCCCTTTGGTGATGTCAGTGGCCGCATTTAGCTCATAATTTGACAACCACTGTTTTAACCAATGGTGGATAAACACTAGTAGAATACTGTTATGATTTTTTTTTTTAGGAATGTGCATTTTATATTCTTATCATTAGTGGGGTCAAATCAACATTTGTTTCCATCCACAGTGATGAGAAACTTTTTCCCAAACTGACAAATTTCTAACAGTGCATACATTTTGTTGTTTGGAAAATTACATAAATGATATTACTGTATAGCCAGCTTAAAGCGGGGTTCCAACCACAATAAGCATTTTTTAAATGTATGTCCTCCTTTCATCATGCGTTTTTATAATATAAATCCGGTCACTTACTATTTTACAAACCGTCGCCACTCCGCATAGTTATTCAAAAACGATAGTTTATAAAACTATGTCCACACTGTTGTCATTTTGCTTGTGGGCATTGTGAAGCCTATAAGCACTTAGGGCCAGATTCACAAATGAGATACGACAGCGTTTCTCCTGATACGCCGTCGTATCTCTGTTTCTATCTATGCGACTGATTCATAGAATCAGTTACGCATAGATAGCCAGAAGATCCGACAGGTGTAATTGTTTTACACTGTCGGATCTTAGGATGCAGTACCGCGGCCGCCGCTGGGGGGAGTTTGCGTCGTAAACTAGCGTCGGGTATGCAAATTAGGAGTTACGGCGGATCCACAACGTTTTTTTTGCGTTCGCTACGTCGCCGCTAGTCAAGTTTCCCGTCGCAAAGTTACACATTTTTTTAGTGCCTTAACTTTAGTCAGCAAGTGTATTGCTGTCTAAAGTCGTTTGCGTAAGCCGTCTGGGAATACGGAAGTACGCTACGCGTGTCGCTGTAACGGCTTCATGGCACGCAAAGCACGGCGGGAGTTAGGAAACGGAGCATGCGCAGTAGGTCCAGCGTGGGAGCGCGCCTAATTTAAATGGCACGCGCCCATTTGAATTGGCCCGCCTTGCGCCGAAGGCCGCGGGCGTAGTTTTCATCGCAAGTGCTTGGTGAATCAGGCACTTGCGATGAAAAATTGCGGCGGTGTAACCTATCTAGGATAAGTTACGCCGCCGCGATTCTACGTGAATCTGGCCCTTACTTCCTGGATATCTTGGATGGGGAGTTATAATGGGGAAGCGCACTGCATCCTGGGAAATGATGACACACATTTCCCAGGAGCATTAGCGTGCTGAGGAGCCGAGGGAGATGATGTCAGAATCCTAGGTGATTCTGAAGGCAGATTTTGTGGGACCGCATAGAAACAGGCATTTCCAGGTGAGTAAAAAATATATATTTTTTGGTCTAATGAGCACAATAATGAAAAAAAAAAATTTGGGATGGAAACTCCACTTTAAATCCTAAATGTAATTCTTTCTTCTAAAGGGCATTAAAAAGCTAATCAAATCCATAGATAGGCAGAAGATCCGACATGTGTAATTGAATTACACTGTCGGATCTTAAGGATGGAATTCTAGGCCGGCCGCTAGGTGGCGAGGCCATTGCGGCCGGCCTAGAATATGCACATGAACACTTACGGCGATCCATGAACGTTCCGACGGGCCCGTCGCGCTAAATCTACGTCATTTACGTCGAGTTACGGCGTGTAAAAATAGGGCTAAGTCCTATTTGACTAAGCCCTATTAAGTATGGCCGTCGTTCCCGCGTCGAAATTTTAAACTTTACGTCGTTTGCGTAAGACGTCCGTGAATGGCGCTGGACGCCATTTACGTTAACGTCTAAGCAAATGACGTTGGAGCGATGTCTGTTGGCGCAATGCACGTCGGGTAAGTTACCCGACGGAGCATGCGCAGTATGTCCGGCGCGGAAGCGCGCCTAATTTAAATGGGACTCGCCCCATTAGATTCGGCACGCCTTGCGCCGGACACATTTAAGTTACACCGCCGCAAATTTCAAGGTAAGTGCTTTGTGGATCTGGCACTTAGGTAGAAATTTTGCAGCGGGGTAACTTGAATCAGAAGATTTAAGTTACGCAGGATATTTGTGGATCTGGCCCTATATGGCCAGAACGAAATAAATAGGTCCAAACATATCTCCTATACTAAAAAAATGCCCTAGATCTACCTATATCCTAGTGAATATTATGTACATATTCTTGCAGGATTGACATGCTACACTGCACCCCTTAAGCCTCCCCAACGGCTTTTCACTCATTCACACAATCAGTCATGCAGAGTTGTGTCACCAGACTTAGTACACAATAAAATCATAGCCACATTAGCACGTTTGCCAGTTTCTTGGCATACATAGTGCTGAACATGTCATTGCAGCATAATTTCTGTCTTGAGTATTGACTGCTAGTCATAAGTATTTTTATTTGGTCTTTTTTTTAATGAAATCTGTCACTTTTAATTGTCCATACAATCACCAACTGTTTCTATTGGGCCTTCGGTGTTGCCGTACCTAAAACACATTGTATGCTGGCAAATCAAACTTAAATAATTCTGAAGGAAATCTAAATAAAAATACATACCTTACACTAGACATGTGCAGACTGGAATATTTTGTTTCGTTTTTTCGTTTTCGTTTGGAAAATAAATTTATTTAGTTACTCCCGAAAATCGTTTTGATTTATTTTGTTTTTTGTTGGGGAATAGCTTTCGTTCGAAAATCCAATAATACTTGGTTTCTGTCGAATGGTCAAAAGAATATTCGCCGGAACGTCAAATCTTTTTTGGTTTCTGTCTAATGGGCAAAAAATATTTGACGGAACGTCGAATCTTTACGTCGAATCGTACATTTCCGTTCGAATATTCCGCCTACAAGAATTCTAATGTTGTATGACTAGTAATAATGTCGAATCTATTCTCTATAATGTCGAATCTATTTTCTCATAAATCGAAATCTATTCTCTGTAATGTCGAATCTATTATTTCTATAGTGTCGAAAATAAAGCATTTTTTATGTCGGATCTTTCGGTTTTCGTTTCCTGCACTTTCGTTATTGTTTGTTAAAACGATAACGAAAAAAACTGATTTTCGGACGAAAATGCATTCTAACAAAAACGAATGCACATGTCTACCTTACACTAGTGGTTGCCAACTTGAAATTTCTAGAGGGTCTCACGTGTGGCTCCTGACATTTACAGAGGGTTTTCTTGCCATGAAATGCATTGTTTCAGGTTGGGCAGTCTATTTGAATTTAATATGACTGCAACATACCCCCATGCCGGAAGTTGTTATTTTATTTATTTTTTCATTTTTGCAACATACTGCAGTTATTGCAGAATACTGCAACATATACTTGAGAGAAAGGGGGAGTAAAATAAACCCTATTGCTGGTGTCAGTGGCAGTAAGGCCGCGTACACACGGTCGGACAAAACCGATGAGAATGGACCGAGGTTCAGTTTCATCGGTCCAAACCGACCGTGTGTATAGCCCATCGGTCTGTTTTCCTTCGGTCCAAAATTGTAAAACATGCTTCAAAACCGAACCGATGTACCGCTGCCCGATCGGTCCAAACCGATGGTTAGTACAGAAAAGCATTGATTCAAAACCCGCGCATGCTCAGAATCAAGTCGACACATGCTGTTGGTGATTCTTAGAACTACAAAATTCCCCACATTGGTGGGGGGAACAGATACCTGTATTTACAAATAGGTCTGTGTGAGCCTGAGGTGTGCTACTCTGTGCTTTAGTCTGGGTTGACATTATGGCTTTGAGGTAACATGTTATGTGTTACAGTGTTGCAGTGTTACATATTTTGAATAGCACCCAAACACACTAAAGCAGGCCATAGACAGAGTGAGATCTGGACAGTTCAGCAGGTAGTGGACACCTTTTGATCCATGTGTGGCCCTCACTCCTTGACAGAAGTTTATTGTTACACTTCCATTGGAAAACATTTTTCGATCAGTGACTATAGCCACTGATCAGTATGTTATGACAGCACAGGCTCCCACTGTCAGAATACAATTTGTGTGGGGGAATTTGTTCCATCCACCTCATTTATGTGGATGGAGGAATCTGTTCACTTATTTTGTTCAGCATGCTGGCAGACCATTCACAGTCAATCATTTGCCCTAGCATCATTAATTCAGTGGACAAGTATGAACCCAGGCTTAGGGAGAATAAAAATTCATCCAGGGGCAGTCACCAGCAAGGATCAGTAGATTAATGGCAGCAATTGTAAAGCTGTTTGCAAACACTGTGTGTGGCCAACAATGAGTGTTTGTAACAGCTGTCAGATCTCTACTCTCTACAAATCAATGGCCTGTGCTGCTGTTCACATGTAACTGCTCGTCTGAGTGGTTGGTTACATGCAAATAGAGCCTCTGACCAACTTTGGACAGAGCCAGTGTTCTGACACACAAACTGGCTCCAGCTAATTGGCCAGTTTTAGCAAACGATCTGCCCCTGGGTGCCTGTGTGAATGTAGTGTGAGCAGTAGGAAATGGATGTAGACTGGAGGGGAGTCAGCGTGGGTTTATTATTTATTACTCCTGTTATGTGACATGGTTGATGTGCGGCTCTCGTGTCCTTCCATAGACCTCTTTCTCTCTTCCTTTCCATAAACTTAGGTTTAGTAACTTCTGCCCTGCCTTAAAGGGGTTGTAAAGGTACAATTTGTTTTTCCTAAATAGCTTCCTTTACCCTAGTGCAGTCCTCATTCACTTACCTCATCCTTCGATTTTGCTTTTAAATGTCCTTATTTCTTCTGAGAAATCCTCACGTCCTGTTCTTCTGTCTGTAACTCCACACAGTAATGCAAGGCTTTCTCCCTGGTGTGGAGTGCTGTGCTCGCCCCCTCCCTTGGACTACGGTAGAGTCAGGACACTCTCGTTGCAGATAGAGAAAGGAGCTGTGTGTTAGTGGGTGTCCTCACTCTCCTGTAGTCCAAGGTAGGGGGCGAGCATGACACTCCACACCAGGGACACTCCACATTACTGTGTGGAGTTACAGACAGAAGAACAGGAAGTGAGGATTTCTCAGAAGAAATAAGGACATTTAAAAGCAAAATCGAAGGATGAGGTAAGTGAGGAAGGCTGCACTGAGGTAAAGGAAGCTATTTAGGGAAAAAAAATTGTACCTTTACAACCTCTTTAACACCAATTTTGCTACCTTTCAAGCACAGCATGTTGCTGTGAGGCTCACCCATGTTCTCCTTGTCATAAAGACAAAGCTCCACACAGTAGCAGGCAGGATTCGCTGAACGTAGTAGAGAGATGTACGCTGAAGCGGCCTAAAGGGATGAGGGAGAAGGAGGATGAGGAGGAAAAGTGGAGGCAGCAGCTTGACCGGGCCAGTAAGCGGTAACCAGTTCATGCCAGCCAGCCTATTCCCTTAATAAACACATGCTGGACACACAGGGTGCCAGGTTTTAGGCAAAAGAACATGTGAGTGTACCTACATTTGCTTTTTGTAAGTTTTAACCAATAAGATACGGTTTTATGTTGTCTTTTCTCTGCCCACCAAGTAATTGCAGTGTGACTGGCCAGTAAAGATACCATCCAGGGGTCTCTTTCCCCTCAAAGCACAAGTGACTACCCTAGACATAGGTGGTCAGCATCTAGCATGAGTTTACATCCATGTGGGGCACTTGGTCTGACATCAAGCAGTGGAGCACTTATTTGCCTATTTTAGAATTGAGCATGAGCACTTTTTTCACATTTGCGGGACTTTGTATAATTTTATTTTTGATTTATATTCTTTTTTGATTTGTCAATAAGCCAAGCGAGGTGTTTGTTTATGTAGCACCCTCTACTTTAGGTAGGTGCTAGAATTACGATTTTTGTAAGAGCAGAGGTAAATTTAATCAGGCCTAGCTGTAAGCTAGGCTTGTTTGTTTTGATCTGTGTGTGCTGGGAGTGGCCTAGAGTAGCAGTAGGTGACTCACATGCAGCGTCACTTCTCGGTTACCTCCCTCTGGCTTCTAGAGGATTCTAGAAGAGAGGAGGGGAAGAGAGGTGGAACTTCCTGGGGCCAACTTGGATTGACAGGGGGCAGGTCTCCTTAAAATCCTAGAGTCAATCCTGCTTGGGAGTTGTTGTCGGGTGGAAGAAGCTGGAGATGGAGCACTAGGTTGTTGGGGCCTTTTGAGGCACTCCCCAGTCTGGGGGCCCTTGGGCCTGTGGGTTTCGGGAGCAAGTCGGAGCCTTTCTGAGAAACAAAAAAGGATCTGGACAGGAGGCACAGAGAGGAACCGAGAAGGACAACGGGAGCTAGTGTTGCCAGGCAAGTCTCCAGGAGGGATCCACCGGAGTGCAGCCAGGAGGGCTGGTGAGTGACAGACACAGTTGGGAAAGCTGGGGAGGCATGCCAGAGCTGACTAGGCCTGTGCAGTCTGAGATGGATGTAGAGCCAGCAGGAGAGGCGGTGGTGTCATGGAAATGGAGTTGGGAAGCAGCAGTCAGGAGGGCTGACAGGGCCTGAAGAGGACTGACAGGGAGCAGTAGTCCACCATAGGACAGATAGCATTAAAATACTTTTATTTTACTATTTTTTGCTACACTAAAGGGGTCCGCAGTCCCTGTCTGCAACTGACAGTTGCTAAGGCCTGACAGAGTCGGACTTGTGCCTACCATTTGCTAGCTGTGCCTGGAACCAAGTATTGTACAGGGGAGAGAGAAACAGTCTACAAATAAGCATTTTGCTGGAGGAGGCTAGAGCTCTAGAAGAGTAAGTAGAGGTTCCAACTGATCATTCAGTTGATTCTACTATTGATCATAGGCATTCCATAATTTCCATTACCAGTCCAAGTTCAAAATCCCTCAATAAAATACAAAACAAACATACGGACTGTTCATTGTCTCCAAGGTGAATGGGAAGTGAATGCCGAGCTGGTGACAGGTGGGACCACAACATACAGCAGCCCCTATGGGGGTACCGCTACATTTATATTTTAGATTTTAAGCAGCTTGACACAGACTGACAGTGCTCTGAGCTCATGAGCCTAGCCAATCACAAATTGGTTGATATCGGAACTGCCAGAATAAAACTGTGCTTACTGGAGCTTGCTCCTGGTTCATTGACAATTATGGATTGGAGAAAAGTGTAATTTTTTTTAAAAACACTGCCCCTAAAAGAGAGGGTTGGCAACTATGGGGGTGGGGGTTGGACCCCCCTGACCCCCTTCCTCATATATGGCCCTGAGGGCCTTTTACTATGGCTTCTGATCATCACTTGGGTTCCAAAGTCTTTGTTCAGTTTAACCAAACAATCCAGGAACAGCTGAAGGTCCCAAAATCTCATGACACTGAGTTCAGAGTATTATTTTCTCCTTTTTTGTTTTTCTTTACGTTTGCATTAGTAATTGGGGAGATGAAAGGTTTGCAAGCAGCATTGCATTTTGATTCAAGATCCGCTTTAACCACTTGAAGTCTGGGGCTAGTGTTTAACTTTTCACACACATTAAAGTTACAATTTTTCCTAGGAAATTACATAGAACCCCCAAATAACTGTACACTTCCTGAAAGCAGAAGCACTGTCAAATAAAATGTTGGCACTTTCAAGTTTTTATGATGAAAATCTGAGCTGAAGAAATATGCAGGATTGTATTGCTGATTGGTAATTCTGGAAATATAATATAGTTTTCACAAAAGAGTAAGAGCCGGTTCACACTGGGGCGGCACGACTTCGGGGGCGACTCGGCAAGGCGTCCTGAAGACGACTTCAGGGGCGACTCGGCAAGGTGTCCTGAAGACGACTTCAGAGGCGACTTGCAAAATGACTTATGTATAGAAGTTAATGCAAGTCGCCCCGAGTCGCCCCCAAAGTCGTACAAGAACCTTTTTCTAAGTCTGAGCGACTTGCGTCGCTCCTATTAGAACGGTTCTATTGAATAGAATGGGACGCGACTCGTCAGGCGGCTGAGCCGCCTGATGAGTGGCCCCAGTGTGAACCAGGTCTAATGCCGCGTACACACGGTCGTTTTTTGTGATGAAATAAAACGAAGTTTTAAATCATGAAACAAAACAACGTTTTTCAAACTTCATTTTCAAAAACGACGCAGCATACACACCATCGCTTTTTCAAAATGCTCTAGCAAAGCGCGGTTACGTTCGGCACGTACGGCGGCACTCTGTTCCATTGAAGCTCGCTTCATAACTTGCTTCTGAGCACGAGCGGGTTTAAAAACGTTGTTTTAAATGTCGTTTTGCCCACACACTATCATTTTAAATGACACAAAAAACAACGTTTTGAAAAAGGACACAAAAAATTCAAGCATGTTCGAATTTTTTATTTGTCGTTTTTCATAAGACATAAAACAACGTTTTCCCCCACACACGGTCATTTTAAATGACGTTTTTAAAAACAACGTTTTTTTTCATCACAAAAAATAACCGTCTGTACGCGGCATAAGAGTACACACATGCATACGCACACAAAAAAAGCACACACACGCACCCTGGGTATTGTTGAATTTTCTTATTAATTCTATGTTTATTTAGTAATCTGATTTGTTTCCATCTAGTTGGGACCATTGCAGAAATTCATATGATGAAACCTTGTCTGGATCAAGACTTCATAACTATTTATGTTTAGTAGCTAAGTGCTTTATGTAGAAAAACATAACTTTATTAACACTATTTATTTAAGAGAAGAGCTGATTGAATTTGCCACTTATGAAAAGGAAATAAGGCTAGACATATTACTTTAGCTATTGCGCACATACATTTAAAACATTAATACAAAGCAAACCACAATGGCCTACGAAACAGCTCAGCTAAGATCTACAAATATATTCTTCTGGTATCAGATTTAAGAAAAATAAGTGGTTCTCTGCTACAGCAAATATAAAACATGCTTAGGCTATATAATGCATATGTTAAAGACTTGGCAACAATTATGCTTGATTTTACCAGTCACTTATGGGATTATCTAAAAATGTTTAATGTTAATATTCAGATAGTACAATGGAAATAGTTGTAGTAAATGCCTGCCCTACAGCTGCTGGCAATAAGGTGATATGTATATAACCTTCGTGGAACAAATGTGTATAAAATTGCAATTTTATACACATAGCGCCAGATTCTTGTAGATTTGCTACTGATCTACTGATACGCCGGCGTAACTCTTTGTGAATCTGGCCCATAATATTTAGATAGGCAGACAGATTTAAAGTACAAATGGACTTATTTGCAGCCTTCTCTTTTCAGTTGGTTACCCTTTAATAGAAAACAGTGCATCTGAAAAGTATTCACTTTTTCCACATTTTGTTATGTTACAGCCTTAATCCAAAATTGATTAAATTCATTACTTTCCTCAAAATTCTACAAACAATACCCCATAATGACAACATGAAAGAAGTGTGTTTGAAATCTTTGCAGATTTATTAAAAATAAAAAAAATTAAAGAAATCACATGTACATAAGTATTCACAGCCTTTGCTCAATACTTTGTTGAAGCACTTTTGGCACCAATTACAGCCTCAAGTCTTTTTGAGTACAATGCTACAAACTTGGCACATCTTTCTCTCGATCCTGACAAGTCTCCCAGTTCCTGCCACTGAAAAACATCCCCACAGCATGACGCTGCCACCACCATGCTTTACTGTAGGGATGGTATTGGCCAGGTGATGAGCAGTGCCTGGTTTTCTCCAGACCTGATGCTTGCCATTCAGGCCAAAGAGTTCAATCTTTGTTTCATCAGACCAAATAATTTTGTTTCTCATGGTCTGAGAGCCTTCAGGGGCCTTTTGGAAAACTTTAGATGGGCTGTCATGTGCCATTTGCTGAGGAGTGGTTTCCATGCAGGCCTAATTAGTGGAGTGCTGCAGAGATGGTTGTTCTTCTAGAAGGTTCTATTCTCTCCACAGAGAATTGCTGTAGCACTGTCAGTGTGACCATCGGTTCTTGGTTACCTCCCTGAATAAGACGCTTCTCCCCTAATCACTCAGTTTGGCCATGCTAGGAAGAGCCCTGGTGGTTCCAAAATTCTTCCATTAACAGATGATGGAGGCCACTGTGCTCTTTGGGACCTTCAATGCTACAGAAATGTTTCTGTACTTTTCCCTAGATCTGTGCCTTGTTACTATTCTGTTTTGGAGGTCTACAGGCAATTATTGTTTGTAGAATTTTGAGGAAAATAATGAATTTAATCCATTTTGGAATAAGGCTGTAACACAACAAAATGGGGAAAAAGTGAAGTGCTGTGGTACAGATGCACTGTAGGTAATCAGCAGAATGATCAGAGAGGGAGTAACAGTAGCTTACTAAACATGTGCAAAGTTTGAATCAATGATGCAAAACAGGTTCAGGATGGCAAAGAACATGCATACACTACAGAATAATACCAAACAGATTAAAAAAGCATACAAACATGAACTCTTCACAGCAATGTTTGAATCAGAGAGTCTAGCCAGAGGCGTTGCTAGGGGGGTGCGGGGGGTGTGGTCCGCACCGGGTGAAACCCGCTAGAGGGGTGACACCATCCAGTTTTTTTTTTTTTTTTTTAGCTGACATGCCCAGCCTGCCCTGTGCAATCCCGGCCTGCCCTGTACCACCCCAGCCTGCCCTTTACCACCTCAGCCTGCCCTGTACCACCCCAAACAGCCCTATACCACCCCAGCCTGCCCTGTACCCCCCCAAACAGCCCTGTACCACTCCAGCCTGCCCTGTACCACCCCAGCCTGCCGTGTGCCACCACAGCCTGCCCTGTACCACCCCAGCCTGCCCTGTACCACCCCAATCTGCCCTATGCCACCATAACTTGCCCTATACCACCCCAACCTGCCCAATGCCACCCTAACTTGCCCTGTACCACCCCAACCTTTCCCATGCCATCCCAACTTGCCCTATGCCACCCTAACTTGCACTATACCCCCCCAACCTGCCCTGTACCACCCTAACTTGCCCTATACCACCCCAACCTGCCCTATGCAACCCTAACTTGCCCTATACCTCCCCAAACTACCCTATATCACCCCAACATGCCCTATACCACCTTAACCTGTCCTATACCACCCCACTACACCAACCTGCCACTATACCACTCTATACTACCCTAACCTGCCTCTATACTATCATTTACAGGGGCTGGTTTGGGGTGCGCCCCATGCCCGTGCGCTGCCTGCTTGGTGCTGGGCAGCCTAGACAGAGGGGGTGACACCATGTTTTACCGCACCGGGTGACACCAACCCTAGTGACGCCACTGAGTCTAGCTAAGAATCACTACTTTAGTTAAACAGTTCAGAACAAAAACAGCTACTTGCGACTATCCTCATAAACAGCATCCCTCCCAGTGACATCCAGGGTAGCTCTAGTAACACAGATGAACAGCTAGAGGGATCTATAGAAAAAAGGGTCACCTTGCTGGAACTGGAATAGTGTGGTAGCAATCAGGGAAGAGTTTTCCACAATAGCTGGGTATTCTGGAGAAGAAGTGAGATATTATGCTCCTACCCAAAAGAATGTTGTTAAATATGTTTGACAAGCTCAAAAAATACCTGTTGGTCTTACCAGAATGCTCATGACTTCATGTGTACTATCCTGGTACAGTAAAGTGAATGAACAGTACTAGTGAAGTTACAGTGCGAAACGCATTAGATTTGTCCCAATTATTGCTGTGGCATGTTTATTTTGTGATTTATTTTAATAAAAGAAACGTTTTTGGAGTGCGGCTGTCCAAGTTCCTTTCGTATTTTTATAGTGAATGAATGTTGTCATCCTAAGGCTGAAGGTGTGTTTCATGAAGAATGACATGAACGTGAAAAATAACAGTACTAAAAAAATAATAATAATTAAGCCATCTAAGGACTGAAAAGCATCATTATATTCAATTTTTGATTTCAGGCTTAGGCATGTTTTAGGGAAAACGAATGAATGCCATTAGTGTTTGCTCACATACAGTTCAGCTGAGGTAGTCATATGCCTGATACGTACACCTGCAAAGTGTTTCAGGGATTTAAAGTGGAACTTCACCCAAAAGGGGAAGTTACGCTTGTCTGTCTCCTCTTTAAGTTTTGGCACTTCATTTATTTGGGAGGCGGGACAGGTAACCAGTTTTGACAGCTACCCACTTCCGGTCGGATCGCCGCAGCAATCCTAGTGGACATTTGGCCCCACTCCTTCCCCTGCAGCCTTTTGGGACACGTCAGGGACAGGTGGGGGAAGCATGTGGTGCCAACATGTCCTGCATGTGGGGAATTCATATGCAGGCCTGGAAGGAGGCAGACTGCCTGGCACCCGGCCGGGAGAACGGGGTTGTACACACAACAAGGAAGCAGCCCCTGGTGCCCAGCACACAGGCGATGTTGGATATGTGTGGGCAGGCAGCATGGGCTCTGTGGTGCAGTAAATAGGGGGAGGCAGGGACCGTTACAACTATCAATAAATGTTGTATTAATGTACATGCTGTTCATACTCACTCAGCCATTATGAGATTTGTTTTCTGTATTCTACACGCCCACACAATGTTATTTCCACAAAAAAATTAAAGATTTTATTTCAAATATTTGTAGCACCCTCTAGTGTGTGTACTACTAGTATTGGTAGAGTAGGTAAAATATATTCAGGCCAGGAATAACCTAAGTCAGTAAATTGGGTCAAGGTTATTAGAGGCCAAGTCTGGATGACTCATCTTGGCAGCTCTCTGGTGCCTCCCCCTGGTGTCTAGAAGGTTGTAAAACCTTCTAGAACTAGAGGCTGGGGCTAGGAGGGTCTAGAAGTGTCTGCCATATTTTTGGGGCCTCAGCCAATCCCTAGAAGTGGGCTGGCATGGGGCTGGGACTACCCCATAAACAGACATGGGTCATGACAGCAAGGAATCAGATGGAAGATGGAGATACAGTGTATACAGTTGAGGAAGCTGTCATGGCCCTGAGGGCAACCCCCTAGTCTGAGGGGGGGTGTCCTGCATTGAGCCGTGGCTCAGGTGCTGGAGGGATCCTGCCAAAGACACAAGGGAGGAAGGAAAAGGTACAAGCTGTTTCACACCATATATGTGCTGCTTTTAAGGGACTGCGAGTTCCTGCCTGTAATGGGCCACTACTAAACTGACAAGGAGTCTAGCATGTTCCTTCAAGAGTGAACCAGCAGAAGCCGTGCAAAGTAGAGCAAGTGTGTGCAGGAGGAAGAAGTTGAAGAAGTGGTACATAGGAAGTTCTTGTTACAGTGAAGCTTCAAGATTCGGTGTGCCTAGCTTTGCAGGAGTGGGGGATCCTTGTTCATCTGTAGCTCCTATGTGGGATGTGCTACATATATATTTGTATTTGTATGCCAATTTAAAACAGTTTATTGATATTATTTATTTATTTTTGCTCTGCATTCCAAAGGCTGTTTTTTTTTTCCTATTTTGAACATGTGACCAGCAGCAGAGGACTACAAGCTCCTTTTGTTTATGTTTCTCTGCAGACAGGCTGGGAAAAATCTGGGATTAGGAAAAGGGTACTTAGATGTTTTTTTTCTTTTTGGTAAAATAATTACAGTGCCATCATCCACATGTTTGTGAACAAGGCTGTTGCGGCTGAAACGCTTCTACCTATGCTGTATTTTTATCTTTATGGAGATATAATAAATTCGGACTGATTTAAAGAGCATGTATGGAGTTGCGGATTGTCCTTTATCCAGCCATCATCCACATACAGAAATAGAATGGACAATGTAAATGAAACAGTGTGTTTAGTATCACCTTAACTCCCTCTTGATTCTCAGTAATAATAATCAAATGAAAGTACAGTAAAACCTTGGTTTGCGAGCATAATTCGTTCCAGAAACATACTTGTAATCCAAAGCACTTGTATATCAAAGCATTTTTTTACAGGGTTTAAAAGAGAAGAGAGGCACCTCTAAGTGTAGCAATAAGTTGCTAAATGTTGTACCTTCATTAAATGTAACAATATTGCTACACTTGTACACACTGTCGTTCCAAACCGATGAGAATGGTCCGACGGGCCATTTCCATCGGTTCACCGCTGAAGTGGCCTAATGGTCTGATGTGCGTACACACCATTGTTCCAAAAACCGATCAGGTCAGAACGCGGTGACGTCAAACACACGACGTGCTGAATAAAACGAAGTTCAATGCTTCCAAGCATGCGTCGACTTGATTCTGAGCATGCGCAGGTTTTGAACCGATGCTTTCTGTACTAACCATCGGTTTGGACCGATCGGGCAGCGTGCCATCGGTTCGATTTTAAAGCATGTTTTAAAATTTTGGACCGAAGGACAACAGACTGATGGGCTATACACACGGTCGGTTTGGACCGATGAAACTGAACCTCGGTCCATTCTCATCGGTTTTGTCCGACCGTGTGTACGCGGCCTTAGAGGCTCATCTCTTCTTTTTTATACTCAGTTGTGACATGGCGCTACTTATATTAAGACATCGCTTGTATATCAAGGTAAAATGTATTAAAACATTTTGCTTGTCTTGCAAAACACTCTCAAATCAAGTTACTCTCAAACCAAGGTTTTACTGTATTATTCTTATTAATAATAATAATTATAACAGCAAAAAAGAAACACAGACACCTTACACTGGTGGTCAGTGAAGAAGTGTCCCCTTACATTGGTGATGAATGTAGGGTTCCTTTGCAAGAAGTGCCCCCTTTTTTTAGATAAAATATTGACTCATATACTGTACAATATTGACTTCTAAAAAGTATTAAGTGGTTTGTGGGAAAAGCATCCCGCTATACTGGAGGCCAGGGTACTGTTCTGTTAGGCCCCATACACACGATAGAATCCATCCGCTGAAAAATCCCAGCGAATGGGTTTCAGCGGATAGATCCTATGGTGTGTACACTCCAGCGGATCTGTTTCCGCGGATATTTATCCCCTGGGATGGATTCCAGCAGATCAAATATTCGCTGACATGCTAAACAAATCTATCTGCTGGAATCCATCCCAACGGATGGATCCGCTGGTCTGTATAGACTCACCGGATCCATCCGTCCGAAGGGATCCCCCGCATGCGTCGTAATGATTCGACGCATGCGTGGAATTCCTTATATGACAGCGTCGCGCACGTCGCCGCGTCATAATCGCGGCGACGGCGCGACACGTCATCGCCAGAGGATTTCGGCGCGGATTTCAATGCGATGGTGAGTACACTCCATCGCAGAGAAATCCGCTGAAATCCTCGAGAGGATTTATCCGCGGAAACGGTCCGCTGGACCGTATTCGCAGATAAATCCTCTCGTGTGTATGGGGCCTAACTCTGATGGTCATTCAGGATATCTATCTCTCAGGACGCCAATTTTGGTTGGGAGCTACGTCGCACGACCACGCAATTGTCAGTTGAATCAACGCAGTGCCGAATCGCAAAAAGGGGCAAGGTCCTTAACCTGCATATTGGTCTGGGTCTTAAGTGGTTAAGGATTGCCTAAATACCTCTGAAGGAACCCTGTCTGACAAAGCCTCATTGGCAGTACCAGTACCAACATATCGTACTTCTCATATAGTACTAAGCACAGGTAATGTACATAATCATAACCTGTAAATATCTCTTCTTTATTTTTCATATATTCCTAAAATAAACAACATAATTTATTGGTCCATAGCAAGTGCAGTCTTGTCTTTTGTATCCTTGTTGCTAATTAAAGGAGTGGTCTTTACAGTAATGCTGTAGAAGCCCTCTGTAAACTGTGCATTGTATGGTCTTGTGTGTATACTCTGTGTAGGGTGTCAATGATTTCAGTGACAGCTGTTTAAGCTGGCCACACACAATGATATACACAATGATAATTGCCAACTCTTAGATCGTCAATAGGCTATTGCATGAAAACATGAAAAAGTACTCAGCCAATATGAAAACTCAAAACCAGGTGTTTTTTATCTAGCTCATCAGAAATGACTGAACAGAAAACATATGCATAGCAATGTGAAACGGCCGAAGGGGCAGACCATCCAAAACTGATATTTTAGTTTTAAGAACTTAATAAAGTTAGATTAAGTACTTTAAAGAAATACCTACAGTTAGATTAAGTTAAAATTAAGGTAAATCGCCCAGCAGCTTCTTATGGTCTTTAGAAGACCATGTATTTTAACATCTGCTCATCTGCTTTGACTATTAAAGGGGTGTCCAACGCTGTCACTTGAATAATGAATGCACTATATTAATATTAAAGTGACTTTAAAAGGAAGTGGGGAGACCTAAAAACACATACATTGAAGCAGGAAGTCCTAAAGTCAGAGCGTATAATAGAATGATCTCTCTGCTGGAGCTCCCAAGAGATACAAGAGGCCGGTGGATAGCAAAACCCGCTAGTTCTTCCCTTTGGATAAAGAGAGCGGAGAAGACCCCCGGAGAGCGGAGAAGACCCCCCCAGGAGAGCGGAAGAGAACCAGATGGCGGCGAAGAAGAAGCCCCCCTGGTAAAAGAGCTAAAGAAGACAGGGGGGCCCCCGGAGCAGACTAATAAATTATTTTAAAAACCCTGTGTCGTGTGTTTATTTACTTTTACACTTTGCCTCCAGGCGAATGGGTAGGGGTACGATGGGGTACCCCATATTCATTCACTTAGGGTGGGGGGCCGGTATCTGGGGGCCCCCCTATTTAAGGGGGCTCCCAGATTCCGATAAGCCCTCCGCCTGCAGACCCCGACAACCAAAGGCCAGGGTTGTCGGGAAGAGGCCCTGTCCTTATCAACATGGGGACAGGGTGCTCTAGGGTGGGGGGGCCGCAGTGTGCCCCCCTGCCCCAGAGCACCCAACCCCCCCATGTTGAGGGCATGAGGCCTGGTACGGCTCAGGAAGGGGGGCTGCTCGCTCGTCCCCACCCCCATTCCTGACTGGCCGGGCAGCGTGCTTTGGATACGGGTCTGGTATGGATTGTGGGGGACCCCCCACGTCGGCTTTTCGGCATAGGGGGGGTCTCCCTTCAACCCATACCAGACCTAAGGGCCTGGTATGCTCCTGGGGGGGAACCCAAGCCCGTTTTTTATTTAAAATTTGGCGTGGAGTTCCTTCTCAGGATGCATACCAAATGCCGAATTGGCGGAAACCAAGTCGGATCTCCCGTCGCTTCTATGACGCGCTCGCTGGAATGTACTTTGTCTATTTCAGCGAGTGCGAGATGTCGGCACCCTGTCGCCGAGAATCAGCGCGGTGCTGTCGTGCTGGAAACACATTCTAGGCAACAGGTACAGTAGGATGTAGTGCATATCCTGGTTTGGAGAAGGAGTCCTTATAGGAGAGGCAAGGAGTGCTGTGGTGGGAAATCAAGTGAAGGCTAGGAAATGGTGATAGCACTACCTTGGCAGTATGAGGGTTTTGCCATTGAGAAATAGCCTATCGGTGGTAGGGAATCAAATTCATTTGGGGTGGAATAAACACTAGCCGTGCCAGAGGCTAGGGGTAAATTAATTTATTATTAAGTAATCATTATTCTTGCCTTTTTTATATTTTATTTTTTTAAGGAAAATATTGACTCATATACAGTTTTATTGTTATAAGACTAAATCTCACAAATCCAATATTATTTGGATGGTCAATACTTTCTGCAATCTGGGACCACATACACATTGAACTTTGTTAGATAGGTTCAGGGATAGGGTACTCTACTCACATGTACATACTGTATGTGTGCTTATGCTATCCCACAATGCAAATGTACAATAGTGATCTATCCCTGTGTGGCCTTCTTTTGGGGGTGGGGGGGTTTGACAAATGGTCCACCACAAACAGGATATTGTACTAAACCTGTAGGTAAACAAGACTACAATAACTTTTGTGGGAGAGTGGGTAAGATCAGGGGTCTCCAAACTTTTCAAACAAAGGGCCACTTTATTGTCCTTCAGACTTAAGGAGGGCCGGATTGTGGCCAGCAGGGGCAGAAAATGTCACGGGCCCAGCATCAGTGAGAATAAATATGGCCTCAGGGTTGGTGGCTAATAGGAGGAGTATTCCTCCTATTAGTAGGAGGAATAGGGGGCCAGATCCTCAAAAGAGATACGACGGAGTAACTGCTGTTACTCCATCGTATCCCTGGTCCTAACTATGGAACTGATCCACAGAATCAGTTTCCCATAGTTAGGACGAAGATCCGGCATGTGTAATTGAATTACACTGCCGGATCTTAGGATGCAGTACCGCATCCGCCGCTGGGGGCATTTCGCGTCGAAATGCCGCTTCGGGTATGCAAATTAGGACTTATGGCGATCCACGAAGCTATTATGCTTCGTTTTGTCGCCGTAAGTTTTAGTTTGCAAGTGCAAAATTAGGGCTGCTTTTACAAAGTGTAAACTGTTTACACCATGTAAAAGCAGACCCTTCTTCCTCGCGCCGCGCTTTTTTTTCGATTTTGAATTTTTTTTTGCCGCCGTATCTTTTTTTTTTTCCGACGCAACTTTATTGACCCGTCGCGATCCACAAAGCCCGACGTAACGTAATTTCGCGCTATGCCCGTTGGGAAAATGACGTCACGAGCATGCGCAGTACGGCCGGCGCGGGAGCGCGCCTCATTTAAATGGGATTCGCCCCCTGATGATGAGGAACGCCTTGCGCCGGCCCGATTTAAGTTACTCCACTCAAAATTTCTAGGTAAGTGCTTTGTGGATCGGGCACTTAGGTAGAAATTTTGCGGCGGTGTAACTTAAATCGGAATATTTAAGTTAAGCCCGTTTTTTGAGGATCTGGCCCAGTATTCCATCATTGGTATCGGTAAAAGATATAGGCCCGGATTCACAAAGCACTTGCGCCGACGTATCTCCAGATAGGCCGCGTAAGTGCAAATATACACCATCGTATCTGTGCGCCGTACCCACAAACTAACATACGCCTAAAAACCGGCTTAATCCCGCCGACGTAACTTACCTACGCCGGCGTAGGGTGGGCGCACATTTACGCTGGCCGCATGGTGGCGCTGCCATTGATTAGCCATTCAAATATGCAAATGAGGAAAATACGGCGATTCACGAACCTGCGCCCACCCGACGCAGGCTACGAGAGGTGCGCGGAAGTTGTACGTCCGGCGTAAAGTTAAGCCCCATAAAGGAGGTGTAACTCAGCAGCAGACATGTAAAGGTCTGCATCAGGGAACATAAGCCGGCGGTTTTTACGTAGTTTACGTTGGACGTGTGTCTGGATGGGCGTAGATTACGTTCATGGCGTAGGCAGTGAACCGGCGTATCTTAGGTAGATGTTCCGACGTGGTTATGAGCATGAGCACGGGGTTGCGTCCACGACACGACGCATGCGCAGTTCGTTCAACGTACTTGTCTGGCTCTCAAACCATCATTTGCATGGGGTCACGCCTCATTTGCATGGCTTTGCATGGGGCAAGCCCACTTCCACCTACGCCGGCCTGCGCCTTCGAAATCTACGCTACGCCAACGCAGCTTTGGGAACACTGGCTTCCTGAATTCCATGCTTGCCTCTCTGCGCTGCGTCGGTGTAGCGTACATTGAGATGCGCTACGGCGGCATAAATGTGCGCCGCTGTCTGTGAATCCGGGCCATAGTGCCCCATTGTTGGTGTCAGTGGGAGAAATAGTGCCTCATATCAGTGGAAAGAATTGTGCCCCAAGGGCCGCATAAAGGCTAGCAAAGGGCCACATCTGGGCCTCGGGACGCAGTTTGGAGACCCCTGGGTTAGATAATAAAGTTGGTAGTGTCTCCACCCAGGACAGGCCTCTGTGAACAGTAGGGATTTCCATCCTGGGAAATGAACCAGTAATCTAATCAAAGTAATTGAGAGCAGAGGAACCACTGCAACCAGCATATAACATTAACCATTAAGTATATAGATGCACACCAGTATGGAAATAATACAGTACACACATCCAATGTACAAACACACAATATCAGTAAAAGGCCCAACAAGAGTCCTGGTGGATGTGAACATATACCAGGGTAGTTATTAACAGAGATTCCTCCAGATGAATGTTGCATGTTGGGTACACGATGGGGCTAGCTTGGTTATTTACAAATACAAACAGTAGAGAACAGCAAATCCCTATTCCTGCTTTTTTTTTCTTTAGTAAATCCAACCCTATAAGATAAGGTGTGAATAAATAGTTCACCAACTTATTTACGGCTGGAATGACAAATTGGTACACTGCAGATAACTGTGGGGATTTTGCTATATCTGTGTGTATTGCAGACATCTAGGCCCGGATTCACGTAGATCGGCGCATATTTCTGCCGGCGTAGCACATCTCATATGCGCTACGCTGACGTAACACAGAGAGGCAAGCAGAGTATTCACAAAGTACTTGCTCACAACGTTACGCCAGCGGAACGTAAATTCCTCGGCGTAAGCCCGCCTAATTTAAAGTAGGTGGAAGGTGGGCGTGATCCATTTAAATGAAGCGTGACCCCATGCAAATGATGGGCCAAACGAACGGCGCATGCGCCTTACCGTGGACTCATCCCAGTGCGCATGCTCATAATCACGTCTAAAATACTCCATAAGATACGTCGAATCACTGCCTACGACGTGACGTAACCTACGCCCAGCCCTATTCACATACTACTACGTAAACGACGTAAAATCCGACGGCTGTTCCCTTGTCCATACCTTAACATAACTTACCCCTGCTTTATGAGGCTTAACTTTACGCCAGACGTACGACTTACGTAAACCGCGTATATGAATGCGCCGGGCGCAAGTACGTTCGTGAATCGTCGTATCTCCCTCATTTGCATATTTGATTTGTAAATCAACGGAAGCGCCCCTTGCGGCCAGTGTAAATATGCACCCACGATACGACGGCGTAGGAAACTTACGTCGGTCGGATGAATCCTATTTTCAGGCGTATCTAGTTCTATGGGCACGGCACATAGATACGACGGCGCACATTGACACTTACGCGGCTTATCTCGAGATAAGCCAGCGTAAGTGCTATGTGAATCCGGGCCTTAGAATTTATCAATAAACAGTGAAGTGAAGATAAATCTAGAATTTAAAATGCAGACTTTTAAATGTACTCAAAAAATACTTGTGTTTCTCATCAAACTTCCAAATCCCTGTGTGAACCTGCCCTAACTTACTATGGAAAGATCTGGTAGAGGTATTATAGATGTTCCAAATTCTGAGCTTCAAACAGTATGCTGCCCTTGTATTTGTAAACCTAACCTGTTTCAGGCTTCAAAGAAAGCCCATTCTTGTAAGTAGTGCTGGGAGACAAAAGTGGCAGTTCAGGATTCCAGTAAAATGTGTTGTTCATTTTTAGTGTATATTTTATCAAAGGTTCACATTTCAGTGAATGGTTATAGTTATTTTTTCAGCACAGGCCCAGACGTTTGGTACTTTGGGATTTTGTCTCTTTTGTTTTGGCTTTCATCACGGATTATCCAAAAGTTTATGTAGGACTTCAGTTGGAAATACAAATTGATTTTTAATGAGAAATGTTAGAGTATTTAGGATCTGGTAAAGCTGCTAATTTCCGCATTTATTTAAAACGAAATTTGTACTAATATCGCAAACAAGTTGGAACAGTGTATTTAGTTTCAATTGACGATACGTTTTTTTTTTCATAGTCATATTCTTTGTTTTATATGTTCTTACTGTAATTTTCTGTAAACCTCTCGCAGAATTTCTACCTATAAGCAGAATTTTTTTTTTGCACCCTTCAGGCTGCATTCATTGTACTTTTCAACCTAAGTTGCCTCTGTGGTACTTTAGAGTATGGATGTATTTTTCCCATGCAGGACAAAGAAACATGTTTACTTTAACCCCCCTCCCCAGAAGCTCATACAGTACTCAAGTTTCCTCTAATCTCCTGCAGCTTCATTCAGCTGACTGAAGCAAAGAAAATACTTGGTACCTTCAAGTATGGGTGAGGATGTGACTCACTGCACATATAGGGGTGTTGGGCTAATCACCAAGCATCAGTGCTGTCTCACTGAGAATGTCCAAAGCCCTGTGTAAGCTACAACGCGTAAGTTTGCATAGGGTAGCTTTGCCTATGTTATGGATGAGTTTAAGGTTCAATCTGAACACAAGTGTGAACCAAAGCTTGGCTGTTCTTCTCGAACATTTCCCCATTTGGTGTAGCACCCCCTAGAGTTGCTAGAGTGCTAGAGTTTTGTACAGGGTAGGTCCATTTGTGAAGGCTTGGCTGGCAGTGTGTTTTTCTGGGTCAAGCTTAAGTGACTCAGGGAGGCTGGTATGACTCATGGGCAGCATCTCTTAACCCCCCCACCACTTCTGGAAACAAGCAAAGATTCCAGAAGAATGGGCATGGAGGGGAGGAGGAGCTGCCTGAAGTATCACTTACCAATTCCCAACAGATGGGTTAGCACCTGGCAGGCCCCGTCAAATTCTTAGGGTCAGCCCAGCTGGGACAGTGGAGTTCGGGTGGAAGATGGAGATGGTGTGTTAGGCTGTCGGAGGCCTTTGAGAGTAGCCCCCTAGTCTTGGGAAACTCAGGCCTGGGCTTGGGTGCAGAAGGGACCCTTCTTCAAGACACACAGGGGGATCTTGACCAAGAGGCACTGGAGCAAGGAGAGGACAGCAGGAGAACACTCAAGGGCAAATCTTTAGGGAGGAAGACAGCAGGGAGGGCTGGTGAGTGTTACAGTCAGAGGACTGAGAGGCATGCCTAGAGGGACTGGGTGCAAGCAGTCTGGAATGGATGCAGAGTCAGTCTGGGAGGACTGTGGAAAAGTAGTGAGGAGGGCTAGTGAAAGGGGCAGCTGCAATCAGGTGGGCAAGCAGTGCCTGAAGAGGTGGTGCTGGGATCAGTAGCCAAAGGCATGGGACAGCTAAGCACTAAGACCTCTTTTCTGCTACACTACCAAAGGGGCCAACGGTCCCTGCCTGCAAAGGGCATTTGCTCTGGATCTGACTGAGTTTGTGTTGGATCATCTTGTCAGTGCTGTAGTTCTACAAGCAAGATTGTGCTGGAGGTAGAAAAGGAGAAGTGTATATATACTGGATGTATATAGTTATGCCCCTAAAGAATTCTGTGTTGATCAAGTGGACATCCCATAATAACCCCATCCCCTATCCAAGTTCAACTCCCCTACTAAAATACTAAAAATACACAGAAGCTGCAAGGACTGGTTACAGACTCCAGTGTGTGTGGAAAATGTGTGTGCCTGGCTGGCGCAGGGTGGGAGATTCCCATGTTCACCAGTGACTCCTATGGGGGTAGCGCTACATTGGTGTTACTTGCTATTATACATGACAGAAAAAAAAAACTCCATTTTTTTTTTATAATAATCCATATCTGACCCTTATCAGAGCATGCGCCTGGCTGGGAATTACTAAAATCACTGCTCCCAACCAAATATTGGACACATGAACTTTACATATTTTCACCAAACCGTGATCAAGTCGGACCTAGGTGAGCCCAGTTTATCACAAATTTCTGGCAGTTAAACTGAGCAATGGGGGAATGAAGGAAAGGTAAGTACTGTGTATTTGCTACACATGTGGCTTGTAGCAGCAATGTATTGCATATGATCACACAATGTGCTAAATGTGTACAATTAATCGCTACTAAATACTGTACTACCACATACTATTTTTTGTACCCTACACCTAAGAGAACCTTTGACTACATGACTGGGCTACTAAGAGCCGGTTCACACTGGGGCGACTTGCGATCCGACTTCATGTCGCCTCAAGTCGTCCCAAGTCGCGCTGTATAGAAAAACAATGGAAGTGAATGGGAGCAGTGTTAATACACACGACTCAAGGCGATCCGACTTCAGAAAAGGTTCCTGTACTACTTCAATCCGACTTGTAGGCGATTTGTACCCATTGATTTCAATGGAGGTGGCCTCAGAAGTCGGATCACTGTCTTAACTGAAGCGACTTTCCAGGAAAATAACATACATTTCTCAGGCAAACCTCTCCTGCCCCCCTCCCTTCCCCTCCCTCTCCCAGAGCTGATGGTTGTTTTATTGGCCACTGGAAAGTCTCCTGTCCTGGAGATGACTTCAAGTTGTGTTGTAAATCGCCCCAGATCGCCCTGTGGTTCATGTTCAAGTCGCGTCGGAGTTGCCTCTGAAAGTCGCGCTGGAAGTCGTGTCGCCCTAGTGTGAACCGACTCTAAAAGTCACCTACGTGCTCCTTGCACATATGTATTTCATAAACAGTAATACAAACACAAAAATGATTAACATTTTGAATCTGTATACAGCGCTCCCAAATGCCCCAGCTCATTGAAATGAATGGGCAGTGCTTCCGAAGCATCTGAAAAGCGATTCCAATGCACCGAAACACGGGCGTTTTTAACCCCTTCTTCGGCCGCTGGCGGGGGCTGAAACGTGCAGCTTAAACAGTGCTAAAGCGTCACTAGAATGTGCAGTGTTTTAGTGCTAACGCATGGGCGGCTCCAGGTGGGGTTTCGGCAGGCATGGGGCCCCTTACACAGCTTCAGGCATGGGCCCCCTGGAGCAGAGAACCAAGGGGGGGGGTGCTGCCGCCTGAAATTGAGAAGCGTGGGGGGGGCTGCTGCGAATTGAAAATCGGGGGGGGGGGGGGCCCTTTACAAAAAAAAGAAGAAATAAAGAAAAATATATAAAAAGAAGGGGGTAGCCATCCAGGGCCCAGGGGACCTCCGGGCCCTTTAATAAAAATGTAATAAATAAATATATATATATAGATATATATATATATATATACACATACAAATTATTATTATTGATTTTTTATAAAACAAAATTACAAAAAAGGGGGGTTGCCATCCGGGACCTCTGGGCCCTTTAATAATAATAATAATAAAAAAAAGAAACCTCTGGGCCCTTTAAAAAAAAATATATAAAAAAAAAATTATAAAAAAAAGGGGGGGGGTTGCCATCCAGGGCCCTGGGGACCTCTGGGCCCTTTAATAAAAACATAAAAAATAAATATATATAAAAAAAAATAAAAAAAAGGGGGTTTGCCACATGGGGCCCTCTGAACCCTTTAATAAAAAAAAAAATATATATATATATATATATAAAAAAAAGAAATAAAATAATATAAAAAAAATATTTTTTTTTATAAAAAAAAGGGGGGTTGCCATCCGGGGCCCTGGGGACCTCTGGGCCCTTTAATAATAATAATAATAATAATAATAAAAAACATATATACATATATATATATATATATATATATATATATATATTTATATAAATATATATATATATATATATATATATATATAAAATAAATAAAAAATATATATTTTTTTATAAAAAAAAGGGGGGTTGTCATCCGGGGCCCTGGAGATCTCCGGGCCCTCTGTTCCCCATAAAAAAAAATTGGCCCTTTAATAAAAAATAAAATAAAAATATAATTTTTTTTTTTTATAAAAAAAAAGGGGGGGTTTCCATCCGGGGCCCTGGGGGCCTTCGGGCCCCTGGGGACCTCCGGACCTCTAAAAAAAAAATTGGCCCTTTAATAAAAAATAAAATAAAAGTACTGCCTGTACCCCCCTGATGGTGGCCCTGGGTTTCGGGCCAGTGATATGAAACAGCTAAGTAATAAGTTCAGAGGGACACAGAGCTGTAATCAGGGTCCAGTCAGAGTCGGCCCTACCATGGGACCCAATGGTACCCATGGTACCAGGCGGCATATTGGAGGGAGCGGCACAGTCACTAACATACGAGCGCCGCGGAGAGCCGTGCTGACCGCGGCGACCGGCACCTAGCAACCAGAGAGACAGAGACCCAGTGAGTGATTACATCAGGAGGAGCAGAGGAGGAGCCGAGGAGGTTGCGACCGCCCCAGCATTCACAGCGCGCCGCTCCTCCGCGCCAAATTGCTCCGCACGAGTCGTCTGTCTGCACATCCTGATCCTTCTCGAGTCCTGACTGTGCTGCCTGTGGACGAGGACCGGACGACAGTGTGAGCCAGCGGCCAGCCTCTAAGACAGTGAGTGACTCCTAAAGAAAATGTAACTAAACTTACAGTTCGGCGCTGCTATTACATGTAATAGCAGATCACAGCTGGCCGCCCCCTCCCATCCTCTCCGCGGCTCCCCCCTTTGCTGCTGACACTGAGAGAAAGTAAGTGCCGCGCCACTAATCCCATCTCCACCTGCCATTGTCTAACTCCCATACCTGTGTGTCTAACCCCCTTCCTACCACCCCTGCCTGTGTGTCTAACCCCCCATCCTACCACCACTGCCTGTGTGTCTAACCCCCCTTCCTACCACCCCTGCCTGTGTGTCTAACCCCCTTCCTACCACCCCTGCCTGTGTGTCTAACCCCCCTTCCTACCACCCCTGCCTGTGTCTAACCCCCTTCCTACCACCCCTGCCTGTGTGTTTAACCCCCCTTCCTACCACCCCTGCCTGTGTGTTTAACCCCCCTTCCTACCACCCCTGCCTGTGTGTCTAACCCCCCTTCCTACCACCCCTGCCTGTGTGTCTAACCCCCCTTCCTACCACCCCTGCCTGTGTCTAACCCCCATACCACCC
Source organism: Rana temporaria (assembly GCF_905171775.1). Taxonomy (NCBI): domain Eukaryota; kingdom Metazoa; phylum Chordata; class Amphibia; order Anura; family Ranidae; genus Rana; species Rana temporaria. The sequence continues at coordinate 412,551,188 of NC_053490.1, forward strand.
TTGCCTGAGTCTAAACCCCTCACCACCCCTGCCTCTGTATAACCCCATACCACCCCTGCCTGTGTCTAAACTCCCCCCCCACCACCCCTGCCTGTGTCTAACCCAAAGCACCCTCCCCTCACCACCATCGCTGCCTCTGTCTGAACCCCACTATCACTGTTGCATGTAAATCTGACTTACTGATGAATTAAATTTTGGTTTTAATTGTCATGATATAAAATAATTGTGGGGGCCTTTTGGTCGGTAAGATTTTTTTTTTATTTTTTTTTAGAGGGAGGGGCAGCACTTCATTCCTGGGCCCAAGCAGCACAATGTCTTGGGCCGGCCCTGGGTCCAGTGATGGGCAAGCAAGGATGAAGCCCAGGGTTACAGGGTAGTGATTTGGACTCAGCAATGGGCAAGCAGTAACATGATACAGAGGCAAGAGACAGCCCTCCGCCATGCTGTGCCCTGGCAGTCACACGTAGATCCTGTCATTCTTCTGTCGCATGAACTTCCAAAAATTCATAAATGATGGAACTTATTTTAACACTGGGGGCTACTTAATTATATTTTGTCAAAACATTTTGTTTTTTATAGTACTCTGGTAACCACTGAAATGGCTGTACACAATTTTTTTAAGTGGACCCTTTACCTTTAAACATAAAAAAATTAACAAGCGTAATGGTCAAGTCACACTAATATATATTCTGTTTAAAAAAGGGTACTTTCCATTATCCAGAAGACATTATTATTGTTATTATTTCCTTACTCAGTAGCGTGAAATCTGCCAATAGTGAGATCTTACCCCTAGAATCAGCAAAGCCCCATACACACGATCAGGCTTTTGCCCGGCCAAACTCACATCGGAATTCCGACGGAATTCCATCAGAGTAAAAGAGAACATGTTCTCTATCTAAACTCCGATGTAATTCCTCGGGATATCGGATAGAAAAACTCAGATGGGGCATACACGGTTCGAATTTCCGATGGAAAAAGTCTGTCAGGCTTTTTCCATCAGAAATTCAGATCGTGTGTATGGGGCATAAGAGGACAGGCATGGTTTCAATGTATGAGCTTTCTGTGAGGAGAGTTTCCCACCCTTGGTGTTAAAGAAACCCTTTACCACTCTTACATAACTACATAGACCCGGATTCAGGTAACACTTACGCTGACGTATCTTTAGATACGCCGCGTAAGTGCACAGATGCGCCGTCGTATCTATGCGCCTGATTCTTAATGCAAGATACGCCTGAAATGTGGCTTCATCCGACCGATGTAAGTTTCCTACGCCGTCGGAGCCTGGGCGCATATCTACGCTGGCCGCAAGGGGCGCTTCCATTGATTTACGCCCGTCTCAGTAATATACGCCATTTACGTAAGGCGTACATCCGGCGTAAAGTTATTCCACCTATCGGAGGCGCATCCCATGCAAAGGTATGGACGACGGAACAGCCGTCATATTTTACGTTGTTTACGTAGTAGTACGTGAATGGGGCTGGGCGTAGGTTACGTTCACGTTGTAGGCATTGAGCCGTCGTATCTTAGGGAGTATGTTCGACGTGATTCTGAGCATGCGCGTGCATGCGCCATTCGTTCGGCCCTTTATTTGCATGGGGTCACGCTTCATTTAAATGCATCACGCCCACACTCCACCTACAGTTACTTTGAATTAGGCGGGCTTACGCCGACGGCTTTAAGTTACGCCGGTGCAACGTTGGGAGCAAGTATTTTGAGAATACTGTGCTCGCCGCTCTACACTACGTCGGCGTAGCGTATATTCCATACGCTACGCCGGCATAACTATGCGCCCAGGTATGTGAATCTGGGCCATAGTGTGCACGCCGACAGGCAAATATTGTTGCCACTTAAGTGCTCCTAAGTTTTTCGTACTCAGCACCAATCATCACCATGATCTATTGCCCTTATGTGCTCTTCTAATGAAGACATAGAACTGGCAGCTTCAGGCCTCCTCCAGAGGAAAGGAGTCCCTCCAGTGAGAAGGATTTTCAGAAACACATAAAAAACACTTTTATTCTGACATTTCTGAAAAGAGACACAAACACAAATATGATGACATGTTCTTTTTCTTAGCATTATCATAAAATATTATCCTCCTGGAATACATAAATAACTGTCATTCTGACATTCATAATAAATAAGTTCACATCTGAAATGTATTAAACTTTATGAAAGATGTAAATGCGTTTCTTTTTCTTTTCTCCTGGTGAGTGGCATTTCTCTTCACAGAACGCTGATGCCGCGTACACACGATCATTTTTCGGCATGAAAAAAACGTTGTTTTTAAAAAATGGCATTTAAAATGATCGTGTGTGGGCTTCATATCATTTTTCGGGTTCTGAAAAACGACAATTTTTTTTTTCGAACATGCTGCATTTTTTAACGACGTTTTAAACGATGTAATTTTTCGGGTTGTAAAAAATGATCGTGTGTGGGCTAAAACGACGTTAAAATCCTGGGAATGCTCAGAAGCAAGTTATGAGACGGGGGCGCTCGTTCTGGTAAAACTACCGTTCATAATGGAGTAAGCACATTCATCATGCTGTAACAGACAGAAAAGCGTGAATCGTCTTTTACTAACACGGAATCAGCTAAAGCAGCCCTAAGGGTGGCGTCATCCGCATGGAACTTCCCCTTTATAGTGCCGTTGTACGTGTTGTACGTCACAGCGCTTTGCTAGAGCATTTTTTAAAAACGATGGTGTGTGGGCAATGTTGTTTTAATGATGAAGTTGGAAAAACATTGTTTTTTCATGCTGAAAAATTATCGTGTGTACGCGGAATGAGGCTGGGGTTCTTAGATAAAGCAAAAGTAACAAAAAAGTAACATATTTACAACATTCTGTTAAACTTTAGCATCATCTGTAGGTCATCTCTTCAAACGCAGTTTAGCTGGTACGCAGAACCAGTGGTGTCACTAGGGTTGGTGTCACCTGGTGCGGTGTCAGTCCCCCAAATTATTTTTCCTGTTTTCTGAAAGTGCGCCAAAGATGCAGAATGCAGGACTTTTGGTGCGCTTTTAGAAAATGGAAAAAAATGTGAAACCTAATAGAAATCTATAAGACTGCAGCTATATCTGCACAGCCCCCCAGCTCTGCACTCCTGCACATTACACAGTCCCCCCAGCTCTGCACCCCTCCACATTACACAGCCCCCCAGCTCTGCACCCCTGCACATTACACAGCCCCCAGCTCTGCACCCCTGCACACTACACAGCCCCCCCAGCTCTGCACCCCTGCACATTACACAGCTCCCAGCTCTGCACCCCTGCACACTACACAGTCCCCCCAGCTCTGCACATTACACAGCCCCCAGCTCTGTACCCCTGCACCGTACACAGCCCCCAGCTCTGCACCCCTGCACATTACACAGTCCCCCAGCTCTGCACCCTTGCACATTACACAGCCCCCAGCTCTGCACCCCTGCACATTACACAGCCCCCCAGCTCTGCACGCCTCCACATTACACATCCCCCCTAGCTCTGCACCCTTGCACATTACACAGCCCCCCCAGCTCTGCACCCCTGCACATTACACAGCCCCCCAGCTCTGCACGCCTGCACATTACACAGCCCCCCCAGCTCTGCACCCTTGCACATTAAACAGCCCCCAGCTCTGCACCCCTGCACATTACACACACCCCCTGCTCTGCACCCCTCCACATTACACAGCCCCCCCAGCTCTGCACCCTTGCACATTACACAGCCCCAAGATCTGTACCCCTGCACACTACACAGCCTCACCCAGATTTAATTTTGTAGGGCTCTGGCAGTGCTCATCCTCTTCCTCCTTGCACAAAGGAGCAGATACCAGTCCTGTTGATGGGTTAAGGACCTTCTACAGCTCTGTCCAGCTCTCCTAGAGTAACTGCCTGTCTCCTGGAATCTCCTCCATGCTCTTGAGACTGTGCTGGGAGACACGGCAAACCTTCTGGCAATGACATGTATTGATGTGCCATCCTGGAGGAGTTGAACTGCCTGTGCAAACTTTATAGGGTCCAAGTATTGCCTTGTGCTACCAGTAGTGACACTGACCCTAGCCAAATGCAAAACTAGTGAAAAACAGTCAGAAAAGATGAGTAGGGAAAAAAATGTCGACACCTACACCTGAAAAAACATTCCTGTTTTAGAGGTTGTCTCATTGTTGCCCATCTAGTGCACCTGTTGTTAATTTCAATTAACAGCAAAGCAGCTGAAACTGATTAACAACCCCCTCTATACACCCCTCCCCCTCTGCTACTTAACTGACCAGATCAATATCCCAGGAATTCTGATTCAAAAGTGTTCCTTTAATTTTTTTGAGCAGTGTAGTTCAATGGCATAGCTAGTTATTTGCCTGGAGATTAGCTACTGAGTGCATTAGCATGATAGCTCCATTATTGTTAAATAAAGCTAATGACATTACATTACTAAGGATTAGAGTGTTTCATTGTTCTTTGTATCATATTAGGCTTATTGAATTAGCCTATTTACTTCTCACTTGATAATCTGTTTTATTAGCTGAAGAATCCCGGGTCTATGTAAAGACATATGAACAAGCCATTTCCAGTTTTCACAAGGGAGAACTTACCTTGTGCCATAACACAGTCCATTAACTGACAGTTTCTAGCTCTTCCGACTAAATGTAAATACTATAATTCCGCTGGTGGGATTTTATTTCTACAACTATTTACCAAAGCCATAACTTTTTAATGGTCTGCTGCAGCTTCAGCAGTAAATATAAACATCACCATTGGCAGTCTTACAGCTGTAGTACTATTACTATACATTGCACCAATCCCGTATGATCCAAACAAATAAACCTGAAAATTAACTATATACAGATGTCAGGTCTCCAAAACAAGCAATTCTTACAAAATCTAAGGTATTTTACCTTGTTATAATTTTTTCTAGGTAAAGCGGGTATGTTTACATGATAGATAATGGATGACACATGTAAAAAAAAACAAAAGCCCAGTAATTATATTGTCATCATCTTTAAAAATATATTTATCTGTCTTATTAGGAAAAGGAATTTGCTGGAATTTGGAAAAACACATAGGGGCAGATCCACAAAGCGAGTACGCCGGCGTATCTACTGATACGCCGGCGTACTTTCAAATTTCCCCCGTCGTATCTTTGTTTTGAATCCTCAAAACAAGATACGACGGCATCTGGGTTAGATCCGACAGGCGTACCTCTTCGTATGCCTTCGGATCTAAGATGCAATTTTTCAGCGTCCGCTGGGTGGCGTTCACGTCGTTTTCCGCGTCGAGTATGCAAATTAGCTATTTCCGACGATCCGCGAACGCACGAGCGGCCGTCGCATTTTTTTACGTCGTCTCTAGTCGGCTTTTTCCGGCGTATAGTTACAGCTGCTGTTTTGTGGCATATAGTTAAACCTGCTATGTTAAGTATGGCCATCGTTCCCGCGTTTATTTTGGAAAAAAAAATTTAGTTTGCGGAAGTCGTCCGTGAAGCGGGATGGACATAATTTCCTTGCAACGTCATTTAGCGCAATGCACAGCGGGAAATTTAGGGACAGCACATGCGCAGTTCGTTCGGCGTGGGGACGCGCTTCATTTAAATGAAACACGCCCCCTACTCGCCAATTTGAATTAGGCGCCGTTACTCCGCGAGAGATAGACTACGCCGCAAAATCTTTATGGATTCGAACCAAACTGCAGTAAGGTACGGCGGCGTAGCGTATCTCAGATATGGTGCGCCGGGGCAGATCTTTGTGGATCTGCCCCATGCAGTATTTCATAAATTAAAAATGTTATCCAGATACTGTGTAGCGAAGGTAAGGACAACATTCACATTACTATTATGTATCATGTAAATAAAGTTTACATGATACATATTGTTACATTTTGGTGGATGTTAGGGATTTTAAGCATCTATTGCATGCTTATTTCTCTTGGGGACTTTGGTAGTATTGTCTCTATGCTTGTGTTCCCAAGTTAATTTACCATCTGGGGCCATTGTGAGTATATTTTGGATTTTTTATATATTTAATATTATGAAACTGCAACAGGAGGACTAACAACATCCTGTGGTGGAAGATAACATCCAGTTTAACCCCTTGGTGCCGAGGTCACACAAACTGCACTGGGGTTTTTGCAGTGGGGCTGCATATTTGGGTACTTCCCAGCACAGTGACTGGGTTCTCACTGAGAGCCACATGCCCTGTTCTAATGATCAGGACCCAGAATGTCCGGATTCTGGGTCACCTGATAGCAGTGATAGCCTCTGATTGGCTATCACAGTGAGCAGTCACCGTGAAGCCTGCCCCCGCGTCTTCTGTCTCTGTGAATAGACAAAATCTGTCCTTGCAAAGATAGAAAAAAAAGTGTGTGTAGAAAATAATAATAATAATAATAATAATAATAATAATAATAATAATAACAACAACAATAAAAAAAATATATACCAGGGTTAGTGTTTGGGTCAAAGGTCAAGGTCAATGGTCAGGGTCAGTATTTTTTAGACAGGATTTTTTTTATTATTATTAGTATTATTGTCAGTGTGTTTTAGGTAGGATTAAAAAAGCAAAATGCGCACTATTATTATTGGGCTGTTCCTACAGATATATACAACAACTAACAAATACATATGTGGTATCGCTGTGATCGTCAGGAGTGTGATAATTTGTTTTGGGGTATTCTTTGGTGGTAGGTTATAGTAGTAGCAAAAAAAATGTTGTTTTTTTATTTATTTTTTTACTATTTTGGGTCAGTTTTTCGTTGATAATAAAAAAATAAATCAGGAGCTATCTATTACCATTGACCACCAAATGAAAGACCAATTTGTCCAAAAAAAACAAGGTATAATCCACTTTGGTACACAAAACAGTTGTGAGGATATGTACGGTTTTACTAACACATGTCAAAGTTGCAAAATTGGGCTTAGGCATTAAGATTTGTTTTACACTTAGGCACAAAGGGGTTTATAGTCCATTTTCAGGGCCAGACCTTACCTTTTATTCAAGTTTTATAGGAACCCAGTGACTGGAACTCGCCTGTCAGACCCTACCTATAACCAAAATCAAAATGTATTGTTTGATGGGCTGTCCTTTGAAGAGATTTTATACAGTGTTTGCATGTCACGTCCCAGAAGAAGCTACGCCACAGAGCACGGCGAAACGCGTCAACGTCACTACCCGACGCCTGTCGCGCCACGTCCTTACCGGTGCACATGCTGGTAGAGAGAGAGACGAAGGAACGGAGCGTGCAAGGAAGCCGAGCCGCCGCTCACGTGGAATCAGTCCTAGACGGTCGACGCCATCAGGTGTACAGTCACCATACAGGCACACTACTATAGCTACAGTTCACCTGCCCCTGTCTATCCATTAAAATGCATGTGCCTCCACTGTGGGGACGCTCATTGTTTAGTGTTAGGACCACAGATTACAGGGTGCCTTGGCGCGGCTCTGTGGCTCACGCATGCGTTTGCAAATGTGTGCGGACCGAACCCCTGTTTTTAACGCATACTGTAGACAGGTTAATTGGTTTTCTGCAAGCTGGTCGGTAAGTAGGCTTGGTTTTTCCCTGGGCATTCCCCAGGTTTCTGTTGTTACACTACTATAGCTACCAGCGGTAAACAGCTCATTCCATCTGGTAAACAGCAATTCACATTACCCCCTATTATGCTGCCATCGCAATGGAACAACATACAGGTCGGTAACTATATCTTATCATAGATTGCGATCTGATGATCAACAGACCTAATTGAACTACGATGATGGCTTTCAATGTAAGGGTAATGTACTGTTAGCTGTTGATAAAGTCCTGATCCAATTACACCCAATGGTACACAGCCTCTCAAGGTGCCTGATTCAAATAGTTTTTGCACTGAATTGATTATGAACAATCCTGCCAGCATTACCAATACAAGGATTCTCTTCAAGCAGTTCTACGTAATCAATAGCTGCATTAACCCTTTTGTGACATTTTCACTGATTCCAATGAGCCGACACCTTTTGCTTACCAGCATAGAATCAATTTACTTAACGGTATCAGAGTCAATTGTGAACGCTGCAGCGCACTGAAATACATGCAACAATTACTGTACTGACCCCTCAGCAGCATTTTCACTGCCTCCAATGAGTGGACATTTCATGCTACCAAGCGCGGAACCACTACATGTTATGATATAGACCTTCAACAGTGAATGTAGTACGGTATTGAACTGTCCATTTTGCCTTAGCCAATTTTAAGGACAACTCTGGACAAAACAGTTCCTTCACACTTGAATTGACAACCTTGCAACACTAGCTAAACTTATGCCACCTTGCACCCCAAACCTACCCTCCCCCCTCCTCTTGCACCGGACTCACCCACCAGATACTGCACCAATTTGACTGTTTTGACTTTGTGACCTGGTGAGACACACTCGGTCTCCCATACCTGGTCACCACACAAATTATCCTTACTGTAATCCAGATAAGGATTTAAATTATTATTCCAATCATCCAATGGTGCACAGTACTGGTGTCTGAGTTAGTATTACGTCCGGACAGGTGTTGTTATATGTAGTCCCTTGTGAGTCTTGTCAGTCATGTTTAATGTGTAATAGAACTCGAACTAGATGTTTTTTAGAAACATTTTTATTACTTTTTGCACACATCCAATTGTGCTCAATAAATTCTTGTTATATTAATAACACTTTTTCTGGTCATTTACAGTTACCTGTCGTAACCTCTTTACTAAAAAATTCAGTCTTCACTTAGACTACTCCCCATCCCCCCACTTACTCCCCCTTTCCAAACCAATTAACGTGATATTACGGTTACAGTAACAGAACCATCACTCGATGCGTGACCTCTAATAGGTACCCAACACTTAGGTCACCTATCCACCAGTGATACAACTTGCATTCCCCTTCCCCATTCCTCCCACACATTTTTGATTTTAAGGGATCAGGAAAGCTTGCATCCTTAATAACTTAAGTTAGCCAAAGAAAGGTATGATTTAAACCACAAATTTCTTGCATTATTTAGTATCGAACAGAGTTTAATGCCACGTACACACGATCATTTTTAGGCATGAAAAAAAACGTTGTTTTAAAAACATGTTATTTAAAATGATCGTGTGTGGGCTTCACATCATTTTTCGGCTTCTGTAAAATGACAACATATTTTTGCGAACATGCTGCATTTTTTAACGACGTTTTAAACAATGTTGTTTTTCGGGTTGTAAAAAATTATCGTGTGTGGGCTAAAACGATGTTAAAAACCCACGCATGCTCAGAAGCAAGTTATGAGACGGGAGCGCTCGTTCTGGTAAAACTACCGTTCATAATGGAGTAAGCACATTCATCACGCTGTAACAGACAGAAAAGCGCGAATCATCTTTTACTAACACGCAATCAGCTAAAGCAGCCCCAAGGGTGGCGTCATCCGCATGGAACCATTGGCAGCAGAGGACGAGCAATCGCTCGTCACTCTGCTGCCCCCACCACCATCCTCAGTGAGGGAACCAGGAAGTGAAGCATTGCGGCTTCACTGTCCTGTTCCCTAGGCGCATGTGCGAGTCGCGCTGCACCGTGCTCACTGGTCCCCACTGAGTTCTGGGAGTTGTGTGTTTCCCAGAACTTCTTCGTTGTAACATGAAAAATTGTGGAAAATTTCAAGGGGTATGAATACTTTATCAAGTCACTGTACATAGCATTATGCAGTTGGTCATTTAGCTGTGCAAGAAGTAAAAATTGTTTTTAATTGCTTAAATTTTTTTCATTTGTGATAAAATATTGTATGCTTTTATACATTCTTGTGTATGTTCCCCTTCATGCCAGTAAAGTCGGATGTCCATGTTTAAATACTTTTATTGCAATTATCGATTCTTTCCCTATATATAGGATAACCTTTTATAAGCACACTTCTACCACTGTACTTTTATTGCCAATAAATATTCGAAGATACATACAAAATTACCGGTATATAAAAAAATAGGAATCAGTTGCATTACAACTGCAAATTTATTTTGTGAGCTTAGTGTCAACAAATTTTCAGACATAAAAACAAGCAGGGTCGTTTGTCAGAATTGAATTTTTTTTATTTGGCAGGTACAGAAATTTACGTTTGTACTTGTTTTTCCCTTCTGTATGCAGCAGAAAATACATGCATCTGGCACCAAACTATAGTAACAATGACAGCTGTGGGTGGGAATATTCTGCTGGTGTGTGGTAAAAAGCCACGGGCCAGTTAATATGTTGGAACCTTCAGAGATTTGGAAACAACAACTCTTTTTAATCTTTTCATGGTTCATTTTTTCACCACTGAATACATATCTAAATGTACGTTTAAGTTTTGAAACCTATTAAATTTTTCACAAATACCCGATGCACTAAAAGATAAAAAACAAAATCTGAAGCCAGAACTTTTTCCTTTATTTTGGATAATGTGGGAATGGGGTAAAACTCCTGTCAAGTTGTTTTTTTGTCACCTGTGTTCCGCTGCGGACATTTCCCTTTACTTTCTGTCCCTGAGACACAACAGGAAGTAGGAGAAATCCTCAAATCCTCTTTAAAGTGTTTTTTTTTTTTAATTCAGTAATTTTTTTTATTATTGTTTTCTACTACATCAAATACAAATGTAAACATTCATAATACATTCATAAAATCCAGATACAGTTGACATACACATATTGCACCATACATTATCCCCCCCCCCTAAAAAAAGGGGGGGCAACAAATAAATAATAATTCTCTTCTATTTCACTTTTATTTATTTGATATTTAATATTTTAGTGTTTCTCTCTTTAAAGTGTTAGTAAACTCCTAGGTTTAAAGGGGGTTGTAAAGGTAAACAAAGTTTCCCTAAATAGCTTCCTTTACCTTAGTACAGTCCTCCTTCACTTACCTCATCCTTCAATTTTGCTTTTAAATGTCCTTATTTCTTCTGAGAAATGCTCACTTCCTGTTCTTCTGTCTGTAACTCCACACAGTAATGCAAGGCTTTCTCCCTGGTGTGGAGAAAGCCTCTTGAGGGGGCGAGCAGGAGTGTCAGGACGCCCACTAACACACAGCTCCTTTCTACATCTGCAAAGTAGAGAGTGTCCTGACTTGCCTGCTCGACTAAGGTGACCAGATTTTTAAAATGAAATCCGGGGACGTATTTTTTCTTTACTAGTAATGGCAACAATCAGCGACTCTCTGCCCATCGCCGCCCGCCTCACAGTCTCTCAAGTCTTACTCTTTGGGCCACGGCTACTACTGGATGGGGAGCGGAGGAAGATCACTCCACCAGGGAAGGCAAGGAGATAGGCAGGTGGCTGGCCAGGATTTGAGCCAAGGCAGAAGAACATGCGAGCAAAGCTGAATAGGCATGCACCCGAAACTGAAGAAACATTCCCTCCGCTTCAACCAGCACATGATCATCAGAAAGGGGCACAGATAATGGGAAAAATACAACCCCCCTATGCTAGTAGGCACGGCGGAGTGGGGGTGTGTAATTCTATTTTTTTTATTTTAATTCTGCACTGATTGTCTTTGAAATTGCCCCTGCCCCCTATTAAATCCAATCTGGGGACAAAACCAGGGACAGACTTGGTCCGGGGACAGTGTCCCCAATCAGGGGAATGTCCCCTGAAACTGGGGATGTCTGGTCACCATATGCATGCCCCCTCCCCCCTCAAGAGGCTTTCTCCACACCAGGAGAAAGCATTGCATTACTGTGTGTAGTTACAGACAGAAGAACAGGAAGTGAGCATTTCTCAGAAGAAATAAGGACATTTAAAAGCAAAATTGAAGGATGAGGTAAGTGAAGGAGGACTGCACTAAGGTAAAGGAAGCTATTTAGGGGAAAATAAATGTACCTTTACAACCCCTTTAAGCCATAATGTGCTAGTATGCACTGCATGCTGTACTAGCACCTAATGCCAGACTTACCTTAAAACAAAGCCCTCAAGAGGCATGCTATCAGCGCTTCCATCTTCACCTGGTCTTCCTTCCGGGTTTGCAGGCTCCAGCCATTTGAATGGCAGGGCCGTGATGACATCGCTCTAAATTGACGGCATACTCAGTGTCACAGGCTGATTTCTGTGTGAATATCTCAAACACAGCTCAAGTTTAGGAGATAGTCACAGTACCTACAGGTAAACCTTATTATAGGCTTACCTGTAGGTACAAGATTAAAAAGTTTACTACTGCTTTAAGACAGTTGCCACTGAAACAGTGACAACTGTGTAAAAGTATTTGTGTTCTTGTCAAAACTCAAAATGTTAAATTTTCCCTCACCTTTAGTTGCAGTGACAGTTGTCATCAGGTCAAACAGAGGGGGTGATTTTCCCCAGTGTGGACAGGGACAGCAATAAACAAATTCTCATAGAAGGCTTTTACAGTGGAGACTGACTTCCTTTTCTTAGCCTAAATATCATGTTCATGAAACGGATAACGAATCATTAGAAGCCTGAACTCACTGGTATGGGAAGTGGAAGGTGGGGGGGGGGGATTGGGTATTCGGAGTGCCTGCAGTAATCAACACAGTCTTTCCACAATAAAAAACTTGACTGGAATTGGAATGCCACCTCAAGTTAAAAAAATATATTTATTTTAGATACGCTTTAATTACTGAATGGAGGCCATTCAAAACGTTATATTTATCTTCCTGGTAGATGCCAATGAATTGAATAACTTTCTTACTTCTCTACATAGTTAGTTTGATCTCTACATCTGATCTGGGTTCTCTGGTCAGCCATTAGGCAGAAATATTACTCTTCTTAAATATTTATCTTTGCATTGCTGACTGTAGAGAAAGTTGCAGATGTGCTGTTAAACTTCATAGGAGTAAGAATTAGAGCCTAGATCTCTGGTGAGAAGTTTTCATTCTGTAGTCTATAGGATGTATTACCACTGACAACTACTAATATAAGAAATACATTTTTTAGGTAAATTTGTTGGCCTTTTTTATTTTTTTATATTCAACTTTCATTAACCTCCCTGGCGGTATGATTATTTCAGATTTTAGGTGCTGAAAGCGGTACCATTATTTGCAAGGAAATTTGGCGTTTTATACTGTAGGCCTGTAATTCTTAGGAATAATTCACTTAAATCTGACCAAACAAGAGTCTAGTAGGCATCCCGGGTATGACATTTTTTTTAAAAACAAAATTATAAATTATAATATAATAAATAATTATAACAAATAATAATATAATTATAATAAAAATTATTCAATAATGTAATCAACTCAAAATCACTGAAATTTGCTCAGTTGCAGAATTGTCACTGTCATTACTTTTATTTTTTTATGACGAATTTCCCCACAAATCGCTATCGCTCAATTCGGCAAGTGATTAAAATTTATTATCGCTGTTTTCTAGCTGCTCTAAAACCATTTTTGACATAAAGGGACACTTTTTGGTTGCTATGGACAATCTACAGTTTGCAGGCAGAAAGAACAGTTTTTATTATATAAAATGACATGTAGGACACTGGGCAGACCACTAGGGACAAGGGGGTGTGTATTTTTTACATACAGTACTGTAATCTAAAAGATTACAGTATACTGTATGTCTGTATGTCATGTGTTTGTTTACCTTTTTGAATTTGGCGCCGTTCTCCCGCCCCCGTGCGTCGTAACGTCGCAGGGAACAGAGATCGGCGGCACACAGAGGCACTGTGTGAATCGAATGGAGGACGCCGCTCGTTCACACAGCACGGTGGCATCGCTGGATCCAGGGACAAGGTAAGTAAACCATGCCTGTGGATTCTGCAAGGCGAGCCCGAGTCTGACTTGGGGTTACCGATCGCAGCACAGAAATTTAACCCTGAGTCAGACTCAGGAAAACCGCCAGGGGGGTTAAATAAAACCTGCTAAGAAGGAGCCTGCATTCACTTTATCTGGTCTCCCACACTACACAACATGGAAATGCAACAATTTTAGTAAATATAAAAGGCTAGATACCTTTTCTCATCAGCAGTATATAGCAGTCTAGGTAAAGCTTGTAGGAGGAGTTTCCTGACACTCCTATGAGACTACAAGACCCCTGACCCTCTGGCTGGAGAGTGCTGACTGGCCCTGTGCTGATCACATGCATCCTATCAAGGGAAACAAAAAACCTCTCTAGCAATACACACCAAACTGAGCATGTGCAGCCTGACTCCATAGACTCTGTGTTATCAGAAAATGATTAAGTACAGTGGAAGGAGAAGAGGATCAGAGAAGACAGGATCAAACAGCTCTTTTTTACACAATGCGGAGGATTAACCCCTTAGGATCCACAGTGAGTATAACAAGCATGCTTTACTGCATATAAAGACTGATTTCACTGTTGTGGGTTTAGTAACACTTTAAGCCAGGGATCCTCAAACTACGGCCCTCCAGCTGTTGTAGAACTACACACCCCATGAGGCATTGTAACACACTGACATTCACAGACATGACTAGGCATGATGGGAATTGTAGTTCCTGAACAACTGGAGCGCCATAGTTTGAAGACCCATGCTTTAAGTCCTTCCTGTTGTAATATAACTGTGTTGTGTTTTTTCATTATCATCCTGTCACAGATGCCTCTTGTTGAGACTACAAATGACTGTGCTGACAACACAGATTGTGCACAAATAGTCTATCATTGTAACATCAGGAAGCCAGTTCAGAGCATCACTGTGTACCTTAATCCTGAACATGTACATGTAAACAGGATGTGACAGGCTGGAGAATATGAGCAACACTGGTATCCATAAAAGGATTTAAAAAAAGGTGAACCTCTCCCTTTTTGCAGACAACATTTTGTTGACCTTAATCACCTCTAATCTCCCTACCTAATCTTCATCAGGAACTGGACAATACTACCATTTATCAGGTCACAAAATCAACAAATCAAAGACTAAAGCCCTACCTCTAACTACTGTATGCCCGAGCCCATGATTCTACATCTGAAACAATGATGCCCCTACCTCCACATCTGTAAAATGCATTGGGGTCCACATCACCCTACATTACTATACTTTTTTATGTGGGGGACTTCCTGGTCCTCTTCAAGGACATATTGTCCACTTTTCCGACCAAAATGTTCTACTGTTACCTCCAAATACACCATTATTGGGCAGCACAATGGCTAAGTGGTTAGCACTTCCACCTAGCAGCACTAAGGTCGTCAGTTTGAATTCCAACCCTAGCACTACTGGCCTGGAGTTTGCATATTCTCCTTATGCCTGTGTGTGTTTCCTCAGGGTACTTCAAATTTCTCCCATGCTCCAAAGTCATGCTGGTAAGTTGATTGGTTCCTGTCTAAATTGGCCCTAGTATGTGTACTGTATGTATGAATGTGAGTTAGGCCTCATACACACGATAGGTTAACCAGAGGAAAACGGTCTGATGGACCGTTTTCATCAGTCCAAACCGATCGTGTGTATGCCCCATAGGTTATTTAACCTTAGATTAAAAAAAAGCCAACTTGCTTTAAAATGAACCTATAGATTCCAAACCGATGGGAAAAAAACAATCGTTAGTAGGCACGTCCATCGGTTAAAAATTCACGCATGCTCAGAATCAAGTCGACACATGCTTGGAAGCATTGAACTTTGTTTTTTTCAGCACGTCATTGTGTTTTACGTCACCACGTTCTGACACGATCGTTTTTTTAACCAATGGTGTGTAGGCGCGAAGGACCATCAGTCAGCTTCATCGGTTAACTCATGACAACGGTCCTTCAGACCATATGGCAACAGGATAACAAGAGCTCTATCTGCTTCCTATGCAGAGAAAATACTTACAAAATTATTTTCTGATGGTACTATACTCCTGAACAACTAAACTTGATTTACCCCTTTAACTCTAAAATTAGCTGGGGATGTAAGTAAAAGGTGGGGTTCTTATTTAACATTTTTGGACTTGCACAAACCCTTCTGGTGCATTGTGGAACATAAACTACAAATTACAGACCACCCTCTCTTCTTTAGATCTCATGCACTTACATTTTTTTTTACTTTTTAGGATAACGTTACCACAAGTATCATTTGCACTGAGCCAACTTGCCTCCAATGCCCTCATTGCAGCACGCTGCTTGATTGAATTAACACGGAAACTCTATCTCTATAACTGCTTCAATACAGAGCATTTTCATCCACCTTCCTGACCAATTTTTATTTTTCAGCACTGTCGCACTTTGAATGACAATTGCGCAGTTGTGCGACGTGGCTCCCAAACAAAATTGACGCCCTTTTTTTCCCACAAATAGAGCTTTCGTTTGGTGGGTTTTGTCCACCTCTGCAGTTTTATTTTTTTGCGCTATAAAAAAAAGAAGAGCGACAATTTTGAAAAAAACACAATATTTTTTACTTTTTATTCTTCTACATATTTTTGGTAAAAAAGCGTATATTGATTGGTTTGCGCAAAAGTTATAGCGTCTACAAAAAAGGGAATAGATTTATTGCATTTTTATTTATTTTTTATTTTATTTACTAGTAATGGCGGCGATCTGCGATTTCTATTGTGACCATGACATTGCGACGGACATATCAGACACATTTTTCACTATTATACAGCGATTAGTGCTATAAAACTGTGTAAATGTGACTGGCAGGGAAGGGGTTAACACAAGGGGCCAGAAGGGGTTAAATATGTTCCCTATGGCGTGATTCTAACTGTAGGGGGAGGGGACTCACAAGGGGAGGAGACCGATCTGTGTTCCTCTGTACTAGGAACACACATTGGTCTCCTCACCTCTGACAGGACGTGGATCTGTGTGTTTACACGGATCCATAGACAGCCGGGAGGCCCAGGACATTATATGACGTCCACCCAGGATGGGAGATCCCATCTGTGGAGGTCATTTGACTATGGGCGGGTAGGGAAGTGGTTAACCAAATGAGGGATATTCAGTTGTTGAGGCTCTTTTGATCCAGATTACATAACACTTTAGAAAAGTATAACAAAACATGTAAACCCTGCACCCTAATAGTCAACAAACTCCCTTCTCAAAGTGGAACTATAGGCTGAATGTTTTTTCATTAGTGTGACAGAAGGTAACGGAGGGTTATAACCCCAGTCAGTTTTTTTGTCACCTGTGTGCTGCTACCGCCTGAGATTTGTGCTCCATAACCTATCATCATTGACATCAGCCTTCAGCCTCCCTACCCTCTCTTTACCACTATATACAGCATATATACATATTGTTCCCTTGGTATTGCACTATATGCAAAGGGTTTTATGAAATTCCTGAGCTGGAGTTTGTTATGCCTGTTTAAAGGCATAAAGTAAAAACGTTGGGGCAGATCCACGTAGCGCGGCGCATATTTTTTAAATCCTCAAAGAATGCGCGCCGTAAGTTACGGCGGCGTAGTGTATCTTTGGCGGCGTAAGGGCACGCAATTCAAAACGATGTGATGGGGGCGTGTTTTATGTAAATACATTGTGACCTGACGTAAACAATGTTTTTTTTTAACGGCGTATGCACCGTCCGTGGGGGTATCCCAGTGCGCATGCTCGAAATTAAACCGGAACAAGCCAATGCTTACGACGGTGACGTCATTCTACGCAAATCCCTATTCACGAACGACGTAAAAAATTCAAATTTCGACGCGGGAACGACGGCCATACTTAACATTGAGTACGCCACCATATAGCAGCTTTAACTATACGCCGGAAAAAGCCGAACGCAAATGACGTAAAAAAATGCGCCGCCCGGACGTACGTTCGTGGATCGCCGTATCTAGCTAATTTGCATACTCAGCGCGGAATTCGACGGAAACGCCACCTAGCGGCCAGCGTAAATATACACCTACGATTCGACGACGTACTAAGACGTTCGCCTGTCGGATTGATCCCTCATTCCGTCGTATCTTGTTTTGTGGATACAAAACAAAGATAAGACGCGGGGAACTTTGAAATTACGCGGCGTATCAATAGATATGCCGGCGTAATTTCTTTCTGGATCTGCCCCATTATTGTTAAGAAAAACACATTGTAATCATTATACACAGTGCTTTAGCAAAGGGTGAATGCTGTCCTTTTACAATTTAGATCTACTTTAAATATGGTTGTTCAATTGTTGTTCTGCAGAGCCTAACTGCTAAGTATGTGAATGTAATTGCTTATGCGCTTCATATCTCTCTGGTGTATAGTGAAGATCTGATGTCCATGGATAGAAGGGTACATCTGTTTTCACTGTTTTACTGTGGGAAAATGCATTTTACAAATGGCACTATCCTATAATCAGCTATTCCAAAGGGGGTTGTTTGGGAGTTGTTTAGTGCATAGCCAAGATGGTTCCACTCTTGTATGTCATTGATTACATGGAGGAACTGACATTTATTCAGAAGAACTACATTCTACAGTTAACTGTGATCTTATCTTGTTTAAATGTTCTAGAATGTGTTTCTTTAGTGTCAAATGAAGAACATGAATGGTCATGAAAATAACACACTGGACTAGTTGAAAATGAAGAAAATAATTTTAGAAACGTCATGCTCATCACCTGTGTTTTACAAAGCCTTTGGTAAAATTATACTAAAACTCTAGGTTTTCTACAGCTGCAAATGTAACTGAAGATCTATATATGACATTTGATCAAGAGCTCTCCATTATTCTGCGATACAATGTTAAAAGTTCTCATTATTCACCTCCAGGTAAACCCTACATGGCCATCCCTAGTGGGATCTTTACAGCCGCAGTTCCAAACATTTACGGAAAATTTAAATGATATAAAGAGAAAAAGTGCAGCGCAAAATTCAATAAGAATATATATATATATATATTTAAAGATTAATTTATATACAAGTGAAAAAATAAAATTAAATAAAAGTCCAAAGTGTGTAAAAACAAATTCCAAAAATGCCAGATTACAGGAATCTTCACCAGGTGATGATTAAAATCCAAACTCAAAGTGATCCCTCCACCAGTAAGAATGGGTACTCTCACCTCCAAACATGGACCCCTGTTTTACTAGGCGGTCAAATAAAGCAGATTTTCCAGCATGGAAAGCCAGCAAGCAGGATACATGGATCAATTCCTCACAAGTCAGTGGTGAAACTGACCATACATGAAAAAAGAAATCCAGATCTAAGTGCTCTCTGATGAGCTTAAACATTTATTTAAAAGTAATGTAACACTGGCTACTAACATTAGCCAAGAAAGAAAATGGTAGTAAAGATGTACAGATCATTCAAAACGATCTTTTCCAAGGATGGCAGCGAGCGACTTGTCTCCAGGCTCCTTCCCCCGTACGCGTTACGTTATTGCAACTTCCTCGGCGGGGTGGAATTTAAATGATATCATAAAATAAATTTTACATACAAGAAGAATGAAAGGGTTGTGTTAACTATAGAAATGTCAGTTTTACACACAATATGAATTTACTGTACTTTTGATTTACCAAAACTATGGAATGTGAGGGAACACCTACCCAATCAAGCAGGTCTCTACAAAACATAGTTGTGTTAATGGAGCTTACGGAGATTATACAATCAGACTGTAGCCTGTATGGCATGCATAGCCTAAAAGTACTGGTCTACATCAGTTAATATTGAAATCATTTTAAAAGCTAGAAAAACACATACGCAATTTTATTTTGCCTCTTTATTTTCATAATTCGGTGATAAGATAGACATTAACCACTTCAGCCCTGAAAGGATTTGCCCCATAATGACCAGGCCATTTTTTGCAATACGGCACTGCGTCGTTTTAAGTGACAATTGGACAGTCATACGACGCTTTACCCGAACAAAATTGGTGTCCGTTTTTACCCACAAATAGAGCTTTCTTTTGGTGGTATTCGATCACCTCTGCATTTTAATTTTTTTAACAAAAAAAGACCAACAATTTAAAAACTATGGGGCATATCCACAAAAAGCCAGCGCAACTGAAAAAATCCCATTTAAGTTACACTGCCTTAAAATTTCTACCTAAGTGCCCGATCCACAAAGCACTTACCTAGAAATTTCAGGCTGTGTAACTTAAATTCGGCCGGCGTAAGGCGTTTCTCTTCATCAGGGGGCGATTCCCATTTAAATGAGGCACGCTCCCGCGTCGGCCGTACTGCGCATGCGCAAAGTTACGTTACGCCGAGTTTTGTGGATCGCGCCGGGTAAAAAAAAGTTGCGTCGAAAAAAAAAAAAAAAAAAAAAAAATTGACAGCGTCGCTCGGCATGCATTCCTGAGAGGGAGAACTCCATGCCAATTTTCAAATAAAAAACCGGCATGGGTTCCCCCCCCAGGAGCATACCAGGCCCTTAGGTCTGGTATGGGTTGTAAGGAGACCCCCCCTACGCCGAAAAATCGACGTAGGGGGTCCCCCTACAATCCATACCAGACCCGTATCCAAAGCACGCCACCCGGCCGGCCAGGAATGGGAGTGGGGACGAGCGATCGCCCCCCCCTCCTGGGCCGTACCAGGCCGCATGCCCTCAACATGGGGGGGTTGGGTGCTCTGGGGCAGGGGGGCGCACTGCGGGCCCCCCCACCCCAGAGCACCCTGTCCCCATGTTGATGAGGACAGGACCTCTTCCCGACAACCCTGGCCGTTGGTTGTCGGGGTCTGCGGGCGGGGGCTTATCGGAATCTGGGAGTCCCCTCAAATAAGGGGGCCCCCAGATACCGGCCCCCCACCCTAAGTGAATGGATATGGGGTACATCGTACCCCTACCCATTCACCTGGAGGCAAAGTGATAGTTATTAAACACACGACACAAGGGTTTTTAAAATCATTTATTAGTCTGCTCCGGAGGCCCCCCCTGTCTTCTTTAGCTCTAATACCAGGGGGGGCTTCTTCTTCCGCTCTCCGGGGGTCTTCTTCTATCTTCGCCGCTCTCCGCTGTTGACTCGGCGCACCCCGGTTCTTCTCCAACTGTCCGGTGCCTTCTCCTTCAGCGCTGGCTGCCTGCTATCTTCGTGTGTTAGCTCAATTACTAGCAGGCAGCCAGCACGGTCTTCTGTGACGTCATCTTCTTCTCTTCTCTTCTTCTCCCTTCTTCCGATGTTGACCCGACGCCTCTTCTCGCTGCAATGATGGAACCGCGGCTTGCCTCCGATTTATATAGGCCTCACCGTCCCATCATGCTCCGGTAGGTACCCACGTGGGTAGGCACCCACCACGTGGGTACCTACCGGAGCATGATGGGACGGTGAGGCCTATATAAATCGGGGGGCCTCCGGAGCAGACTAATAAATGATTTTAAAAACCCTTGTGTCGTGTGTTTAATAACTATCACTTTGCCTCCAGGTGAATGGGTAGGGGTACGATGTACCCCATATCCATTCACTTAGGGTGGGGGGCCGGTATCTGGGGGCCCCCTTATTTGAGGGGACTCCCATATTCCGATAAGCCCCCGCCCGCAGACCCCGACAACCAACGGCCAGGGTTGTCGGGAAGAGGTCCTGTCCTCATCAACATGGGGACAGGGTGCTCTGGGGTGGGGGGGCCCGCAGTGCGCCCCCCTGCCCCAGAGCACCCAACCCCCCCATGTTGAGGGCATGCGGCCTGGTACGGCTCAGGAGGGGGGGCGCTCGCTCGTCCCCACTCCCATTCCTGGCCGGCCGCGTAGCGTGCTTTGGATACGGGTCTGGTATGGATTGTAGGGGGACCCCCTACGTCGATTTTTCGGCGTAGGGGGGGTCTCCTTACAACCCATACCAGACCTAAGGGCCTGGTATGCTCCTGGGGGGGAACCCATGCCGGTTTTGATTTTACAAATTGCCGTGGAGTTCTCCCTCAGGAATGCATACCAAATGCCGACGCTAGAATTGACGGGAATCCAAGTCGGATCCCCGTCACCTCTATGACACGCTCGCTTGAATGTGCTTTTACAAGGTGTTACTAACTTTACACTTTGTAAAAGCAGCCCTAATTTTACACTTGCAAACTAAAACTTACGGCGAAAAAACGAAGCTGAAAAGCTTTGTGGATCGCCGTAAGTGCTAATTTGCATACCCGAAGCGGCATTTCGACTCGAAATGCCCCCAGCGGCGGATGCGGTACTGCATCCTAAGATCTGACAGTGTAAGTCCCTTACACATGTCGGATCTTCTGCCTAACTTTGGAAAACTGATTCTGTGGATCAGTTCCAAAGTTAGAACCAGGGATACGACGGCGTACGCCGGCGTTTCCCTTTTGAGGATCTGGCCCTATATATATATATATATATATATATATATATTAAAATATATAAAAAACTAATTTATTCATCAGTTTAGGTCGATATATATATAATGATTTAAAGGGGGGAGGGGTTGGTTGGTCGATATATATTCTTCTACCTATTTTTGGTAAAAAAAAAATCTCAATAGGTGTATATTGATTGGTTTGTGCAAAAGTTATCGTGCCTACAAACTATGGGATAGATTTAGGGACTTTTTTTTTTCATTGTTTATACTGGTAATGGCGGCGATCTGCGAATTTTAGTGGGACTGTGACATTGCGGCAGACAAATCTGACCCCAAATCAAACTTTTTTGGGGACCACTGACATTATTGCATTGATCAGTGCTATAAAAATGCACTGATCAATGTTAAAATTACACTGGCAGGGAAGGGGTTAACACTAGGGGGCGATCAAGGGCTTAAGTGTGTTTCCTGGGTCTGTTCTAATTGTAGGGGAGATGGGCTCACGGGAACATGACAGAGAAAGCTGTTCCCGATCACTGGGAACAGTAGATCTCAGTCATATCGACTGGCAGATTGGGGAATCGCCTTGTTTACATAGGAAGTTCTCTCTTCTGCCTCTCCTCACCGCAATCGTGGGTCGCCAGCAGACATCGAGTCCGTGGGACCCGCAGGCACGCTCCCACGGTGGGCGTGCGTTCTCGCTATCCTCCTTGCACAGACCGATGTACAGGTATGTTGGTTCGTGCAGGAGAGCCGACTTGCCACAGTATATCTGCGTGAGCTGGTTGGTAAATGGTAAACCTATATTTTCTTTTAAACAACAACTGTGCTTTTAAAACACAGAGGGGTTGATTTACTAAAGGCAAATAGATTGTGCACTTTGCAAGTGCAGTTGCTTCAAAGCTTAGTAAATGAGGTAAAGCTTCACATTACAAAGAATAGCCAATCACCTTCAAGGAAAAATAAAAAACAAAATTTTTGCTTGCACTAGATTGGATGATGGAAGTCAGCAGAGCTCCCCCTCATTTACTTAGCTCTGGAGCAACTGCACTTAAAGAGGGCAACTGCACTTGCAAAAGTGCACAGTCTATTTTCCTTTAGTAAATCAACCCTATTGGCTCTTTTAATATATCCATAAATACCAAACAACTATAATCTGCCTAGGTATTTGAGAGCTACCGGGCCAGACCAGTGTAAGTATTGATATGGAGCTTGGATTTACTTCAGAATAAAGAAGCATTTTTTTGTACTTAGTCTGAAAAAAAGAAAACAAATGTTACCATTAAATTCAAGGACTGCTTAACTGAATTTCTTTTCTTGGGTTTTCTTTAATGGATTAAATGCAAAGGTGTGCCAATAATTATGGTAACAAAAATAATAAAGTGTGCCTCTTCACCTATTTGCCCTGAGTGGCAAGAGGAGCTTACCAGTAATGTGCTCCACTCTGAATTTAGAGGACTTTAGTCTTATTGCACTGGAAATTCTTGTAGTCATTATGTTTAGTACAGGTTTAACTGTATTTTAGAGTGATTTCAATGGGAAATTACCGTAGAAAACTTAATGCAGTTTTCAAATAATGTAGAGCACTGTCTAGTTCAGGCATGTCCAAAGTCCGGCCTGCGGGCCAATTGCGGCCCTCGTTCCAGTTTAATGCGGCCCCACTGGTAATTTGGATATATATATATATATATATATATATATATATATATCTTTTGTGGCCCCCAATGAATCCCTGAGCACCACAAAAGCTACCGTATTTATCGGCGTATACCGCGCACTTTTTTGCCCTGAAAATCCCGCTTTCCCGCGCCGAGTTTTGAATACTGCGCCGACATATACCGGGCGCAGTACACTTGGGTATAGTCGGCCAGTCTCGGCTCCTTCCGCGCTCACGTCCTGGACGTACAGGACATGAGCGCGAGTGTTGCCGAGCCTGCCCAACAATACACGAGTGTACTGCGCTCTGTATATGTCGGCGCAGTATTCAAACTCGGCGCGAGAAACGAGCGGGGAGGACATGAGGACGCCGCAGAAGGACGCCGGACCCGAAGAGGACACCTGAAGCCGCAGAAGGACGCCGGACCCGACGAGGCCGCCGATGGACGCCGCGCAAGACACCAAAACTGTAAGTACAAAAAAAAAAAATTTCCACAGGATTGGGGGTCACTTTAGGGGTGCGCGGTATACGCGGGAGCACGTTATACCGCGATAAATACGGTATATACCATATTTTATCGTTCTGGCAGCCTCGGAGTGGACAGGGAGGGGGCCAGACGAGTCCTGTCAGATTACATAAAGGAGAATCTACTATTTACTAGGCGGCATCTCTAATAGAAACTCCTGTCTCCTGGGCTGGCATTGGACGACTGTTCTGTCAATCATAGGAGGCAAGACTTTGTATTGGATTGGATTGGATTGGAATAAATACTTATAGAGCGCCGAATGCGAGTTGTGAAACTCGCGTCTAAAGAGGCTGCCGAGCAAACAGGAGATTCTCCTGTATGTAATCTATTTGTGCTCGTCCTGCCCCCCTCCCTGTCCCCTACGAGGCTGCAGATGGGCATGGATCAGGCTGCACTGATGGCAATGGTGAGGCTGCATTCATGGGACTTGTGAGGCTGTATATAGAGGCTGCATTCATGTCAATGGTGAGGCTGCATTCATGTCAATGGTGAGGCTGCATTCATGGCACTTGTGAGGCTGCATTCATGGCACTTGTGAGGCTGCATTGATGGGCACTGATTAGTCTGCATTTATGGGCAGTGACCCTTATTTTGCTTCACAGTTCTTTATTTAAAATGAAAAAAAAAAAAAATCCTGAAACTTCTCTCTTAAAGTGAAGGTGCATGTTATACGCCGATAAATACAGTATATCCAAATAACACGCCCAAGCTCATCCTTAGACTCTCCGCCACACAAAGCCACAAAGGCAAGAGAATTCATGTTGGGCAACGTATTTGTTAATTTGCATTTAATTGTAATGGTTCAAAGAATGTCAGGCACAATGTTTGGCCCTCATCCTTTATAAAATCTGTCCCTCTTTGAAAAAAGTTTGGACACCCCTGGTGTGATGGACTTTTTACCTATATGCTTCAGTTTAATCCTCCCTGCTTGTTTAAGGCTGTAATGGTATTTACCCTTCTGCAGCCAGTCCTGTTTCAAATGTTAATTGTTCTAGCCCTGTATTTACTGGTTACTGTGATTAGATAAGTGGCTCATGTTAATTATGCTGATTGCTTCATTGTGGTAATTATCTCTCTATATGAGGGGTCGAGTTGTCTAGTTAATGTATTTAGTACTCAGCATCATTGATGTCATTGTCTAAAGAAAATGTGTTTTCAGACTCGGCTCCGTCGTGTCTGCCTATAATCTGTATGGAAGCCCCAGTGTGAGGGGGCGGAGATTTGTCATTGTAACAGTTTTGGAAATGACATATAAGCTGTGTGTTATAACATTAAACTCTGTCTTGTTCTAGCAGTAAGCCTGGACTAATGTGTGGCTTAATGGGCGATCTCAGGAATATCCCTCCTAGTGGAATATTGGGGTGATGTTCTTATGGAAGAAGGGAATCTTTGACGGGGATATCATACCGATACCGTCACACCTGGTCTAGTTGTACCGAATGAATGTAGAATGCATGTTTTAAGTACTCGACCAAGACATTAAGAGGTTATTAGGTCAGCATCGTTCTACACATACATCAAGTATCTGGAGTGATGGTAACAGATCATCTGTAGTCTTTAACCACTTCAGCCCGGACCATTTTGTTGCTAAAGAACCGGGCCCCTTTTTGCGATTCGGCACTGCGTCGCTTTAACTGACAATTGCATGGTAGTGCAACGTGGCTCCCAAACAAAATTGACGTCCCTTTTTCCACAAAAAGAGCTTTCTTTTGGTGGTATTTGATCACCTCTGCGGTTTGTATTTTTTGCACTATAAACAGAAATAAAGTGAAAATTTTGAAAAAAAATCTATTTTTTTTTACTTTTTGCTATAATAAATATCCCCAAAAAATATATAAAAAAAAAATTCCCTCAGTTTAGGCTGATACATATTCTTCTACATATTTTTGGCAATAAGCATTTATTGATTGGTTTGCGCAAAAGTTATAGCATCTACAAAATAGGGGGTAGTCTTATGGCATTTTTATTAATATTTTTTTTTTTACTGATAATGGTGGCAATCAGTGATTTTTATCGTGACTGCGACATTATGGCGGACACATCGGACACTTTTGACAAATTTTTGGGACCATTGTCATTTTTGCAGCGATCAGTGCTATAAAAATGCCCTGATTACTGTGAAAATGGCACTGGAATGACACAGTTAACCAGTAGGTGGCGCTGTAAGGGTTAAGTGTTCCCTAGGGAGTGCTTCTTACTGTGGGGGGATGGGCTGTGTGTCACATGTCACTGATCTCTGCTCCGAGTACACGGAGCGGAGATCCGTGTCATTGTCACTAGGCAGAGCGGGGAGATGCTTGTTTACACAAGCATCTCACAGCTCTATCTCTCCGTGAGACGATTGTAAGTGTCCTCGCAGTGATTGAGTCCACGGGACCCACGATCGGGCTCACGGAGAAAGCAGCAGGGTCACGAGCGTGTGACCACCCGGCGGCATCTTAAAGGGGACGTACCTGTACGTACCTATGCCTGTCCGTGCCACTCTGCCAATGTAAATATACAGGAGGTTGTCCTTAAGCGGTTAAAAACATGAAATGAAGGTGCTGCCCTTTCAGCTGATCATGACCCTTTTCCTTTAGCTGGTTATTAGTTACAAAGTAATTTGATTTTAATTTACTGATGTTTGCTTTTCTTTATTCATATTGGATATATCCAAAAATTAAATATGCACTTTTGCTGAAAGTGGAGTTCCACCCCGAATTTTTTTTTTGCCCAAAAAATTGAAAAAAAAAATAATACTCACCCGAAATACCTGTTGCTATGCGGAAGTCCGTAATCTGCCTCTTCCAGAGCCGCGGTCTATCTTCTTCTTCATCTTCTTCTAGTGAATGGGGCACGTTGCTTTCTGGGAACTGTGTGTGTGCCCAGAGAGCAGCCGCCCATTCACAAGTCGGTGCGAGACTCGCGCATGCGCAGTAGGACACGGGCAGTGAAGCCGAAAGGCTTCACTGCCGGTTTCCCTTAGTGTGAGCCGAGGAATCGGCATCGGGGGGGGGGGGGGCCATCAGCGTGTGCGAGTAGGACAGGTAAGTGTCCTTATTAAAAGTCAGCAGCTACACTGTTAGTAGCTGCTGACTTAAAAAAAAATTCCGGGTGGAATCCTGCTTGAATAAGAGAAAAACAATAAATAAGTAAATCAATAAATGATCTATTATTCAAATGTCAAGTTTAGAAATTCAAAAATAGCTATATTTAATGCATAAATGATAAATACAATAGTTGAGTTAAAAAAAATGGAGAACCAAGTGTCTCAACTACAGTTAGCATTATAATGATAGGGGCTAAGTCAGTGGTTCTCAACCTTTCTAGTGCCGTGAACCCTTGATAAAATTTCCCAAGTTGTGGGGACCCCTATTGGTAAAATTATTTTCCTATCGTGGGTTGTCAGCACAAGTAATTTGCGCCCCTAACCCACGGACATTTAGCGCTCCCTGAGTCCCTTCCACTCGTACAATATTAAAACCCCTTATAGTACATTTTAGGATGTACCACTCTTTCTCTTTGTTCTCCTTTCTTTCCCTTTTATCTCTCTCTATCCTCATTTCTTGTTTGTTTTCACCATCCCTCTCTAGCCATCTTTCTTGTTCTTTCTCTTATTCTTTCTCTCCCTTTTTTTTGTTCTTCCCCCTCTTTTCCTCTCCCTTTCATGTATTCTCTATTTTTTTCCTTCTCTTACTCCCTAGTGGGCAGTATGGGATCAGTGGCAGTGCTGGCAGGGAGTTGGGATCAGTGGCAGTGCTGGTGGGAAATGGGATCAGTGGCAGTGCTGGTGGGGAGTTGGGATCAGCCAACGTAGGTGCTCTTGATCAAGGTCATCTGCTGATCTGAGAACTGAAGTGGGGACTTTTAAAGGCAACTCTCATCACAGGTAGTGTTACTCACTGCGTCTCCGACTTTGTGGTTTCTCGTAGCAGTGACACCTATGCTGAAATCAGCAGATAGGGTCTCCTCCAGCCCCTCCCACTTCACATTCCTCACCAGTCAGCTGACCTCTAGTCCCTGCCCCCCAGCTATGCCGTGAACTGAATGGGTGGCTGTGTAGAGGTTGAGTGGGCAGCCGCGGGCTTCAGGAACAGCCCAGGTTTTGATGACCCCTGGCAAATCCTCATTTGACCCCCAAAGTAGTCCCGACCCCCAGGTTGAGAACCACTGGGCTAAGTAAATATAATGTTCCTTACCTCTTTGTTCTCTCTAAAAGCATTGTTCATTAAAATTGTTTTTTCAATCTAACCAAAATTTACTCCAATAGGTTACAGCATTTTTACAGACCTAAAAAAATGCATTTATAGAGGAGATAAATATGCTACTGCCTTGTTCACAATGACAGAAGAGTTTACTACCTCTCTGAAAAGTAACCTATGATAGATCACTTTTCAGAAGTTGTGGAGAAGCAGTTTGCAGGTGTTCAGGAGGTATTTGTCAGTACTTTAATAAAATGTACTTAGTCTGAAAAAAACAAAAACAAAAGACATTTAAGTGGCAAACTGAAATTCTGTGTATACCAAGGGCCAGATTCACAAAAGAGATACGACGGCGTATCTCCTGATACGCCGTCGTATCTCTGTTTCTAACTATGCGACTGATTCATAGAATCAGTTACGCATAGATAGGCAGAAGATCCGACAGGTGTAATGGACTTACACTGTCGGATCTTAGGATGCAGTACCGCGGCCGCCGCTGGGGGGAGTTCGCGTCGTAAACCAGCGTCGGGTATGCAAATTAGGAGTTACGGCGGATCCACGACGGATTTTTGCGTTCGCTACGTCGCTGCTAGTCTAGTTTCCCGTCGCAAATTTAGTCGTCGTTTTAGGTGCCCTAACTTTAGTCAGCAAACGTATTGCTGTCTAAAGTATGGCCGTCGTTCCCGCGTCGAAATTTAAAAATGAACGTCGTTTGCGCAACACGTCCGGGAATACGGAAGTACGCTACGCGCGTCGCCGTTCAAAAAAATGACGTCACGGCGCGCAAAGCACGACGGGATTTGCGAAACGGAGCATGCGCAGTAGGTCCGGCGCGGGAGCACGTCTAATTTAAATGGCTGGAGGCCGCGGGCGTAGTTTTCATCGCAAGTGCTTTGTGAATCAGGCACTTGCGATGAAAACTTGCGGCGGTGTAACATATCTAAGATACGTTACGCCGCCGCGATTCTACGTGAATCTGGCCCCATGTATGTTCTTAAGATAAGACACAATTTAAAGTGTATGTCAAATCAAAAAAAGTTTGTAAGACATGGGAAAGGATTTGAACTCCTGTCTGGTTTTTACTGCTATTAGGAGCTTTGTAAGAAAGATGTATCCTTACTTGATGCCCTGGTGACAATGGTTATACCAGAGAGGCAGTGAGGAGAAATCTTCAACAGGGGATACCGAAGAGATAAAAATCTGTCTGGGTGTCTAGTCTTCCACTACTCCACCAAAGAAAACACATTTTTATGTCTGTTCATGTTGCTTTTAGAGAGCGATATATATACCGTATTTATTGGCGTATAACACAAACAGGCGTATAACACGCACCCTAACTTTAAGAGGGAAGTTTCAGGAAAAAAAAATCCACAGCCCCCTGCGTATAACACGCAGGCACAGTTTACCCTCTATTTTCAGGGTAAAAAAGTGAGTGTTATACACCAATAAATACAGTAAATCTTATATATTATTCAGTGTATTATTATAACATTTTCTTCATACATTTAGGCCAAAATATATTTTGCTACATAAATTTGGTAAAAAAGAATCCCCAAATCATTGTATACTATTTAATCTGTGTGGAAATTATAGAATCTACAAACTATGGTATATACATTTGAAAAGTGATCAGTCCTGATGTACTGACTGCTTATTTCATTTCTTGAGGCCCTGAGATGCCAGGACAGCACAAATACCCCCCAAATGAACCCTTTTTGAAAACTAGACAGTCAAAGGTATTTAACCACTTCCATACCGGGCTGTTATACACACATCCCTACCAGGCCTATTCTGGCACTTCTCTCCTACATGTACAAATCATAATTTTTTTGCTAGAAAATTATGCAGAACCCCCAAACATTATATATGTTTTTTAGCAGACACCCTAGGGAATAAAACGACGGTCATTGAAACGTTTTATCTTGCACGGTATTTACGCAATAATTTTTCAAACGCCTTTTTTGGGGAAAAAAATTGTTTCATGAATTAAAAAAATAACAAAACAGTAAAGTTAGCCCAATTTTTTGGTAAAATATGAAAGATGATGTTACACCGAGTAAATAGATACCTAACATGTCACGCCACTCATGGAATGGCGCCAAACTTCGGTACTTAAAAATCTCCATAGGCAACGCTTTGAAATGTATTACAGGTTACCAATTTAGATTTACAGAGGAGATCTAGTGCTAGAATTGTTGCTGGCACTCTAACGCACGCGGTGATACCTCACATATGTGGTTTAAACAATGTTTACATATGTCGGCGGGACTTGCGTGTGCGTTCGCTTCTGCGCGCGAGCTACTGGGGACAGGGGCGTTAAAAAAAAAAATGTATTTCTTTTTTTTTTTTTTTACATATTTATTTATTTTTTTACACTTTTTTTTTATTTTATTTTTTTTATTATCACTTTTATTCCTATTACAAGGAATGTAAACATCCCTTGTAATAGGAATGTGTGTGACAGGTACTCTTTATGGAGAGATGCAGGGTCAATAAGACCCCACATCTCTCCTCCAGGCTGGAAAGCATGAAATTGGTGAAAAAAAATTCACCGATCTCATGCTTGCTGTTGCTTAGCAGCCGCAATTGCGGCTTTGTTTACTTACGGGAACCCGGGCGTGACGTCATCACATCGCGCCCGGGTCCTCCGACGGTCATAGAGATGACTGGTGACCATCTGGTCACCAGTCATCTCTATGCTTCCTGCCAGCGCCGGACGATTCGTTCTCCGGGCCCCCGATGGCACGGGAGAGCCCGGAGAAGCACCGGATGGCGGCGGGAGGGGGGGATGTCCCCTCCCGCCGCCTGTAAGAACGATCTAGCGGCGGAACCGCCGCTATGATCATTCTTACGTTGTGCAGAATCGCCGGCACAAGAGAAGGATATCTGAATGATGCCTCTAGCTGCAGACATCATTCAGATATCCACCCGCAAAGCCCAGGACGTCATATGACGTCCACCCAGATCGTTAGAGGTCCGTTGTGGACGTCATTTTACAATGGGCTGGTATGGAAGTGGTTAATAAGAGGCACGGTAATT
This sequence comes from Rana temporaria, assembly GCF_905171775.1. Lineage (NCBI taxonomy): Eukaryota > Metazoa > Chordata > Amphibia > Anura > Ranidae > Rana > Rana temporaria. The sequence continues at coordinate 412,582,609 of NC_053490.1, forward strand.
TTATTTAAATTAAAATGTATTTTTTGTTTTCACAAATTTATCATAATTTAACAAATTATTTCTCAAAACACAGCATGGACTTACTTACAATTACACCCCAAAACACATTCTGCTATGCCTCCTGAGTATGGGGATACCACGTGTGTGAGACCTTTTCACAGCCTAGCCACAAAGAAACCGAAATTCCAAGGACCACCTTTCGAAGTCCTAGGGAGGTAGATTACGCATCCAATTTCCTGACTACCTATCACATTTATTGAGGCCCTGGAGCACCAGGACAGTGGAAACACCCACACAATGGCCACATTTTGAAAAGCAAATACCCCAAGGTATTTTTTAAGTAGCATGGCAAGTCTTTTGAAGACTTCATTTTTGGGCAAATGCAGAAGGAAAATTAAAATTATTTTTTTACACAAAGTTGTCAATTTAAAAAGAGTTTTCTCACACACAGCATGGGCATACTTGGAATGACACCCCAAATCACATTCTACTACTCCTTCTGAGCATTGCATTACCATATGTGTGAATCTTTTTGAACTGATTATATACCAGACATTGTACCTTGTGTATCACACATATCAACCAGTTGTATCAAAACCAATGTCCTGTAATGGTCGCCTCTATATGAGTGATCAGGGAATATAGCTTAGTGTAGCACCATCTATAGCAGTCCCACTTCCAATAAGCCTAGCAAGCCTAGCCAGCTGATACATGGATGCCCCCAGGGATGTCATGATCACTGACCTGGAAGTAATGAAGGCTGAAGAAAGGAACAACGAAAGAATCCTTGTAGTTCCAAGAGTCCAGTTGTCCATAGGGGATGGCTGGGACCGGTGTCTCACAGGAACATAGTCAGTCAGATGTGCAGATGGGTCATTTCAAGCCACAGGCAGAGACATTGTCAGCAAACAGGCAAAGGATCAGTCCATGTAACAGGCAGAAACGTGGTCAAAAACAGGCCAGGGTCAGTACAGGTAGCAGTAGAGGCAACACTGCACTGGTGTGGTGGTGATGAGGAACATTGAAAAAGTTGAAGCGATGAAAAGCATCAGTTGGTGAAATCAGACACTAGCGCCAGCACCAGGAGTGCCCATTCCGCCATGTTTGATTTTGGCAAATTTTATTAATTTACCACTGCAAGCATTCTGGACCTAATAAACGTTACTGGGGTTTTCTGCATTATTGGCCTGTTTCTTTTCTTGCATGTCCTATTACAACCAAATATTTGTAGAAGAAATTAATTTAGAATACCAGAGTGAGCAGTATGTGAGGGGGAGATCTTAATCCACGTTACCCTGGATTACAGGGACAAGTCTGGTAAGGTTTTTAGGGTTTTTGGAGCATGGGAAAGGTTCCTGCTGGTGTGAATAAACATGAGGGAAGTTTGCACAGTATAGAGGCACCCAACAATGTGGGCACAATACGTATTATTGTTTTGTTTTGGTGTGTACATATTACACTGTTGCTATTTTTCTATCTCTTTTCTTTCAGGAAATTCAGGGCTTTCACACTGGAGTGATTGGAGCCGCTCTTTCAGGGCGCTATTTTTAACGTTATAGTGCCTACAAGGCGCCTCAGTGTGAAAGGGGTCCAAAGGAGGATTTTGGAGGAAGATAATTATGTGAATGATATAAGTTTTAAAGTTTGTTAAGAATATAGACATTAGGAGGAGTGAAGAAGATACAAATACAAGTAGTGGTTTGAAAATAATGCTGATTTATACATATGTATGCACAATATTGGAGAATTCATTTATATAAGCAGAAGGTATTACACTATATAAATTTCTATTTTTTGGGGAATATATTATGAGACTAAGTCAAGGAGCATAACTGAAGAAGACACAGAGATGTGGTGAAAAAAAAAAGCTTTATTGGACCTGTATTATTTGCATGGGTCAGATAATTTGGTAAAAGTTTGGGACATTGAACTGATTTAAGCAAATTACCTGTTGGAAGACTTGGGAGGAGAGCTTTTAAAATATACATAAGCTCTGTTTTTAGACTGGAACTTTATGGACAACTTCCGGGGGAGAGGGGGCATCATGGTTTTGTCCCACTGCTGAGGGAGGACACTTGCACGTTTGCTGACACTTGTATGTTTGTAAAGAAAGCAGCAGGAGATTGCCTTCATCTACTGTATATCAGACTACTTTTCAAAGCATGCAGTCTAGTAATACAGAAAAGACAGGGGGAAGGACCATGTCCTTCATCCACTGAATAATATCAAGCCACATGCCCTCAACAAGGAGAGTGTACCCTGCTTGCCGGTCCCAGCATGGGTTCAGACCGAACCAGGAGTTAATTTCGACTTGATATTTTCCAAAAAGCTGAGCTCCAGCTATTTAACTTCGTCAACTTCTTTTTATATTGGATAGAGTGAGGAAAGATTACAACCTCTGGCAGTGTTCCCTTGCTGCGCGGATCTTGTCAAGGAAATTGATGGAAAGTGAATTCCCTTCTTAGACGGTTGTCACCAGAGCAGATTTAATATAAAAATGTATTTTGAAACACAGCTAGTATAAGTACATGATTTTGATTTAGTATTAACCGATGCAGAAACACTCTGTGGGAGAGAAAGAGGCACTGCTAGGAGCCAATTAGTTATTCCGCAGTGCATATGCATTGGCAAAGAACATTCAAATAACACTTTCCTGTGCTACTGCTCTTTCACAGCCCAATTACAGACTGTTAGGCCTCGTACACACGACCGAGAATCTCGTTGTAAAAGAAAAATCGTTTTCCTCGACGAGTTCCTTGTCAGGCTTGTCGAGAATCTTGACAAGCTTTCTTTGCGTACACACTGTCAAGACAAAATCTTGTCGTTCTCAAACGCGGTGACGTACAACACATACGACGGCACTATAAAGGGGAAGTTTGATTCCACTGGCGCCACCCTTGGGGCTGCTTTTACTAATCTCATGTTACTGCGTGTTAAGTAAAGTTTTGGTGAGAGACGATTCACGCTTTTCAGTCTGTTACAGCGTGACGAATGTGCTATCTCCATTACGAACGCTACTTTTACCAAAGGTGTGCTCCCGTCTCATACTTTATCCTGAGCATGCGCGGGTTTCTAAGCGATGAGGAAATTGAGACTCCCGAACTTCGTCGAGATCCACAAAAGTTTTCTCGATGAAAAACATAAACACGGCCGTTTTCCTTGGCAAAAAAGCTCTGCCACCAAGTTTCTTGATGGATTTTGTCGAAGAAAGCGGTCGTGTGTACGAGGCCTGATAGAGGATACCAAGCTGTATTGCTTAATTGCAGTAGGGTACATTCAGGTCACCAACCTGGCTTTGCTGTCTGACAGGTTTGTGTATATCAGGACTTAGGCCCGGATTCACATACATCGGCGCATATTTTTGCCGGCGTAGCGTATCTAATATACGATACGCCAACATAGCGCAGAGAGGCAAGCACAGAATTTAAGCTCCCAAACTGCGCTGGGTTCCCTCGGCGTAAGCCGTCTTTGGTGAAAGTAGGCGTGACCCCATGCAAACGATGGGCTGAGCGCCATAAAGGTACGAATAACGAACGGCGCATGCGCCGTCCCGTGGATGCATCCCAGTGCGCATGCTCAGAATCACATCAGAACTACTCCCTAAGATTCAACGGATCACTGCCTATGACGTGAACGTAACCTACGCCCAGCCCTATTAACGTACTACGTAAACTATGTAAAATATGACGGCTGTGTTCCCTGGTCCATACCTTAGCATGAGTTGCGCCTCATATATGGAGAATAACTTTACGCCGGACGTACGACTTGCGCAAAACGCGTATTTCTTATGCGCCGGGCGCAAGTACGTTTGTGAATAGGCGTATCTCCCTCATTTGCATATGTGCACAGAAAATCAATAGGAGCGGCAAATGCGCCCAGCGTAAATATGCGCCCACGGTACGACGGCGTAGGCAAATTACGTTGGTTGTAGGAAGCCTATTTTCAGGCGTATCTAGTTTTGTGGGCACGGTGCACAGATACGACGGCGCATATTTGCACTTATGCTTTGTGAATCCGGGCCTTAGCGTTTTGACTGAAGTTCAGAATAAATTATGCCAGCCTTTAAAGGTTTTCTTGTAACATCATTTTTACCAGAAAACTAGCTGAAATTCTATATAATTTTAAAGTGTTTTTATAGGCTTGTTTTTTTTTCCCCTGCAGATTGAGAACACATGTTTAAACAAATACAAAGGGGGGTTTACACATCTAACAAATGCAATGTATCAATAGCAATCAACACTAAAATTGGTATGAAAATCTCTGATATATAACCCCTTTGTGTATTAAAAATATACCTCCAACATCTGGAATGCAAATTTATAAAAAATTGATTCTCTGTATGGGCTTGAATGATTATATGCTCATTTATTTTGTGCTCTATATAAAAAAAAAAAAAGATCTTGATTACTGTATCTAAGATCTCCTTTTTCCTTCAAGGAAAATGTTAACATTAGATTGCAATATCATGGGTCATGGAAAAAAGTAAAGCGGAGATTCGTTTTGATCTTTGTTCCCCCAAATCTTACATAATATTGTGTAACTAAAAGGACTGTTACTGTAGCTCCCTGAATGCTGAACAGATGTTGATAATTTAAAATACAGTAAATCAATAGACCAAGCAACAAGAAGTACCCAAGCCCTTTGAGTTTGTCTTTTTTGAGGAGACAACAACGACAAGGAAGAAATCTGTCTTCCATTACTAACTATGTAAGTGTAGCTCTTTGTTAGTTTTATTTACAACCATTTATAATACTTGATGTTGGCTTAGGAGAGCCCCATGATGGTGCTAAGCCAGGCTACTCAAAGACAGAATCTTCTTCTAATGAGTTTCATAATGGTTCTCTCTACGCAGTGAATTTGCAATTAAGTGGTTTTAGGTGAAAACCATGGGAGAAGGGTCTGTGGTGAAGGTTCTGCTGTTATGTTTAAAATGGCCAGTGTGGTAGTTTAAGAATACAGTAGCCTTACAGTTCTAAATGTTAATAGATTTTTATGGTTGTAATTGTATATTCTCCCTGTTTACCCTTCCTATTTTCCAAATTTGTGTCAGTTTTTTTCCAGATAATCTGATTTCCTGCCACAATCCAAAAACATAACGGTGGACTGCATGCTTTAACACTCTAGTGGAGATGTTATTTTTAACATTTTGTGAACAGAAGTCTATGGTCGAATGTAGACAATGGACAGCCAATCTAACCTAACATCAGAGTCCTCTCATTTTTTTCCCATTGAGGAGATTTTCATTTATTTTCCTTGGGGACACTATAAGAAGTGAAAGACAATCTCCTCCTAAACATATGTTTCTCCAACAGCATTTCCTGTTGCAGTGAATCTTCCCTAAAGGTCTGTCTCAGTGACAAAAGTCACTAGGACCCCTAGAGAGGGTGAATTTTTCCAGCAACAACCTGAGCAGAAATAACAAGGTAGTGGGAGTTTTAACCCTTCTCTGCACTGTCTAAAAACTATGTTTTTTTAGCAAGAGATGCACTTTATCGATACCAGCTCTTGGTTATTATATTATTATTCAAGAATAACTATAACCAAGCATAAACAGACTAAGATAAGGCAGTAGATAAGTCGGACCTATCTAGAACAGTGAATCTTAAAAAGAAAATTGTCAACATTTTAGTGCATTAAAAAGCTTAGTGGTTCATTGGATGAACTATCAATATTTAGTTTAATTTTGTGGTTGTGTGAGAAGTATAAATGATGGGTAGCCATAGACAGGATTGAGGCATTAAGAAAGACATAGGTTGAGCGATCTACTGTCCTCAAACACATTGGGTCCCACAATTTTGTATCTAGAAATTGAACAGACTAAAGGCCCATACACACGGTCTGACTTTTTGCCAACAAACTTCAAAATGAGCACGTTTTCAAAATAGTCCGACCGTGTGTACTAATCATCGGACAAAAAGTTTGGTCTGCAAACGGAGAAACTTTACGTCAACAAGAGTCCGATGGTGCCTAGTCCGACCGTGTACAGCAAGCAATCGGACTTTTGTACAAAGTACAAACGCGCATGCTTAGAAGCAAAGACCAGCAGGAAGCGTTCTGTCTGGTAAAACTAGCGTTCATATTTGAAAGAGCACATTCGTGACGCGGCAAGTTCTGAAATCAAGAAAAGCAGCGCACATTCTCTTCTTTATAATGTGATAATACTAAAAGCTGCTTTGCTGGTGATACTGACGGAGTAAAAACAAATGTCTTTACTTTGGATTTGTGTATTTTGGTTATATAAATCAAACATATTTCTATATTTTTTTGTGGGTCAAGTTAGCACAACCCCATTGCGCAACATGTCTGCTTGACGAACGGACGTTCAGAAACAAACAAAATTGCACCAAACTGAAAATCGCTAATGCACACAGACTAAACCTCTACTAACTCTCGATTAGCAGAAGGAGCCCAAAGGATAACGCCGGAGAATTGAACTTCCTCTTTTAAACTCTCGTCAGTACGTTGAAACATCACCACATTCGTGTTTGTTGCCGAAAAAGTCAGAGCGTGTGTATGCTATGGGTGTGACCGGACAACTCCCTTCGGACAAAAATCCAAGGGAAAGTTTGTTTAATGTCCGACTGTGTGTACGAGGCTTAACAGAAACCATTCACTTGTAGTGAGGTGTTTACTTCTTTCATACAGAAGAGAGAAGTATCTACCTAATGTCAGAACAACATCTCCAACAAGAAGTGTGTACTGTGCATGATTGGAAGGGCTCCCTGTTACCCTAGGATACCCTAGGCCAGCCTTTTTCAACCAGGGTGCCCAGGCACACTGGGGTGCCTTGAGGTTTTTTCAGGGGTGCCTTGGCAAAATGGCTAAAATATATGACAATTGTATACAAGCCAGCAGGTGAATCAAGCATGCTTTTTAGTTATTATTATGTACCATTATGATTTTCTAGTCATTGGCATCCTAAAAACCAATAATGCCATCAGTTGATAAGGAGGATGTCTGTTGCCTCCACAGCATCCTTGTTTGACCCTCCTCTTCCCCTCTCCCTCAGGTCTGGGGTCACATTAGCAGACTGATGGAGAGTAATTAAGGGAGAAGAGAAACATAGGAATACTAGTCAGTACCAGTGTGCAAAAGTGTATTTGCTTTGAAAGAATAAATCACCTCTTACATTGGGTGTCCTTTATGTGGATGTTGCTGTATTATGTAAAAGTATTATGCCGCGTACACACGATCGGTTTGTCTGATGAAAACGGTCTGATGGACTGTTTTCATCAGACCAAACCGATCGTGTGTGGGCCCCATCGGTTATTTATCCATCGGTTAAAAAAATAGGAACTTGTTTTAAAATTATCTGATGGTTAACTAACCGATAGAAAAAAAACGATCGTCTGTAGGCACGTCCATCGGTTAAAAATCCACGAATGTTGGGCCTGGTTTTAGGCCCAAAAAAATAATAATTGTATTTTTCTACCTGAAAATTTGTGCACGGAGTAAAACCCTCAAAAAATATTAATTTGTGTGGCTTCTTCTTTCTATGCTCAATAGCAGTTTGTACATTTAAAAAGTGAGTGATTACTGTGACAATTGTGGTTATTTACTAAAACAGAGAAATACATTTGGCACTACAAGTGCACTAGGAGAACCAGGGAGACAGATAAAAGAAACACAAGCAAGAATGACAAAACTGTAATTTCAAAGATCAAATTTTGTGTTTATTTTTTTGGTTTTGTATTTTTTTTTTAAAGAAATATGCTCTGGCATAGCGATGGCGATGGCCCCCCTACCCGTGAAGTACTCCACGTATCTTTCTCGGGCATCTCGAGCAGTTCGGGGGGCCAAGCCAGTACGGACAGAGTCCAGGCCAGTAAGGTTTTCTGAATGTCTGGCCTCAGGCACAATGTTTGTAAGGTAGGTCTCAGAATGCCTGCGCAAAAAATTGTGAAGTATGCAGCAGCAAAAGATGATAGCGTTCAGTTTGTATTTCGCCATGTGGATGGCTGTCAGGAACAGGCGGAACTGTCTGGCCATTATCCCGAAGGCATTCTCAACAACCCTCAGGGCTCTGGCCAGCCGGTAATTAAAAACCCTCCTCTCCGGGGTGAAGGTCCTCTGGGGAAACGGGCTCATGAGGTGTGGTCCAAGCTTGAAAGCTTCATTAGCGACAAACACAAAAGGGAGTCCCTCCACATTATCTTCATCCCTTGGCAGTGCCAGGCGACCAGTCTGGAGATGTTGGGCAAACTCCGTTTGCGCGAATACTCTGCCGTCAGACATCCGGCAGTTCTTCCCCATGTCCACATACAAAAACTCGTACTGTGCCAACACCACCGCCATCAACACTATACTATAAAAACCTTTATAGTGGAAATAGTATGACCCCGAACGGGGTGGCGGCACTATGCGGACGTGTTTGCCATCTATTGCCCCTCCGCAGTTAGGGAAGTCCTAACCGCTGGGCAAATTGGGAAGCCACAGTCTGCCATTCCTGTGGCGTGGAAGGAAACTATGGAGTCAAACAAAAAGAAAAATTAGTACTTTGGCACATAAACATTGCAATCACATTACAAACAGACATCCTTGTCCAACATCAGTATAACATTTATTTGAGTGAGTATTTCAGGCCAAAAATAAAATAGGCCCACTTATCAGACTCCTCACCCCTCTGATGGGCCATTAAACATTTTAAGGGGGGGGGGGTTCTAGCTGAGTTTGGGCCCAGTTAGCACTCTGCCAAAATGGAATGAAAAACAAGACATTGGGACACATTTTAAGGGGGGGGGCAGAACTTCAATAGAGCAAACAAAAAAAAAGGTTGAAAAAGACTAGGCTAGGTGTGTTTGGGCCTAGGATAGCATGCTGGAGAGGTTAGTGAAGGAAAATATGCATGTAGGCCAAAAAAGGAGCATTCAAAGCTTACAACATGCATGGGGACAAAGGGGACATTCACAGCATATTACAATCATGGTATTTAGGGAATGATGCAAGAAATACAAGACATTAGCATACATTAAAGACATAGATTGTGATGTTAAAGGAGAAAACTTACCTTAATATAGTCCTTCTGCATCACTTGTATGATGGCAGAACACGTCTCCGGGATGATGATCCCAAGCGCCTGGGTGGAGATGCCTGAGGAAGGGAGTCCCCGCTCCAGGTGAGTCTTGTGAGCAATTGAGGAACCTTTCAGGAAACCCAGGTGCTGGCAATGCACAAGGCAAATGTAGAGAATGGAGAGATGATGGACAGCCGCACTCAAAAAGAACTTCAAAGAGTTGTCTTTATTCAATAAAAGTCGGCATGGGGGGAGATGCCTGTCGAGAACTTGAGGTCCTGCAGGCTTCTCCCAGTCGCCAGGTACCTCAACATGGCAATGAGCCTCTGCTCGGCCGTGATGGCTTGGCGCATCACAGTGTCCTGCCTCGTTATATAGGGGGACAGAATATCCAAAAGACGGTGGAAAACGGGGTCCGTCATACGAAGAAAGGGCCAGATTCACAGTTGAAATACGCCGGCTTATCTACTGATACTCCAGCGTATTTTCAAATTTGCTGCGTTGTAGCGTTGTTTTGAATCCTCAAAACAAGCTACGATGGCTTTAGGCTTTGATCCGACAGGTGTACAACTTTGTACGCCTTCAGAACGTAGGTGTAATACTCCGGCGCCCACTGGGTGGAGTTTGCGTTGTTTTCCGCGTCGGGTATGCAAATTATCTGTTTACGGCGATCCACGAAGGTACGCGCGTCCGTCGCATTCTCTTACGTCGTCGCTAGTCGGCTTTTCCCGTCGCAAACTTACGGCTGCTATTTCATGGCTTATATTTAGACCAGCCATGTTAAAGTATTGCTGTCGTTCCCGCGTCGAATTTCAATTTTTTTTTGCGTAAGACGTCCGGGAATACGAAAGGACGTAACGCACGTCGCCGTTCAAAAAAAACGTCGGGGCGCCATAATTTCACGCAAAGCACGCGGGAAATTTCCGAACGGAGCATGCGCAGAACGTTCGGCGCGGGAACGCGCCTAATTTAAATGGTACACGCCCCATTTGAATTAGGCGGACTTGCGCAGGACGGATTTACATTACGCCGCCGCAAGTTTACAGGCAAGTGCTTTGTGAATCAAGCACTTACACTTAAAACTTGCGGCGGTGTAACGTAAATGACATACGTTACGCCGCAGCGGAAGTACGTGAATCTGGCCCAAAGTTTCTGAAATCATCAGGGTTATTCTCCTGGATTTCCCTAAGCAGAGGCATATGAGAAAATTTGTCACGCTGGCTCAACCAATTCTTGGCCCATGAACTCCTCCTCGCCCTGTTCACGGCCACAGATCGGGTAACATTATGAACTGCAGAAGACAGCCCATACGCAGCACGAACTTGAGAATGAGAACGCACTTCCAACATTGCTTCAAACCGGTTGGCTGGTCAGAATGCACTTAAAACAGAACGCACCCAGGGACAGCAAGGCCTGTAAAGAAAAACAGAAATCGAGCGGACAGGAACGCACTGCAAAACAGATACGACCTGACTGCAAGCACTGAAAGGCAGATACGAACCCACAAGCACAAACTGAACACGAGAAAACGATCTGCAAAGCACAGAGTCTGAAAAGCGCGAATCGGCTCTAACCAAACTTTTACTAACACGCGGTAACACAGAATCAGTAAAAGCAGCCCCAAGGGTGGCACCGTTGGATTTGAACTTCCCCTTTATAGTGCCATCGTACGTGGTTTACGTGACCGCGTTCTAACATGATCTTTTTTTAACCGATGGTGTGTAGGCACGACTGATCATCAGTCAGCTTCATCGGATAACTGATGGAAAAATCCATCAGACCGTTTTCATCGGATGGACCGATCATGTGTACAGGGCATTAAAATAGTTTTTTACATTTTATAATGGGGTGCCTCAAAACTGTCCATAATTTTAAAGGATGCCTTGAGATTATCTATAATTTTAAAGGGTGCCTTAACTGAAAAAAGATTGAGAGCCATCAAATCAGTGGTAGGTCAATTCATTGTAGCGATGTTCAGTTCTAAAATCAAATATGCACTGTAAGGGGGGAGGGGGCAGGGGCAGGCTAAACTTATGTAAAATGGGGACAGACCCATTTTTGGATGAATAAATACATTATTACAAGTACTTTATTAAAGATGTAGAAAACCCCATTAAAACCTCTGCATAGAAATGAATGTCTAGGCACAAAAGCAGGGAACACATGTCCACATGGAGGATTTCCTCTCCCTTCTTTATTTTGAATTTTCCATCTGTTTCTGTAACAATGTTCACTAAGACAAATGAATAGGACAGTAGTAAAAACCCTTATGCCCCTTACACACGATCAGACCTTTGTCCAACCAAATTCACATCAGAATTCCGATGGAATTCCATCAGAGGAAAAGAGAACATGTTCTCTATGCAAACTCCGATGGAATTCATCGCATTTCCGATGGAATTACTCAGATGGGGCATACACACGATCAGAATTTCCGATGAAAAAAGTCTGGAAATTACGACCGTGTGTACGGGGCATTAAAGATTCAAATCCTGTACTAATTTATCTAAAACTAAAACAATGGAAAGGGGGCATTAATTAGTGCCCACATCATGGGATTGTGGCTGGCAGAACAACCATAAAATTAATATAATATATATATACATGGCAGTATTGCTCAAAAAAAAAAAAATGGTCAATTGAAGATACTGTAGCTGGCAGCTTGGGCAGGAAAAACGTCACTTTGAAAGGATGAGTCATGTTGCTGGGCAAAATAGGCTTCTGAGTCACGTGTTTCCCGGGCTTTGTGCAGGTGTTCAAACTCACGTGTTACCCGGGCTTTCTGCATGTGTTTGAAATCACATGTTTCCCGGGCTTTGTACACGTGCGGGGGGCTATATAAGCCCACTGCTCTGAAGGTTATTCAGTCAGGGCCTAGTACGGTATCCCCCCCCTTCTTTATCTCTCTTACCGGCAGGTCATGAAGGAACTCATCAAGCGAATCCTGGAGCGAGCAGCGGAGGACGGTGGGGAAGAATGGCTGAAGAAGTGCCTGGCGGAGATGGAGGCTGAACCTGCCCTTGTCGCGGAGGAAGACGGAGATATTGCGGGACCGTCGGATGCTTTCCAGCAACCGCTTCTACCTCAGGCACCATCTCTCCCTTACAGGTGTTCCAGGACCCAGCCACCCGAGCGCTCCCTTGCTGTCTCTGCGGCCCGTGAAGAAGAGGTTTCCAGCCTGGGCGGAACTTCTGACGCCACCCCTTAACGCAGCAGCCTGCGAATACAGAAGAAGAAGAGGACGGCCTCTCCATCTCCGGTGCGCGTCACGACAGGGAGGGGTAGAGGCCGTCAATTACCAGTGAGGGGAAGGAGGGATCTTTTTTCATTGCAGGTTCCTATGGAGGAGCAGACAGCGTCACCAGTGGCCAGGCAGACTCAGCTGGACAATGTGACGGCGCCTCAGAGGCTAGAATTCCTTTCTAGGCCGGCTAGCAGCTCACAGAGCAATGACAGCTCAGCGTCCCAAGCTGGAGCAGGGACATCTAGTGGTGAGTTAGCAAACCAGTTGATTTTTAAACAATTATTGGAATCTGTTAATAAATTACAGAATGTTATTGCTAGCCAGTCACAATTATCCCCTGCAAATGTTTGATCAGCACAGGCTTTACCTACCATATCTCAGTCTGCTAGTGCTGTTAATGATAACATTTTTGATTCTTTTCATTCTAATCCTACTTCTTCTCAGATCCCTGAAATTTCTTTTAAAGAGCCTCTCCCATGTGAAATCTCTCCTTTGGGTTTTCACTTGACCGCCAATATAAAAGAAAAAATTTGGAAAGGCGACTTTATTGAATTATTGACTTTACTCCCTGGTAAAGAATTTTCTGGGAAAAGTGACAAAAAAATGGATGAGTTACCAGAGGATAGACGTCGCACTGCATGAACCTGATCCTTCCGCAGAAACCAGTTTTTTCAAGACAGTCACCAGTACAGAATGTAACGCCCACTTATAAAAAAGGTTTTTGTTATGCATATAACGAATCTCAGTGCAAATGGGCAACGTCGTGCCGATACAAGCACGAGTGTTCCTTTTGTTTCGGGAATCACCCCGTTACAAAATGTTTCAAAATAAACTTTCCTCATACCCAGGGTAGAGAAAACTCCAAAAGCTTGCACTCCGGTGAATCTGCAAAACATGTACCCGTGGCTAATGCTGTACCCAGACAGGGAGAAAGCTGAGGTTTTAATTAAGGGATTTTCCTCAGGTTTCACTCTTCCAATTTTTTCAGGGGTCGGCTGCAGCCTAGTAAGTAACTTAAAATCGGTATTGACACATAGTGAGGTTGTAAGACAAAAATTAATTAAAGAAATAACAGCTGGTAGGGTCGCGGGTCCTTTTGTTTTTCCTCCATTTAAGAATTTTCGTATTTCCCCTTTGGGCATTGTACCCAAAAAGGAGCCCAATTCTTATCGTCTAATTCATCACCTTTCATATCCAAAGGGTGATTCATTGAACGACGAGATTGATGATTCTTTGGCTTCTGTATCCTACGCAAATTTTGACGATGCAATTAGGCTGATAAAGAATTTTGGTACCGGGGCCTTGTTAGCAAAGACTGATATTGAATCTGCATTTAGACTCCTCCCCATTGCCCCTGAATGTTTTAATTCTCTAGGTTTCTGTTTTGAAGAAAAATATTTTTACGATATGTGTCTGCCCATGGGGTGCTCCTTATCGTGTAGATATTTTGAGACTTGTGCTACTTTTTTGCAATGGGTCATCTCATATGAGGCAGGCTACAACGGGATTATCCACTATTTGGATGACTTTCTGTTCGTAGGACCCCCTGATTCTCCCATTTGTCTTTTATTGCTAAAATTATTTTTAAACATTTCTAAGTTTTTTGGTGTGCCAATTGCCACTGAAAAAACAGTTTTTCCGGTCACGGTTATAGAATTCCTTGGGATCAGTATTGATACTAGGCTGTGTCAATATCAGCTCCCTTTGGTTAAAATAACTAGGATTCAAAATGCGATTTTTCTGTTTTTGCGTCGTAAAAAAGTATTGTTAAAGGAGCTACAGTCTTTTCTAGGTTTACTGGCTTTTGCCACTAGGGTGATGCCGGTTGGCAGAATTTTTTCCAGGCGATTATCTATGGCCATGTCTGGTCTTAAATCCCCGTTTTCCCATATTCGCCTTACTTCAGATCTAAAAGATGATCTTTTAGTCTGGTCTCAGTTTTTATCCGATTATAATGGTCGTACCTTTTTCCAAGAAGATTTTATTTTTTCAGCTGACCTTGACCTTTACACGGATGCAGCAGGTTCGCTCGGTTTTGCAGCGATCTGGGGCACCCATTGGTGCTGCGGTTCTTGGCCCCCATTCTGGGTTGCCAATAAGGCAACCAAGAATATAGTTCTACTCGAGTTATTCCCCATAGTAGTTGCTTTTGAATTATGGGGCGAATTTTTTGCAAACAGACGAATTTTAGTACATTCAGACAATAAAGGCGTTATCTTCGCTTTAAACTGTCTCTCTTCTAAATCCATATTCGTTATAAAATTATTAAGATATCTTGTTTTACTATGTTTAAGGTTTAACATTTGGGTGAAAGCAAAACATGTTCCTGGAAAAAGTAATCTGATAGCTGATAGCCTGTCTCGTTTTCAGATGGCTCGTTTCAGGCAGCTTTTTCCAGAAGCGGATCATGTTGGCTGCACCTGCCCGAGTCAGCTTTGGGATCTGATTTAGCCCCTATTGTCTCGGCTATCAAGGGCTTGATTGCTTCCAAAACATGGATCGAGTACTCGGTTGCATGGAGAAAGTGGCTCTTGTTCGCCGATTAATTGGGTTTATCTGGCTTCTCATGTACTGAACAAACGGTCCTTGCTTTTCTTTGTTCACTTATGCAACAGAAGTTATCTTTTAATTATATTAGCAAGAGCCTAGCAGGTATTTCCTTTTTTCTAAAATTACACAATCTCCCAGCGTGTAACAGTTTCTTTTCAGTTCGTCAGGCCTTAAAAGGATATAGAAGACAGACCTTTACACCTGATACACATAGGCCCGTTTCATTAGAACTTTTTAAAAAAAATTGTTTAAGTACACCTAAGGTGTGTCGTTCAGAATTCGAAGCATTACTATTTCATACAGCATTTGTGTTGATTTTCTTTGCTGCCCTTCGAATTTCGGAGCTAGTTCCAAATAATAAAAAAAGTAGTTCAGGTTTAACATTTGGTGAAGTTTGCGTTTCACAAGGAAAAGTTCAGGTTTTTATTAGTAAATCCAAAACGGATGTGGCAGGTAGAGGTCATTGGCTCACGTTGCATGCATGTGGGGATCCTATCATTTGCCCTTATTTAGTCATTTCCAGATACATTTCGGTAAGACCTTCTTGTATAGGTAATTTTCTGGTTCATTTAGATTCGTCTCCATTAACAAGGTTTCAATTCTCTGCCATTTTCCAGCGATGCCTGATTTCTTTAGACCTTGGTCATTTAAAATTTTCATCCCATTCATTCCGTATCGGAGCTGCTACGGAAGCTGCTAGATTGGGCCTTAATGAGTCTGTAATTATGAGTTTTGGTAGATGGGAGTCAAAGAGGTTTGGTTTATATATCCGTCCTAATCTTTCTCTCTGATTCTAGGTTCATTATCCTCCATCTGGATCATTGGACATTCATTTGCTCACAACCGGGCGTGTCAACGATGTTACTCTTCTAACCTGTCTTTGTCTCCTGACTCTTTTAAGATTTTTTGGAAAGGTATTCGTGGTTTGCGTTGGGAAAATCTTTGTCACCACATTTCTATTTTATCTCACAGTTTACCTTATCCTGATATTTTAATAATCCACCTTGGTGGAAATGACATAGGAAAGTATTCAACTCTAGATTTGATCTTTAAGATAAAGCGCGATTTGCAGCATATTCATTTGTCCTTTCCTAATACTAAAATAATCTTTTCTGAAATGATTCCACGTTTTATCTGGCTATCTTTCCCGGAGAATAAATCTCTGGAGAAGATTCGGAGGCGTGTCAATCATTCAATTGAGAAATTTATGCCTATATTGAACAGTTTTTCATATAGGCACACTGAGTTGGAAGGAGGTTTTTCTGGTCTCTATAGGTCAGATGGTATCCACCTATCTGACATAGGTTTGGATATCTTCAATTCGGATCTCCAGAATATGGTAGAAATGGCCACGGTGTTGGGGTAGGCCGTTTTTGTTAGCTGACAAAACCGGCTGGTGGGGACTTTGTATTTATTAGTTATGGTATTCGCTCGAGTTCTATGACTGAGCGAGATCTTAAGAGATGATTAAAGTTTGGAAAATGTTATATTAAGAATTTAAATAATATTGAAAATGTTATTATTAGAATTTTAGTAATATTAAATGGAATATTTATGATTATATAGATTTATTTATACCAATAACGGTGCCATTTCTATTACCAATAAATAAAAAATAAAAAAAAATGAAATATTATTTATTTATTCAATAAAGTTATTTAAATTACTTTGGTCTATGGTTTTATTCAAATCATTAGAAGTTAAGTTGTCTTGTACGGCCTACACTCCCATGTTTTGGCTATTTATACACTTACACTGAAATTCACATTTTTACATAATTTGTACCATTTTGATATTAATTCAAAGTGTTCTAATTCATCCATTTTAAATATCTTTATTCCATGAAACCACATGCATGTCATAATTGATCAAATGCATGTATAAAATAAGTTATGCTAATCACTATTAAATAAACATTTCAATTTCATATAAACCTAACATGTCTTGTAAATGACTAGGAATTTCCTATGAACATCATAAACTGTACATCACATTCACACTCACTACAAATCCAAAAGTGATCCTTTAAGGTACATTTCTAGTTAGCTATGTGAAATTAGTTACTTGACATTTCATTTTTAAAC
Organism: Rana temporaria; assembly: GCF_905171775.1. NCBI lineage: Eukaryota > Metazoa > Chordata > Amphibia > Anura > Ranidae > Rana > Rana temporaria. The sequence goes on from NC_053490.1 coordinate 412,599,500, forward strand.
ATTTTAAAACTTTTCCAGCATCTGGTCCCATATAAATATAAATGATACATGCTCTAAACATTAAATCATTATAAGTCATTTAAGATTTTTTTTATTATTTATTACAGCATAGAGTGTAAAAGAATTTCTTTGTTGAGCAAAAAGCCTTGGTATACAACCGCCTTTCTCCGACCATGGTTTACAAGGTATTACTCTAAACAGATTATTAAGCTAACTAAATATTTAGAAAGTTGAATACCAGACACTTTAGTAAGCTGTACGAAATAAACATATAAATAGGGAAACAAGACTACCCTTTCATTTTACATAATTTATAGCTGTAAGGAATACTTACCAATTGTAAAAGTCTGTAAGCAAATTACAGAGGCATTTGTGTAATGACTCTTTTGCGAACCAGGTGTTTCCCATGTGTGTACCTGCATATAAAATACATGACAAATATTCTGCAACAGTCAACAAATATTTTATGATTTCAGGTAATTCATGAAATGATGTTGTATTTTCCAATTCTTTTGTTTACCTTATTGTTTGTAGTAGTAGTAGTAATATATATATATTTTTAATTTAACATGATTTCTTGAGAATTTTTCAGAAATAAAAGAGTTACAATTATTTAGACATTCAAAAATTCTAAAAGGATTTTGACCGATTTCTGTTCTTACACAATAGGTACATATAAGTACAACTTAACATTGTCAACATGGTTATTGCAAAAGCAGTAAAGATACAAATATCTTAACATTGTGTGCCAGTAGACCCATGACTCATTGGCGACATCAGACATGCCTCCTAAGGCCCATACACACGATCAGACTTTTTGACAACAAATGTCCAACGGACCTGGTTAATCGGACAATCCGACATGCATGCTCAGAATCAATGCTAAAGATCAGACAACAATAGCAGAAGTTGCCCAAAGGGTGGCGGTAAAGAGCTGAAAAACCAAGTGAAAGTTGGCTGAAAAAGGCTTGCCGTGTGTATGCATACCAAGTTCACGGCCAACGCCCATTCGGAGCAAAATCCATGGAAAAGTCTGATGGAAGTCCAATTGTGTGTATGAGGCTTTAGGTGTGAAAAAAATGCTGTAACTTAGGAATGCTTTCATAAATAGAAGTGTTATTTGTTTATTTTTATCACTTAAGAAAATGGAAAGTAAATGAACAGAGAAAAAAGTCCAACTAAAATCAATATTTAGTGTGACCACCCTTTGCCTTCAAAACAATATCAATACTTCTAGGTACACATAAACTGTATGCACACAGTTCTTGAAGGAACTTGGCAGGTAGGTTGTTCCAAACATCTTGGAGAACTAACCACAGACCTTCTGTGGATGTAGTCTGCCTCAAGTCCTTCTATCTCTTCATGTAATCCCAGACAGACTTGATGATGTTGAGAGGAGGGCTCTGTGGGGGCAACATTTTTCACATTTTGTCATGTTACAACCAAAAACGTAAATGTATTTTATTGAGATTGTATGTGATTGACCAACACAAAGAGGCACATAACTGTGAAGTGGAAGGAAAATGATAAATGGTTTTCAAAAGTTTTTACAAATAAATATCTGATAAGTGTGGCATGCATTTGTATCCTGCCCCCCTGAGTCAATACTTTGTAGAATCACCTTTCGGTGCAATTACAGCTGCAAGTCTTATTGGGGATGTCTCTACCATCTAGAGCAAGGGTCTCAAACTGGTGGCCCTCCAGCTGTTGTAAAACTACAAGTCCCATCATGCCTCTGCCTGTGGGAGTCATGCTGGTAACTGTCATTCTTGCAATGCCTCATTGGACTTGTAGTTTTGCAACAGCTGGAGGGCCGCCAGTTTGAGACGCCTGATCTAGAGAGTGAAATTTTTCCCCATTCTTCTTTGCACAATAGTCCGATTGGATGGAGAGCATCTGTGAAGAGCAATTTTCAAGTCTTGCCACAGATTCTCAATTGGATTTAGGTCTGGAATTTAACAGGGCCATTCTAACATATGAATATGCTTTGATCTAACCCATTCAATTGTAGCTCTGGCTGTATGCGTAGGGTCATTGTCCTGTTGAAAGGTGAACCTCTGTCCCAGTCTCAAGTCTTTTGCAGACTCTAACAAGTTTTATTCTAATAGCAAAATGAGGAACAAAAACTGGATAGCCACACTCCAAAATAACTGGCTGAGCCATGATTAAGCACTAGCTGTAAGTGCGAAACGCGTCGGCTATCCTGTATTCTGTTTGCTGCAGTGACTGTGTGTGTACAGTTGAATATTAAAGACAACTTTTTTAAGTTATTTTGGAGTGCGGCTATACAGTTTTTGTTCCTCATTTTGCTATTACCACAAGCACAGCCAGCACCTTGGTAGTTCAACCACCCTTGATTGCTCACGGGGCTCACCTGGAGCGGTGAGAACATTTTCTGTAAGTTTTATTCTAAGATTGTCCTGTATTTGGATCCATTCATCTGCCCATCAACTCTGACCAGCTTCCATGTCCCTGCTAAAGAAAAGCATCCCTACAACATGATGCTGCCACCACCATATTTTTCACGTAGGGATGGTGTGTTAAGGGTGATGTGCACTGTTAGTTTTCTGCCCCACATAGCGTATTGCTTTTAGGCCAAAAAGTTAAATTTTGGTCTTATCTGACCAGAGCACATTCTTGCACATGTTTGCTGTGTCCCCCACATGGCTTCTCGCAAACTACAAACAGAACTTCTTATGCTTTCTTTCAACAATGGCTTTCTTTTTGCCACTCTTCCATAAAGCCCACATTTGTGGAGTGCATGACGAATATTTGTTCTGTGGACAGATTCTCCCACCTGAGCTGGCTGTGGATAGCTGCAGTTCCTCCAGAGTTACCATGGGTCTCTTGGCTGCCTCTCCTTGCCCTGCCTGTCAGTTTAGGTGGACGGCCATGTCTTGGTAGATTTGCAGTTGTGCCATATTCTTTCCATTTTCAGATGATAGATTGAACAGTGCTTTGTGAGATGTTCAAAGCTTGGGATTTCTTTTTAGAACCCAACCCTGCTTTAAACTTCTCCACAACTTTATCCCTAACCTGTTTGGTGTGTTCCTTTGCCGTCATGATACTGTTTGTTCACTAAGGTTCTCTAACAAACCTCTGAGGGCTTCACCGAACAGCTGTATATATGCTGAGATTATATTACACATAGATGGACTCTATTTCCTAATGAGGGGACTTCTGAAGGCCATTGGTTCCACTAGATTTTAGTTAGGGGTAACAGAGTAAAGAGAGCTGAATACAAATGAATGCTACACTTTTCAGATATTTATTTGTAATCAATTTTTAAAAACATATATAATTTTACTTCCACTTTACAATTATGTGCCACTTTGAGTTGGTCTATCACATAAAATCCTAATGAAATCCATTTTAATTTTTGGTTGTAACATGAAAAAAATTGGAAAATTTCAAGGGGTATAAATACTTTTTCAAGGCACTGTAACTGGGCATGGGCTGTATGTTTGGGGTCATTGTCCTGCTACAGAATACATTTGGGACCAATCACATGCCTCCCTGATGGTATACCAAGATGAATGCAAAAGCAACACATTTGTGTGGTTCAGCTTCTACTCCATAAAAAGGACCCATGTTCTCCAGATTTGCCTGGGAAAAGCTGAGTTCTCTCCACCTTTTGTGTGCAGGGATTTGTCTACTTTGTAGTTCTTGCAGCCATTCATTCTTATTTGATAATGCTGCCTGGGTAGTACACATCCCATGATGCCCTGCTGCACAGCAAATCCCTCTCTGAAGTTCCTATTAGCTGACTCCCCTACCCTCTGTTTGGCTCTTCACTGCTGCCAAGAGGGATAAGGAAGGTGTAAGAACTAGCAGGGGATTGTACACAGACATCCTGCTCTGCTCACAGCCAGCAATGCAAAGCAGGGGATGGGGCAGAAAGCCCAGTCCTATCACTGCTCACAGCAGGGGGAGTGGAAAGCAGATGAGTGGCTGGAGAGCACACACATGGCAGTGCCAGTGTAGCATGGAGATCTGTATCACATGAAGATCGGTATCCCTGCCATTAACTGCGCATGTGCCGATTTCAGGCAATTGAAGGCGAGCGCAGAGCTACTGCCGACAGTACACACCAGTGAAACCTCGGTCGGCATCCAGGCTCTTTCCTTAACATCCCCGTGGATTGGAGGATGTTAAAAAAAGAGCCAGGAGGCCGAGCGAGCCAGGAGGCCGAGCGACTGGCCACTTTCCTCTAATTCCACGTCACACCGAATGCCGGGTTCGCTGGTGTGTACTGTCGTAAATCCATTGCTCTGCGCTCGACTTCAATTGCCTGAAATCGGCACATGCGCAGTTGATGGCAGGGATACCGATCTTCATGAGATACAGATCTCCATGCTACACCGGTCTCAGTGGAGCAGCAGGGAGAAAGGAAACCCACAGCTTTCCACACACTTAGGAGTCTCAGTACTCCTGTGCTGTGTAGTCAGCCTGGAGCACAGTGGTGGTGGTGGGGTGAGTGGGGGCAGGAGATTACACAGCCAGCTGCACCCAGCTACACATGCTAATCTCTAAAAAGTTGCTGTATTTTTGCTCACTGGTTTAGTGTGACCCTGAAAGGGCCAGGAAAAAAACCTAGGGAGGAGGGGTCCAATTAAACTAGCAGATCCCAAGCCTATCCTTTTCTACATTACAGGGATCTGGTGCTGCTAATCAATACATTTCTCTCATTCACAAGGATAAACTAAATTGTGAGTTTTAAAAAAAAAAAAGGGAGGATTGGTTGAAATATTGTTTTGGCTAAATGCATTGGCTTTAATATGTAATGTGAAATTAGGTGGCTTTAAATGAGTTACAACATGTGTTTCTACTACCTTGGATCTGTTCTAGTGCCAATAAAATGTCCCCAAGTTAGCCTCATTATTTTAAATTTAGTCACAGAAAAAAGAAACAGACAAAGCAGTTCAAAAAGAAAAATTGAAAGTTTCCACTTCAGTGAAATTTTGCCAATGTGATGGTCTGATTCTGCTGTCATAGGGAACTATCATCACACATTTTTTCATATTGATAATGCATAAATCTAATGCCGCGTACACACCATCACTTTATGTGATGAAAAAAAAACGACGTTTTGAAAAACGTCAATTAAAATGACCGTGTGTGGGGAAAAACGTTGTTTTATGTCTTGTGAAAAACGACAAAAAAAATTGAAGCATGCTTCAATTTTTTGTGTCGTTTTTCAAAACGTCGTTTTTTGTGTCAATAAAATGACAGTGTGTGGGCAAAACGACGTTGAAAACAACGTTTTTAAACCTGTGCATGCTCAGAAGCAAGTTATGAAGCTAGCTTCAATGGAAAAAAATGCTGAACGTAACCGCGCTTTGCTAGAGCATTTTGAAAAAACGATGGTGTGTAGGCAACGTCGTTTTTGAAAATGGAGTTTCAAAAACGTTGTTTTATTTCATGATTTAAAACGTTGTTTTTTTTTCATCACATAAAGTGATGGTGTGTACGCGGCATAAGTCTAAATAAATGGCAAGTTGCAAAATTGCATTTGGAATTTGAGAGCAAATGTGTTGTAGTTTTAAGAGAAAGGTAAAACATCTGACAAACTGGAAAACGCATTCGGCAAACAAAACCAAACGACATCACCAGGACAAACTAACCATGTTTAAAGTAATATTTGTAAATGTTTGAATTGTCATAGTTTTTTTCAAACATAACCATCAATTGAGGCTAGGTAGCAATTTACAGGGATGTGAATACATGCATTTTTCAGTGCTCCTTGTCCTGAGAAATAGGACTTTTTTTTTTAAACTCAAAAGTGGACAGTTTGTTCAAAGGAAAATGTCAGTGAATACTATAGTCAACATAACATAGATACAAACCCAATTACTAAAATATTATATAAGCTTTAACATGTTAATGTAAAATATTGCACAAAAGCGAGTACACCCTCAAATTTTTGACAAAAAGCAGCGTGACTGCCACAACACATGCAGTACGCCCGCTCATTAAACGCGTCGCTTGCCAGTGACGTCACTGCCCCTCACCTGCCTAGATTCACCATATTCCAGGCCTCGCTCTGAAGCTTCCCCACCGCCGCTGGCCTCCTACCACCTATCAGTGGTGTATGATTACTTCATGCAGCACAGCGCCCCAGCAGGAGAAGGAACAGATGGACTGATCTGAGGATCCCTTTTTATTGAATTTGTACAATGCCTACTTTTACCTCGCTAAATGTGAGTTGCCTGTACTAACTTGTCTATTAAATTGTTTTAAACTTCTACACTCAGGGGCGCCTCTTCCCTTGCTTTTTGTCTACGGTATTGGAACACGGTTTCTGTCTCCCCATGATGGCGGCCCTGAGAATGTATATGTGACCACTGCAACAATTCTCCTCCAATTGTCCTTGGACTCTCTCCCACATATCCCCTGAGCTTGGACTTTTTTCCCACTGATTGTACATCTCCCTGTACATAATTTCCATTTCTTTTTACATACTAACAAGATTTTGTTGCTATTGGGTTCTTGCGCATTTTACTTGTGTGATGTTGAAATACTGACCTGCGGCCCAGTCTCCAAAGGGAGGGGATCATGCTCTGTTTCAGTATGTCACAGTACAGTTGGCATTCATGATTCCCTCAATGAACTGTAGCTCCCCAGTGCCAGCAGCACTCATGCAGCCCCAGACCATGATACTCACACCACCATGCTTGACTGGGCAAGACACACCTGGTTGCTGCCACACACGCTTGACACCATCTGAACCAAATACGTTTATCTTGGTCTCATCAGACCACAGGACATGGTTCCAGTAATCTGGAACCATGTCTGCTTGTCTTCAGCAAACTGTTTGTGGGCTCTCTTGTGCATCATCTTTAAAAGAGGCTTCCTTCTTTGACAACAGCCATGCAAACCAATCTGGTCTGAGCACGGAGAGTCTGACCTACCACCCCTTCAACCTCTGCAGCAATGCTGGCAGCACTCATACGTCTATTTCCCAAAGACTGGATATGATGCTTAGCACTCAACTTCTTTGGTCGACCATGGCAAGGCCTGTTCTGAGTGGATCCTGTCCTGTTAAACCGCAGTATGGTCTTGGCCACTGTACTGCAGCTCAGTTTCAGGGCCTTGAAAATCTTCTATATAGGCTAGGCCATCTTTATGTAGAGCAACAATTGTTTTTTGCAGATCCTCAGTTCTTTGCCATGAAGCGCCATATTGAACTTCCAGTGACCAGTATGAGAGAGTGAGAGCGATAACACTAAATGTAATACACCTGCTCCCCATTCACATCTGAGACCTGGCAACACTAACGACACCAGGGAGAGAAAGGGGCTAATTGGGCCCAGTTTGTAAATTTTCACTTAGGGGTGTACTCACTTTTGTTGCCAGTGGTTTAGACATCAATGGCTGCGTGTTGAGTTATTTTGAGGGGGACATCAAATTTACACTGTTATACAAGCTGTACACTCGCTACTTTATATTTTAGCAAAGTGTAATTTCTTCAATATTGTCACATGAAAAGATATAATAAAATATTTACAAAAATGTGAGGGGTGTACTTACTTTTGTGAGATCCTGTAACTGCTTTGGGCCCCTGTTCACTTTGGGCTCCTAGCAGCTCCCCAGGCACACACACCTGCTCTGTTTACAGGTCCAGGGAACCTGCAAACAGTTTTGACAGTGGCAGACTCCATATTTTCTCAGTATAGGTTTATAATATGTTGTTCATATGATAATTACAATTCTTACATTCCAAAAACACAGTCATTACCATTTTATATCTAATGAGCAACTCAGACCAGATTGTCTATGGCTAAGCAACTTTTCTTCCAAGGTTTTCTGATGCATTGGCTTACATTAAGGGCCAGTTCACACCAGACGCAGTTCCGTTCAGTTCCGTGTGCATTTTTTCTGCACAAAATGCATGCACGGTGTTTTCCATGTATTCCAATGGCTCTAGTTGGCTCTAGTTCACACCATGCAGTCAGTATTCGGTCAGTTTCTACAAAACTGTACGGAACTGCATCTGGTGTGAACTGGCCCTAATGGATGGAAGTCAGTCAATGTAGTACTGATGAAAACTGGATAAATTATAGATACAAAACTGACCACAAAACCAGTATAATATTTGGACACAATCTGCTGTAAACACAACCCTAGAAATATGGGGCCAGATTCATAAAGAATTGCGGCGGCGTAACGTATGTCCTTTACGTTACTCCGCCGCAAGTTTTCATCGTAAGTGCTCGATTCACAAAGCACTTGCGTGTAAACTTGTGGCGGCGTAGCGTAAAGCCGTCCGGCGCAAGCCCACCTAATTCAAATGGGGCGGGGACCATTTAAATTAGGCGCGTTCCCTCGCCGAACGTACTGCGCATGCTCCGTTTTGAAATTTCCCGCCGTGCTTTGCGCGAAATGATGTCACCCCGATGTAATGTTTTGAATGGCGACGTGCGTAATGTACTTTCGTATTCCCGGACGACTTACGCAAAAAAAAAAATTTGAAATTCGACACGAGAACGACGGCCATACTTTAACATGGGCTGTCTATTGTTGCACCACCTAAATAGCAGCCATAACTTTGCGACGCGAAAAGCCGACTAGCGACGACGTAACGAACGCGCGTACCTTCGTGGATCGCCGTAAACAGCTAATTAGCATACCAGACACGGAAAACTACACGATCTCCAACCAGCGGCGGCCGAAGTATTGCATCCTAAGATCCGAAGGCGTACAAAGCCGTACGCCTGTCGGATCTTAGCTAAATGCCGTTGTATCTTGTTTGTGAATTACAAATTAAGATACGACGCAGCAAATTTGAAAGTACACCAGAGTATCAGCAGATACTCCGGCGTACTTATTCTGTGAATCTGGCCCTTAGTCCCTTGTGTGTGCTGAATTTGTTTTCGGTCCTGTGTCAATTTGTCTATGCTTGCTAGGCTGGACATACACATTGCAATCAGGCCAACCAACCCAACACTGCCAAAGTTCTTTGTCGCATACAGATTATTTTCTCACTAATCTTGTCATGCAAATTTTGAATAACTATTTTAAAGATTCAACAAGTATGCCAGACTTTGATATATTTAAGCAAACTTTGAAGGGAGAATGGATAATGTTGTATCTTAGTTTCTGTGTGATTCTGGTGTGAACTAGCCCTTTGACCACAGGGTATGATAGTTTATAAAAATGTGCTCTTTCTATCTGACAGACAAGAGTAAGACCTTGCTTAGCTGAAATGCGTCAGCATCCCGGTCAGGATATTTTTAGCCATTTGACCTAATAAAGGTTCTTCACTGGAGTGCCAGCTTGCTTTACTTTATATAGTTTATTCTAAATGGCTTACGTAGGCTGAAACTGTGTACCAGTGTTTCCCATCAGGTTGATTGGATGAGGTGATCGAGTGCTGATTTCCTTTTGTTACATGACTGCTTCTCTGATCGTGTGCATGCTCTCACCGGCAACGCCCTTCAAAAAATTGCCTAAAATGTAGTAAGCTTTATCTTTCAATGAGAAATAATTTTTTACTGAAAAAAAAAATATTTGCAGATGTTCCATCCATATCTGGAATGCATTGCATAAAGTTGTGTGTGTCAATTGTGTATGAGTAAAATGCATAACTAAACTGTATAGTATGCCTGAAACAACAGCCTTTTTAGAGACTGACAACCTCAAAATCTCTGCAAGAAATCATTAGAATTTCTGTGCTTTTGACATTTCTTACTGCTATGCGGAACACAAATTTTAAGTGTTTTTACTGTGTTGCAGTCTTGTCTATATTCCTATCGCACACGTTCCTGGAAAACAAGGCTCATCAATGGTAGGTGCTGTAATGATTACCAGCTGGATCCTGGAGACATTGAGAAAGTGTACATATTCGCCAGCACACCTTTGATGATTGTAGATCCTTGGTGTGCTGGTGAAGATGTACACTTTACCGTATTCCAGTCTAACATTCATCTTAATAACATTATTTTTGAATATCTATAATATACGGGACTGGGCATTTTTAGATCTTTTTACACATAAATGTAAGTACTTGATTTGTAATATTGTTTTAAAAATTGGAAATATAGTTGGACAATATTGGACAAATAGTAATGTTTTAGAGCTCACGCTGACAGGGTAACAGATATGCATACTCCCCCACTCCAGCAAAAGTTGCTATATGTTAAACCCCAGCTTTAATGGCCCGTACACACGATCCGAATATTGTACGAAAAATTTGGTCAGAGGAAGAATCGTACAATAATCGGATCATAAGTACAGGGCTTCCGTGAGCCGATCATGACAGTTCATCTATTATTTTATCGGACATACACAAAAATTTTCCTCGTACGATACCAGATTGTACGATTTTCATTTAGTCAGTACAGTTGTCGTCCGAAAATACAACACAAATACATTACAACACATGACATCACTTCCGATTTTCTTTTCTGTCGTACGAGAATTTTCGTGACTTTAGTAACCTATTCAATTTCTACTAGTGACTAGTAAACGAAAAAAGTCAGACAATCTGTCATCCGATTTTCGGATTGTGTGTACGTGGCATTCCTCAGTGATCTCCCAGATTCTAAAGGATATAGGTACAGTATGTCTAGGACCACTATACAGAAATGTCCTTTGTCATTAATTCTACATATACCCTGTGCTAAATACTTGATCAATTATTATTTTTTATTTATCTAGACTTTTGGTGTCACAGAGTACACCACATTGGTCCTCCAAACTCTCTGGCCCCTTTTGGGAGCTTACTCTCTGACACTGGGGTCTTGTCTGACAATTTCCATTTCCTTTTTCTTGCTTGTTTTGAGCAATCTCAGTGGTTCATCTTTTCTCTTTTTTGAGCTATGATCTCCCTCGGTTGAATCACTAACACATGGGGTCAGTATGTTCAGTCTTCTTTTTTTTTTTTCTATCTATGAATGTTTTGTATATGACTATTGTATAAATATTATTGTATTTTATAATTATGTGTATTTTATAATTATAGATGACGTTTATAAATCTGAAACCATTTAACCTATTGTCCCTGAAGAAGACCTTGTATGTTGGGACGTGTTGGTCTTCTCCTGTCTCCCTGACAGTTGATCTAGGTTATTCCAGTGGCTGTTCAATTCACCATGTGTTTGGCTTTATTAATTTATCATGTATTCATTGTTTCAATAAATGTTGTATTTTTATGATATTGACATCACTGTTTATGGTCCGTTCAAAATCCCAACCTTTGAGGAACCCTTCATTCAACCCCAGCTTATGGCTCATTCATAGGGGGTCAGGGAGTATGCATATCTGTTCCATATAATATATATATATTTTTTTTAATATTTAGGATATGATGTCGCTCAGATAATTAGGAAGCAATAGAAATAGAATAGCACCTAGAAAGGAAGTACATCATTTACCTATTAAAGCAGAACTAAACCCACTGATTTAAAACATAACTAAACAGTGTATACTTACCTGTTCAACTGTCCTTTGCCAGTGCTAGCATCTTCTTCTGAGTGCGTGTCTGCAGGTCTCTTCATTGGTAAGTGGAGTATGATGTCACTCCTGTGCATGTGCAGGAACTAGTCATTCCAGCACTCAGAGACTGGCCCAGTACTGTAACTTGAGATGTGCATGTGCTGCTCAGTTTAAAGCATCGGAGAAGACAGGAAGCAGGCAGGTTTAGGGCATTTTATTTCAGAAGAGACTGTGCATGTCTCTTCTGCAATAAAAGCCTGCCTGCTCATTGTTCCTTACAGCAGAACTTTAGTTCCCCTTTAAAGCAGAACTAACCCACCCAATACATCAATTTAAAGCAGAGCCCCCCCCCCCCAGCAAAAAAAATCAGCAGCTACACATACTGTAGCTACTGAATTTTAATATTAGGACACTTACCTGTCCTGGAATCCAATGATGTCCGCACCCTAGCTGATGTTTCCATTGGCTCTCGGGTGCTCCTGCCATCATTTCCTGTAAAGGAAACCAGTAGTGAAGCCTTGCAGCTTCACAGCCAATTCCCTACTGTAAATGCGTGAAGAGTGCAGTGTTTTCTGAATGGCCCGGCGGCAGGGGAAGGAGGAGGGGGCCAAACTTCTGATTGATCGTTCCTTGGCAATATTTCTCGGTCTTTGTCAAAAACAGGTACCCGCTTCCACCCAAAAGGTGCCAAATGTGGCACTGGAGGGGGGGTGGGTAGGCAGAGAAACGGAGCTTCTACGTTTGGTGGAACTCCGCTTTAACAGTTTCCAAAAACAGTTTCAATTAACTCATGAAAGGATAACTGTCACTGATGTGCTCCTGTTAGCTCTCAACCAAACTGTCTAGCCATCAAATGTCTGATGTCAAAGCTAATATTTTGTGCAGCACAATGGCAACTGCAGTTGCATAGGCTAAGATAGCAGCTTCCTTGGCTGTAGAGGATAGGAGGGTTTAGTTCTGCTTTAACGTGTTGCTAACATGGGTGCAGTGGTGTATTTAGGTTTTGTGCTGCCCTAGGCCTGACTAAACTCGTGCACCCCCTAATTTAAATATGGCCCACCCCTTCCTGTCAAGGACACACCCCTTTCTGTTTAAAACACGCCCTGACATTTTCAAGTGGGGACACTAGTTCTTAGGGCCTGGGGGGGCAATGGATTGCCTTAATTTGCATAGATTTCCTCTCACTTCCTGTTTTGGCTATGGGGCAGGAAGTGAACGGGAAATCTCTGCAATGGGACAGAGATGGTAAAAAATAAACTGACAGAGGCTATAACCCTCCCTTACTCGATCTGATAATTTTATGGAGAGGACTAAGAAGATATAACCATTCCAATGGTGCAGCAGAAAAGATATAGCCCAGTGAGGAAGGTTTGTGGTCCAGGATGATAGAAGCAGCTTGCGTTACACTAACAGTGTAGCGCAAGCCGGCATGGACTCTTTCCGTGCTGCCCCCCTGCAAAGTGCTGCCCTAGAGCTGGGCCTTGTTGGCCTAGGCCAGGATACAGTGTTGCATGGGTGTGGGAATTCTTATCTTATAACCCCTGCAACACTAAAAGTAGTATCCTGTTGGATGGGGATCATCTAGAGCAGTGGTTCTCAACTCCGGTCCTCGGGATCCACTAACAGGTCACGTTTTCAAAATAACTGAAACGTTTTCAAAATAACTGAAATACAGTTATACAGGTGATATCATGGTAATATTTAAAATCTGGCCTGTAAGTGGGTCCCGAGGACCGGAGTTGAGAACCACTGATCTAGAGTGTGCTCTTTATGAGCATCTTTATGAGTATGAGAGGGGACACCTCTACAAAGAATCAGAGTATTTTTTGCACTATGGAGTAATTACATAGTTAGTCAGGTTGAAAAAAGACACAAGTCCATCCAGTTCAACCACAAAAAAATAAACAAACAAAATAAAAAAACAAAATAAAAAACACAATACAATCCCATACACCCAACTCCATACCCACAGTTGATCCAGAGGAAGGCAAAAAACCCCAGCAGAGCATGATCCAATTTGCTACAGCAGGGGAAAAAATTCCCTCCTGATCCCCCGAGAGGCAATCAGATTTACCCTGGATCAACTTTACCTACAAATCTTAGTACTCAGTTATTTTATGTACATTTAGGAAAGAATCCAGGCCTTTCTTAAAGCAATCTACTGAGATGGCCAGAACCACCTCTGGAGGGAGTCTGTTCCACATTTTCACAGCTCTTACTGTGAAAAAACCTTTCCGTATTTGGAGGTGAAATCTCTTTTCCTCTAGACGTGCTGAAGGATATGATATGGCTACATATTGGTACAGATTTTCATGTGCATGGGTGATTATAGGCCGGGGGGAAGCTTCTGAGGGCCCTTACACAGTGTGGTTGAGGAATAATCTGTAATGACAATAAGTAAAGATAAAAAAAATTGATCCTGATGAATTAGTATGCATTCCAGTTTGTGCCCATTTGCACATGTGCAAACATATTTTTTAACATCTTATTCCTAACTGTCATACTTTATTTGCATTTTGTAATATATTTACAGTATGTGTATTAAGGTACAGAGGAATCCAAACGTTTTTCATTACAAGACTAACAATTGAAACACCTCTCTGCTGGAAAGAACCTTCCATCAAGACCTCCTACCTCTAGAATGCAGCCCCAGTGCTTTGCGAATAACAAACGATTTCATGCTCACAAAGAGGCCAGGGCCTATGTGATTTCATATTAACTTTAAAGTTAGTCAGAATTAATCTTGAACAGGAACTATACAGCTGGTTTCACCCTGGCCACATGTCAGTTTTACAACTTCTAGGAGGGAATCATGACAAGCCTGCATTATATCAAACTAATGAAACACAGGTGAAATAGTGCAGTTTTCTAAAAGATACTATCTGTCATTTCCAGTGCATTTGGATATCTGACTGAATGCAAATATAAAAGTGTAAAATGAATCCAATGTGCTCAAGTGTGAAGCTAAGAGTGGTCAGGTGAGGAAAGCTTACAAGGAATGTGAATACATTAGTAGTTATGTAACAGAGCTTATACAGTTCTAGGAAAATTTGTCAAGGAAATCCCCCATTGTGTACTGTAAACCCTTGCCATTAATTACCACCAGCACAGAAAAAGTAGATCCAAATAAGCTCACTAAAATGTTTTAAAAAGACTTAAAGCCTAAATCCAAAAACAAAAATTGAGTACAATGGAGTTTACCCATCTCTAAATGTGGTGGCTGCATTAGTTGTATTGTTATGCTTTTTTTTTGCTTTATTTACACCTGGTGATCTTGCAAGCAGCACATTTCTGGTTTCATCCTCTAGCCAGGCCTCTTTCAGACTCCATCAAATGGATCCGCCTGCTCAGCATGGGATCTCTCTGTTTATCCCCACTGAGCAGGCGGATGATAGTGCCTGCTCCGTTATGCAGAGCAGACACACACACACAGCCTGTTGTTCTCTATGGGGCAGTCAGATGGAAACGGTCATTCAATCTAATCCACCTGTTTTTAGCAGACAGGGTCGGATCGGATGCCGGCGGGTGTCAGTGGACACATGCCCGCTGACATCCGCCCAGTGCCGATCCTGACCTCCCTTGGGCCCTAAGCAAAATGACATGTAGCGGGGGGGGGGGGGGGCTGCCGAAAATGACATGTCACATTAAAGTTGAGCTGGGGGGGGGGGCGCTGCGACATGTCACATTAAATATTATAGTTGAGAAGCAGGGGGGAGGGGGTATTCTGCTGTCGGAAATTAAAGTGAGAAGCGCAGGGGTGCTGGCTTCTTACTTCATCTCCCATGCAGCCAGCAAGTTGAGAAGCGGGGTGAGGGGCCGAAAATGACTTCTCACCAGGCGGGGCCTCTAGTAATTTTGGTAATTTTGGGTGCCCTCTGCAGCTTTGCGGGGCCCTAAGCGGCTTGCATAGTGAGCCTATAGGGCGGATCGGCCCTGCATCCGCCACTCCATAGAGAGCTATAGCTGGTCAGATCAAGGCCGCCTGAAAAACTGACAGGTGGACTCGATCGGTCCGTCAGTGTGAAAGGGGTCTCACAGTAGTATAGCACAACATTGGTTGTCATGCAATGTGCATATGTTGCTTGTGGGGCAGCCCATTCATTTCAATGGACTCCCCTACTTGTGGCAAAGACATATAAACTGAAGGGCCTGGTATAAAATTTGGGGAGGAATCCCCGAACCTTTTTTTTTCTGTGAGGTTACCCTTAAAAATTATACAAGATCTGAAGGGCCTGGTATAAATTATGATGGGGAGCTCCACACCATTTTCTTTTTAACCACTTTAACTCTGGAAGGTTTTACCCCTCCATGACGTGGCCATTTGTTTCTATTCAGCACAGTGCTACTGGCAATTGCTTGGTCATGAAATACTGTACTCAAATAAAATATACATATTTTTTTTTCACACAAGAATAGCTTTTTTTTTTTTACTGGTACTTGATCACCATTAGGATTTTTCTTTTTTATTGCATAAATGAAAACAAAAATTAGAATTTTTTGGGGGGTTGAACAAATTCAGTCCAAAATGTATTCTGGTATATGTCTTTGGTAAGAAATAAATAAAAAAATACATGACTGTATAATAATTGGTTTGTGCTAAAATTATAGCATCTACAAACTATGGAATGTGTAGTGGTATTTACGCAGTGACTGTGCCTGTACCTACCTTCACTCGCAGTATATTTACGAAACTCTACTCAGATGCTTTGTTTATATGGCCAGGGATTCCCAGTCAATAAATGAATGGTGTCAGATTACATCACTGGTTGTATAAGAGGAGTATAATGGTGGGGATAAGGGGAGATCAGAGAAGGAAGATTTCAAGGAATGCAGGAGACTTATGGCCAGATTCAGATACATTTACGTTGCTCCACGGCAGCGTAACGTATCCCATTTACGTTACACCGCCGCAGGTTTACAGCGTAAGTGCCTGATTCACAAAGCTCTTACCTGTAAACTTGCGGCGGTGTAACGTAAATCCTAATTCAAATGGGGCGGGTCCAATTTAAATTAGGCGCGTTCCCGCGCCGAACGTACTGCGCATGCTCCGTCGGGAAAATTACCCGACGTGCATTGCGCTAAATGATGTCGCACGGATGTCTTTTGTTTAGACGTTAACGTAAATGGCGTCCAGCGCCATTCACGGACGACTTACGCAAACGACGTGATGTTTTAAATTTCAACGCGGGAACGACGGCCATACTTAACATTGCTTAGAACACCTAGGAGGTAGCCCTAATTTTACGACGGGTATCTCAACGGAAACGACGTAAATTTAGATCGACGGGCATCGCGGATGTTCGTGGATCGCCGTAACTAGTCATTTGCATATTCTACGCCGACCGCAATGGCCTCGCCACCTAGCGGCCGGCATAGAATTGCATCCTAAGATCCGACAGTGTAAGTCAATTACACCTGTCGGATCTTAGGGCTATCTATGCGTAACTGATTCTATGATTCAGCTGCATAGTTAGGACGGGCGGATCACAGAGATACGACGGCGTATCAGGAGATACGCCGTCGTATCACTTTTGTGAATCTGGCCCTTAGGCTTTAATATTTTTAGTAACCACTTGCGGACCACAATACATACTGTATATATAATTTACAAGTGGTTTTCCTGGGATTATGGCTGATTAATCCCAGCATCGTCTTTTGGTCTGAGCGGCTCATGAGCCGCTGGAATGGTTTCCAGAACCGTTCCCCCGCCACTCGCAGGTGTTTCTCCGGCTTACTCCCATAGGCGAAGTGTTAATACTCTTTGATCGACTCTATGGCCTTGGAGGACTGGAGTGGCGCCATGATGTCACTTCTAGCCCAGGCTGGAAGTAAATAATTTTAGTTTTTAAAGCGAAAGAGCAAACTTTTATTTTTTATATTTGCTTTTAAAGGTAAAGAAGGGATTGTTGGGCCTTTTTGACCCCATATTTCTCCATGAAGAGGGCATATCTTCCTTATATCTATTACAAGGGATGTTTACATTCCTTGTGATTAGAATAAAAGGGGAAAAAAAAGGCCAGTGTAAAAAAACAAGAAAAAACAAAAAAGCAAAAATAATGTAAAGTGTCCTCATCCCTCTGTGCTCTTGTACAGAAGTGAACACATATGTAAGTCGAGCAGATGTAAACGGTATTTGCACCACACATGTGAGGTACCGTCATGAACGTTAGAGTGAGAGCAATATTTCTAGCACTAGACTGCCTATGTAATTTAAAACAGGTAACCTGTAAAGGCGTTTAAAACAACGCCTATAGAGATATTTAAGTATCGCAGTTCGTTGCCATTCCACAAGGATGCGCAATTTTAAAGAGTGACATGTTGGGTCACTATTTACTCAGCGTAACATCATCCTTCACATTATACCAAAAAATTGGTGTAAATATTATATATTTTTTTTTTTTTTTTGGTTTTTGAATAAAGTGTATTTTTTCCCACAAATTGTGTTTGCAAAACAACTGCGCTAATATCATATGACATAAAAAATTTCAACAATCGCCATTTTATTCCCTAGGTTCTCTGCTAAAAAATATATAATGTTTGGGGGTTTAAGTAATTTTCTAGCAAAAAATATTACCAGTAATTTAAACTGAACAAAAAGTGCCACAAAAAGCCTGGCTGTCAAGTGTAGTAAGAAATACATGTATAAAAAATGATATTTCTTCAACCTAAATCAATAAATTAAAATATTACTCAAATAAATAACAAAGAATTTAGGGAAAGAAGAGGGATGAGGGGAATAAGGCTATCTGAATATCAAGACATATGGGGCCAGATTCACGTAGGTGAGCGGCGGCGTAACGTATCGTAGATACGTTACACCGCTGCAAGTTTTCATCGCAAGTGCCTGATTCACCAAGCACTTGCGATGAAAACCTACGCCGGCGGCCTCCGGCGCAAGGCGGGCCAATTCCAATGGGTGTGTGCCATTTAAATTAGGCGCGCTCCCGCGCCGGACCTGCTGCGCATGCTCAGTTTCGTAATTCCCGTTGTGCTTTGCGCGCCGTGACGTCATTTTTTCGAACGGCGACGCGCGCAGCGTAATTCCGTATTCCCGGACGGCTTACGCAAACGACGTTCATTTTTAAATTTCGACGCCGGAACGACGGCCATACTTTATACAGCAATACGATTGCTGTGTAAAGTTAAGGCACCAAAAATGACGACTAACTTTGCGACGGGAAACTAGACTAGCGGCGACGTAGCGAACGCGAAAATCCGCCGTGAATTGCCGTAACTCCTAATTTGCATACCCGACGCTGGTTTACGACGCAAACTCCCCCCAGCGGCGGCCGCGGTACTGCATCCTAAGATCCGACAGTGTAAAACAATTACACCTGTCGGATCTTCTGACTATCTATGCGTAACTGATTCTATGAATCAGTCGCATAGATAGTCTGAGAGATACGAAGTCGTATCAGGAGATACAACGTCGTATCTCGTCTGTGAATCTGGCCCATGGTAAATAGTATGTAGATGCTGTTTATAACATACCATTCATAGTCACATATAGAAAATTGGCAGGTTTATTATAGACTAAGTAACATACTGTAAATCTGCAGGTATTACATGAAGCCCTAACACATTTCACATACACCAATGCCAAATGATAAGGCTAAGCAGATAAGAATGATCTCTGCAACTGTGTGGGCCACCTCCTCCTTCACAGTCTTTGGCCCCATACAGACGGGAGAATTTATCCGCGAATACGGTCCAGCGGACCGTTTCCGCGGATAAATCCTCTCGAGGATTTCCGCGGATTTCTATGCGATGGCGTGTACACACCATCGCATTGAAATCCGCGCCGAAATCCTCTGGCGATGACGTGTCGCGCCGTCGCCGCGATTATGACGCGGCGACGTGCGCGACGCTGTCATATAAGGAATTCCACGCATGCGTCGAATCATTACGACGCATGCGGGGGATCCCTTCGGACGGATGGATCCGGTGAGTCTATACAGACCAGCGGATCCATCCGTTGGGATGGATTCCAGCAGATGGATATGTTCTGCATGTCAGCGAATATTCGATCTGCTGGAATCCAATCCCAGGGGAGATATATCCGCGGAAACAGATCCGCTGGCGTGTACACACCATAGGATCTATCTGCTGAAACCCATTTGCTGGGATTTATCTGCGGATGGATTCTATGGTGTGTACGGGGCCTTTGAGTTGATGTTCAGCATGACATTGTTGGGTGGATTAAAACCACCAGATTCCCAGGCAGTGATATACGTCGATATGGCATGGCAACTAGCACGCTCAGAAGTGGGTCAGCAATGGCAGTCCCTATAATTCTTTTAAAAGTTTATGTTTACATAGATGTTAAGTAAGATTACGTGTTAACCACTTCAGCCCCAGAGGATTTGGCTGCCCAATGACTGGGCAATTTTTTGCGATGCGGCACTGTCATTTTAACTGACAATTGCGTGGTCGTGCGACGTGGCTCCCAAACAAAATTGTCCTTTTTTTCCTACAAATAGAGCTTTCTTTTGGTGGTATTTGATCACTTCTGCGGTTTTTATTTTTTGCGCTATAAACGAAAAAAGAGCGCAAATTTTGAAAAAAAGGCAATATTTTTTTACTTTTTTCTATAATAAATATCCCCCAAAAATATATATAAAAACGAAGGGGCAGATCCAGAAAGAAATACATTGGTGCAGCGTATCAGAGATACACTACGCCGCCGTACCTTACCTGGCGCATTTTCGAATCCTCAGCGAGTTTGCACCGTAAGTAACGGCGGCGTAGAGTATTTCTGGCGGCGGATTTCAAATTGGGCGGGTTGGTGGCGGGTTTCATTTAAATGAAGCGCGTCCCTGCGCCAAATGAAATGCGCATACGTCGTTCCTAAATTTACCTCCGTGCATTGCGCTAAATGACGTTGCAACGACGTCATTTTTTGAACTTAGACATGAGTTACGTCCATCCCTATTCACGGACGACTTACGCAAAAAAAAATTCAAATTTCGACGCGGGAACGACAGCCATACTTGCCATAACATGGCAAGTCTATCTATACGCCACAAAATACCAGCTTTAACTATACGCCGGAAAAAGCCGACTACAGACAACGTTAGAAAATGCGACGGCCGCGCGTACGTTCGTGGATCGTCGTAAATCACTAATTTGCATACCCAACGTGGAAAATGTCGTGAACGCCACCCAGTGGACGCCGAAGTATTGCATCTTAGATCCGAAGGCGTACGAAGACGTACACCTGTCGGATCTAACCCAGAAGCCGTCGTATCTTGTTTTGAGGATTCAAAACAACGATACGACGCGGGAAATTTGAAAGTACGCCGGCGTATCAGTAGATACGCCGGCGTACTTGCTCTGTGGATCTGGCCCTAAATTCTTTCTCAGTTTAGGCCGATACGTATTCTTCTACATATTTTTGGTAAAAAAAATCGCAATAAGCGTATATTGTTTGGTTTGCGCCAAAGTAATAGCGTCTACAAAATAGGGGATAGTTTTATGGCATTTTTATTATTAATTTTCTTTTTTTTAGTAATGGCGGCAATCGGCGATTGATTTTTACTGTAACTGTGACATTATGGCGGACACATCGGACACTTTTGACACTATTTTGCGACCATTGTCATTTATACAGGGATCAGTGCTATAAAAATGCACTGATTACTGTGTAAATGATACTGGCAGTGAAATGGTTAACCAGTAGGGGCGAGGAATGGGTTAAGTGTGTCCTAGGGAGTGATTCTAACTGTGTGGGGGCTGGGCTACCAGTGACACTACATTGATCACTGCTTGTTTACAAAGGCATCTCCCCGTTTTGCCGGCAGGCACGCGCAATGCCGGCGGCGCCCCTGCACGGCAAGTGGTTAAAGAATACATTTTAATCATTGTTGGGGACCTTTTACAAATATACCTGGTAGTTAAAGAGTGAAAACCTGTTATACATTTTTTTTTTCATAATAGGATACATTTGCTACACTGCACAAAATCCCAAGATAGTTCTCAGCGGCTAAAGGGACATAGTGCAAGTTCATAAGCATATAGCATAAACAGATTTTCCTGGCCTCTTCTTGGAAAACAAGTGGCCTGACCCAAGCAGTTAAAGCTGAACATCAAGCAACAGTTTCTTCTTGCTGGGATCTCTTAGTGACGTGATTTATAGCTATGGGACTAGGGGTATTTCCCAACGCCAGACAAAACATCTACAGAAGTAAGCTCTGATGGGTCAATTTGTAACCAAGTTTCCTTTGATGTGCTTGTGAATGGACTTGAACCACCAGACAGTTTGCCTGTGAGATTCTATGCAGACCAATCAGTCATCACAACTTGGAGAAAACCTCAAAACATACTGGAGAGGCATAAACTTGACACCAGCAGGAAATAACCTGACAGTTGCTCCTTTGTAAAGAAGCATTTCGTATATCGGCATGAATCCACAGACTACTCACTTTGAAAGAGACAGTGAGGGATGAAAGCTTTCCTGACACAAATCAAACACAACTAGGCCTCAAGTATTGTACTGTGTAAATAGTCATTACATTCTACCTCACACTACAGAAGGTCAGTTTATATTCAGATGGAAAAGAGAAAAAAAAAAAACAATACCTTATACATAAAATACTGTGATGGGACTGGAGACCAAACTTAAATGTTATTTTTTATATCTATAAATACTATAATATATAATAAATACCATTAGGAGTAAATGTGGTATAAATGGCTGTGGCCTTTTATTATTGGCATGACGATAAAACTTATCAATAATAAACCAATTTATTATAACCACTTAAGCCCCGGACCAATATGCTGCCTAAAGACCCAAGGGGTTTTTACAGTTCGGGACTGCGTCGCTTTAACAGACAATTGCGCGGTCGTGCGACGTGGCTCCCAAACAAAATTGGCGTCCTTTTTTCCCCACAAATAGAGCTTTCTTTTGATAACGATACAACATTTTTAATAACCCTACATAAGATAATATCATACCATTGTTTCAGCTATTAAAGCTAGAAACCAACCTTGTTACACCAATAAAACCACTATGCCCTTCCGTAGAAGGGATGAAAAACACATAAGGAAGGGCCGCGACAAGGGGAGGGAGGGATGCCTCTTCTTCTGCTGCAGCCGTTGTTCTGTTGTTTAACCATTGGTCTGATGTCTTTTTTATAACCTCTTCTTTTCTTCTATAGGTTCGTTGAGTCACCTGACAAACTGTAGAATCTTACAGAATTTAAAATATCACATGACAGGTAAGTAACTAATTAAATTACTGTACCTTTTAACCGCTTATTTGAGTTGTTCCTCACTCCCATAGGTAAGGGCCACTATTGTGTTCCCCCTACTTTCATTCTCTTTATTATGTAGATGTTGGAAGAGTGAGGCCCTGTACACACGATCGAACATGTCTGCTGAAACTGGTCCGCGGACCAGTTTCAGCGGACTGATCCGACCATGTGTACAGCCTAGCAGACAGGTTTTTCCAGCAGGCAAGTTTTAAAGCATGCTTTAAAACTTGTCGGCTGGAAACCCATCCGTCCGACATGTCCGCTGGTTAGTACACCTAACCAGCGGACAGATATCTCCCGCATGCGTCGAACGGATTCAACGCATGCGTGGAAGTATTTTACTTCCTGGTTTGGTGACGTGGCGGCGTCAACATCACCGCCACGTCACCGCGCTGTCTGTCCACGGGGATTTCGGTTTGATGGTGTGTACAGCCATCAGACCGAAATCTCCGAGCGGACATGTCCGATACAAACGGTCCGCGGACCGTTTTCATCGGAAATGTTCGATGGTGTGTACGAGGCCTTATAAGAAAACTCTATTGTTGAGAACATTTCTATTTGCACTTGTATGTAACTGCACCATATTATTCTATATGCGTATCCTTATTTATCAGTTTTAAGGCCCAATCTTTGCATTCTGTATAGAAGCAGTGGTCTCTCTGCCCCATTTCAGCCAAAACATCTTGGGGGGAATTTATCAAGACTGAATCAGACAGGAACTGTCAAGGTAAGCACAGCTGCTCCAGATTCTGACTGATCCAGTTGTGATCATCTCCTTTAGAAGATGTTTCTATATTTCATGTTTGTTTGTTGGGTGTCAAAAAGAACAGCGAATGAGGGGAAATCTCCACCAGCAAATGTTTCTGAATTATAATGATTAGAAACTCTGCCAACGTTTATATACTGTTAATTATTTCATCAGCTTGATTAACTTTATTTATTGGTTTATGAAGTCCATTCACATTCCCATACATGGCCTGAAATCCCCATAGGAATTATTTTGGGGTCTATTTTTCTTAACAGTTCAATTTTAATTTGAATCGGTCATATCTCTGGGCAAAGTAGTTATCTGCTTTTCAATGCTTTAATAATGTGGTGTGTTGCTCTCCGTAGAATTTTTATGTGAGTCTAGGGTGGGAGCCTTGACACCCTGAGCTTACAAAAAGTGAGTTGTATGCACTGGGCATCATTCAACTTAGAATAGGATGATACATTTGTGAGTCTATTGGGTGGATATAACAGCCAGAGCTGCTGGATTTGTGCTTTAACCACCTGTCAACCGTTCACAGTAAATATACTGTGAGCGGGCACCAGGTGCAGGATTAGTGACATACTGGTACATCGCTAAGCACATGCGCACTGGTGCGCCCCCTTGTGGACTCAGTGGATCATGGTGACTGGTACCCGGATGTTCAAATGTTATGCTATGATTGGTCAAAGCGATCACATGATTACAATGTCAACAATTTATTTAATTATTTTTTTTTTCTCCAAAAATTTGGACAAAAGATTACAACTTCAAAAAACTCACCATGCCTCTTACTAAATACCTTGGACTGTCTACTTTCCAAAAAGGGGTCATTTGGGGAATATTTGTACTGTCCTGATATTTTATAGCCACGAGACATCTCAGTACATCAGTATTAATACACTTTCAAATATGTATACCATAGTATAACTTTCACATGGATTAAATAATATACACTTTTTTAATTTTTTTTTTTTTTTTTTTACCAAAGACATGTACAGTTTGACCTAAATTCATTAATAAATTGTATTGGCCTTGTCTTATAACAGAAAGTAGAAAATGTTATTTTTTTTTCCGTTTATATAATAAAAAAATAAAAAAACTGTGGTCATCAAATACCACCAAAAGAAAGCTCTATTTGTGTGAATTATATCAATTTAATTTGCATACAGTGTTGCGTGATAGCCAGGTAAAGTAGCACAAAGCTGCATAGCAAAAAAAAAATGCACTGGTCATGAAGGGGGTAAGCGGGTGTGAAGTGGTTAAAGAAAACCATATTTTTATGGTGGTTTCAAAGTCATAAACCTTTACTGTACTTCATCATTATTTCATTTTTATTTAAAACTAGCTGAATACCTGGCGTTGCCCGGTCTTCCTATCTTAACCTTTTGGGGAGGAAAATCATAGTAATATAAATATACCCATCTTTTATATAAGGGTGTAGGTAAGGGTTAATTTAACTGTCATATATTTTTATTTGGCATATAAGTAATATGTGTACCAGGTATTATTGAAATATCTCCAGGCGTACAGAAGTTATGTGGGAACATACATTTCCCATTGATTTGCATGGGACTTTAAACAAAAACCCCGACCCTCACAAATGGGGGTAGTTAAGGGATAAATTAACTATCCTATAGTTTAAGTGGACATATAAGTAACATGTGACCAAGTGTTATCGAAATATCTACAGTTGTTTGGAAGTTATGAAGTAACATGTATTTCCCATAGAGTTGAATGGGACTTTAAAGGAAAACCCCGACCATGGCAAATGGGGGTGGGTAAGGGTTAAACCACCTATCCTATGTTTGTTGCTGACATATAAGTAACATGTGTGCCAAGTTTCATGTTAATATCTTTAGCCGTTTGGACGTGATGCTGGAACATACATACATACATACATACATACATACATACACACACACACACACACGTTGAGTTTTATATTTAAAATACCTTATATAATAGTATCAATATGAAGAGAACATTCTCTACAATGATCTGTCTCCTTCTTTAACACTAATCGATTTGGTTCTTACGGCAAAAAGAAATAGTTTCACATAAGGTTAAAGGGACCCAAAGATAACAGGTTGTAAACATATTGACCCAACTAATGTTGTTTTTGATCTGGTTCTTTAGTTTCACTGTTTTACATGTTTTGTCTCTTCTGCATTCAAGTTACTTACCTGTCTGTCTGCTCTTTTACACTGAGCTGTGCACGTGCAGCTCACTGTACAAATTTGGCAATGCCGAATCTGACTGAGCTCCCATTGATCTGTCTGTAGGACAGAGCGCTAAACCTTCCCACTCCATAAACTTCAGATACCCTATTTCTTTGATCTTAAATTTATTAGAAGGAGCCAGGTGAAACTAAAAATTGATAAAACAAACATCAATCAGTACAATTTTGCATACAATACAGAAACACTGCTCTATAACACAGAATGGGATAACAAGAACTCACTTTTTAAGTTCGCTGAGGTATGATATTGAAGAAACAGCCTTACGGTCTTGTTGTAAATTCTTAAAATGGTGGCTGAATCGCTTCCTCTAAAGAATCTCCCAGAATGCACTGGTTCCTAACAACTTTATTAACACATTCAAAGAAATACAATATGTGACTATGCAAAACAGCAAAGCTATACCAGAAAGGGAACAGTAGGTGCCACTTGCACTCTGTGTAGCTAGCTAGGTATACATCAAGAAAACCAGCATGTTATTTCAAGCACATAAACACAGGTAAACTAAATAAAGGCAGAACACCCATGCATGGTCGGCCGTGATGTCATCCCCTCCCCGACCTAAGAAAACAGTGAGTGATGTTGATCTGGAAGCAGGCTACCTGAAGATGTCAGCAGGCGGGCTGGGCCAATGGCTGCACACTGATCAGTGTATTTTGGTGAGGGGGAGATTTCTCCTGTCCAAATACAATAGAACAGCAGGAGAGATCCTTGCTACACACAGTGTTGTGCTGATGCAGAGATCTGTCAGTTTTTTTCGATCAATCCCTTGGCTAAACAACAAACTGAACATGTGCAGTATACCCAGCTAACTTTGTGAGGTGGTTGAAATTTTATTCCGGTGCTCATCCTTTGCACTTAGCTGTCTTTATGGTTATCTAAATTTCGTGGAGACACCTGAATATTAGTCACCAAAGCAGTAGGTCAGCTTCGAGCCACTACAATCACACTTTCACATATTGGGGTATGGGAAAGAGGCTACAAAATGCAGGATCGTGACAGAAGGTAACATGTCCAACCAAAAGTAGTGTGATAAGCCTACCTAATATTCTTGCATAGTATTACAAAAGACAAAAGTTAACTTGAGTGGACTTACTGGCTTTAGTGGCAATGCTGTGTAGGTAAACATTCAGTGATTGTTAGTACAAAAATGGAGATAAGAAAACGATTTATTCCAAGCAGTGCTTCCTGTTGAGGTGACCACTTATTATAAGTTACAAAAGGTAACTGTCAAGGCCAGTCAGAAAGGTATGGGGCTTTATAGATGTATCACCTCCAAAATGAGAACAGACATGTATTTGTATATGTTTATGTACCTATTTGTTCATCAGTCAGGTAATTTCTTATATGTATGTATAGTTTTTTTTTTTTGTTTTTTTTCGAAGGGTTTGAATCCCTGCTGGTTCGTTTTTTTGCCACCTATGATTTGTTAGGGAGATTTCCCTTCATGCCTCGTACACACAACCGTTTTTCTCAGCAGGAAAAAAAATGAAGTTTTTCCCGATTGGATTCCTCTCAAGCCTGCCTTGCATACACACGTTCAGGCCAAATGCCGCCTGTCCAAAGCGCGATGACGTACACCACCTACGACAGGACTATGAAGGGGAAGTTCCAACCCTTTGGGCTGCTTTTGCTGATCCTCGTGTTAGTAATTGTTTGTGAGAGACGATTCACACTTTTCAGTCTTTGTGCTTTTCAGTCCGTTACAGCATGATGAATGTGCTATCTCCATTCCGAACACTAGTTTTACCAGAACGAGCGCTCCCGTCTCATACTTGATTCTGAGCATGCATGTTTTTTTCCCCTCTGGAAAGCATACACACAACCGGTTTTCCCGATGGGAAAAAGTCAGCCGGGAATGCCGGCAGGAAAAATGAAAACATGTTCTCTCCCCCCCCCCCCCGCAGTTTTCCTGTCGGGAAAACTGTGATGGAGCATACACACGGCTGTGATTCCTGGCCAAAAGCTCTCATGGTAGTTTTCCTGCCAGGAAAACCGGTCGTGTGTATGAGGCATGACTTTCAGTCCCATTGAAGAAACATGAAATGAGAGAAGATCTCTACAATGTGAGAAGAATTCCCCTCTTAGACTGTTGTAACCTGAACATATGTGCCCACTGGAAGATTTCCCCTCACCTCTTGTTCTGGTACCTACTGTAAGATTTTGGATCCCCTATCACTTTCTCAGTGATAAAGGTCACCAGAATAAACATAACAGGCTAATAAACCTGGGAGAGTTTTCTAAGGCTTGTTTACATTTGCAGTCGAAGGACGGTAAAAATAAGCAATTGAGACACATTTTTATCTACCATCTGACTTGCCCCCTTAAAGCGGAGGTCCGCCTAAAAATAAAATATTAAAAGCCATCAGCTACAAATACTGCAGCTGCTGACTTTTAATAAATGGACACTTACCGGTCCTGGGTGCCCACGATGTCGGCAACTGAAGCCGATCAGTCGCTCTGCTCTCGGCTGCCCCGTCGCCATCCTCGGTGAGGGAATCAGGAAGTGAAGCATTGCAGCTTCACTTCTCGGTTACCTACTGCGCATGCGCGAGTCGCACTGTGCGTCCTCACTGATCCCGCTGTCTTCTGGGACCTGTGTGTTTACCAGAAGACAGCAGTGTGGGACGGGAAGTGATGTAGACCCCCGAAGATTCTGCAGGGGTCTATGCCCAGAAGTGGGTGCAAATACCTATATTATACAGGTATCTGCACCCCCTCCCCCCTGAAAGGTGCTGTAACGGAATGACCCGTGACACCCAGAGACTTTTGAAGGATGGGGGGTACTCCTGTGCCAGCATCACTAATTACTCTTGGGTCTAGGGTCACCCTGTGCCCCTTCTGGGCATAGGGTGACTGAGAAATAATAATTATAAATTACATGAGATGGAACATTACTGATAATTCATGTTTTGCAGGATATCTTGGAATATTACAAGTTGTTAAAGTCTGACTCCAAATGGAGTGTTTTCATTCAATGGGGGGACACATGCTTTTGAGGTGTTAATTGCGTCTGCTTCTAGACATTCCATTGTGTGATGCTAAAACTGTGTTGTGTCTATTGTACTGATTAAGTCTGAAAGGTCAGATGTCTCTTTTCAGGGGTAGGGAATTTGCATGTCAATTATGTTTAGTAAAGGAATGTGTTTTGTGTAACAGGCAGGGCCGGCGCTACCACTAGGCGAAGTAGGCAGCCGCCTAGAGCGCACTGCCACCTAGAGCGCAGCCACTGTCACTGGCTTCCCTACCTACGTTCCACCAGGAGGAATGGGCGCCGGGGGATTGTCAGTGTCTTGTTTTCTACCTGCCTGTGTCAGTAGTGATGCCGCTGTCAAGGAAGCGCCATGCAGTACTATGGAGGAGGAGGCACTGAGAGCTTGTCAGTTCCTTGCTCTCTATCTCGCTGTATGATGGGAGTGGCGCCACCGTTACATTTGGGTAGCTGGTTAACGGGCACTGAGCAGGAACTGCAACAGCTGTTGGAGGCAGTTTTTTTACTGTCTTCTCCCTCTAAGAGCAGCCAGTCAAAGGAGAAAGCGAGTGGAAGAGGCCTGTGGAAAAAGTCTGTGTGACAGACAGACACACAGCGCTCTTCCTCTCCCTGTACTGTGTTGCTCCCCCTCCTCCCAGCCCATGTGTGTCCTGTACAGAGACCCTACACACAGCTCAGCCACTCACCGTAGAGCACTGAGAGCTCAGAGCCAGCATCAGGATTCCGCCCACTGACATGATCCCCTGTGAGCTGGAGGTGAGTGCTGTCCTGGCAGCCCCGTGTGCCTGGGCACTAATAGGAATATAAGGCTTAGATTATATCTCACAAGAGATGGCCAGAGACTGCTATTACATGTACAGGAAGTCAGGACCATCAGAAAAGGAAACTTTAGTAAATACATCCCTGAGTATTAGAAGTTTAAGACATCAGCCTGAGAGGGGAGCTCAGTGATATCATATACTGCTATGTATATACTATAGACTGGGGGGACTCTGTCTTATAGTGATGCAGGTGGCAGTGGTAGGTACCCTAATATCTTTTAGTACTGGCATGTGATGAGAATGACCATGTGTATGGTGTCACTGGTAGGTACCCAAGTATCTGGTAGAATTTTCATGTGTTTTAGCTGGCAGTGACAGGTAACCTAATGTCCTTTTAGCTTTGGCACATGACAGGGATGACTATGTGTAAGATGTAATTGGTAGGTACCCTGGAGTCTGATAGCGTTGCCATGCGATAAGGATGGTAGAGGTAGGTATCCCAGTGTCTGGTAGCATCACCATTAGATATAGCTGGCTGTGGTAGGTGCCCTAATCTCATGTAGCATTGGCATGTGATGAGGATGACTATGTGTATGATGGCAGTCGTAGGCACCCCGAAGTCTTGTTTCATTGGCATGTAATCAGGGCCGGTGCTACCACTAGGCAAACTAGGCAGCCGCCTAGGGTGCACTGCTCCCTAGGGTGCCCGACCACTGATGTTTCTACTCTCTTCTCTCTGCAGCAAGCAACTAAGTCTCATCAGCAGCAGGCAGTCGCCAATCCATTCGCACATAGTGTAAGAGGCGCATGGGTGGGGAAGGACTGTGTCTGTTCCCCACTCACAAATGAATAGAAGCAAGCAAACATTCATTAATGGACGCTGGTAAAGCTGCATTTGATGGGCGCTGGTGAGGCTTCATTGATGGGCACTTTATTAAAAAGGTGGGGTATACAGAACAGGGCAAAGGGAGTGGAGTCAATAGGGGGGGGGGCAAAATTTGGTTTCGCCTAGGGTGTAAAAAAAACTTGCACCGGCCCTGGTAACAGGTGAGGGGAACTTGTCGGAGACGGGATGTCTGGGGGATGACTAATAATTAACTCAACTTTCTTTGTCCCTGTGATTAACTGTAACATGCTTGTACTGTATATAAGAAAGCTAAGATCCCATTAAAAGTATTCATTCATACATTTTGAAACCAGAGAACAGAGCATATGTCTTGTTTATTCTGGGAAATCAATATGTCTGCTGGATTGTCGGAGTGTCAAAATGGATAGAGCTGTCGTCGGGCGATGGGATGGGAATATCGTAAACGGTGGTGACCGTTACAGGTGCCAAATGTGACATCGGAGGAAGGAGGTTTCTGAAAAGCGGAGGCTCCATTTTTGTATGGACCTCCGCTTTAAAGCAGGATTCCACCCGCAAATTATTTTTTTTTAAAGTCAGCAGCTACTAACAGTGTAGCTGCTGACTTTTAATAAGGACACTTACCTGTCCTACTTGCCCGCGCTGATGGCCCCCCCAATGCTGATCCCACGATCGATGCAGGTCCCGCTATTCACACTAGGGGAAACAGGCAGTAAAGCCTTACGGCTTCACTGCCCATTTCCTACTGCGCATGCGCGAGTCTCGCACCGACTTGTGAATGGGCGGCTGTTCTCTGAGAACACACACAGTTCCCAGAAAGCAGCGCACCCCATTCACTAGGAGAAGATGAAGAAGACGGACCGCGGCTACGGAAGAGGCAGATTACGAACTTCCGCATAGCAACAGGTATTTCGGGTGAGTATAATTTTTTTTTTTCACCTTTTTTTTTTATTTTTTTTTATGATTTTTGGGCAAATGTTTTTTTCCTGGGTGGATGTCCACTTTAAGTTGAAAAAGCAGCAGAATGGGAATGTGCACATGCTATGGCCACTATGCTTTGCTTCATGGCCAGGGCAACAATTACAACATCTGTTGTGTTTGGCAGGCAGTACCAATGCAACCCATTCAAGTGAGTGGTAACACAATCGCATGCAATTCACACATTTTGGTGTGGTGGTGTGGGCATTATAGGGTTAAATTAGGCAATAAGGAAGCAACATATCATCTCCTCACTGCCTGTCAAATGCCTCTGAAAAGTGATGCAAGGTTTATTATTTCCAAAACTAAAAATGCATCGACTATACTTATATTGTAAATTAGGGTTGCACCGATATCAAAATCGGTGCCGATACTAAGCATTTGCACAAGTACTCTTATACCTGAAATCGATACCTTTGTGGTGCATTTTGAGCCCATACAAAATGAATGGGCTCAAATAGCACTGCAAAGAATAGCATGTGATTTGAACAGGAATGCGGATTGAATCCTTTGAATCGGATTGAATGTGGTTCCCCCACTGCTCCTGTGTCATAGTGACTTCAGAATGGGTTCACACAAGATCGGTGGGGAAAACTGCATGTGATTTGGACAGGAATGGCACTGCATTCCTGTTCAAATAGCATGAGATTCTTTGCAGAATTTACACCGCAAAGGTATCGGTGAGTACTTGACCGAAAGTATTAGTACTTGCACTCGCCGGTAAAAAAAATGGTATTGGTGCAACCCTATTTTAAATGTATTGCCATACTGATACATTTCTAGATGTGATGATTGTACTAACAGCATGCTCTAAGGAAAAAACGGTAAAGCCCTGTACACACGACCGGGATTCCCGGGGGAACCTACTCGGTAACTTTCCCCCTGTACACACCAGAGGTTTTCCTGTCTGGAAAACTGCGGCGAAAGCTTTGGCCAGGAATCCCGGCCGTGTGTATGCTCCACCGCAGTATTTCTCATAGGAAAACTTCCGGGTTAAAAACCGCTGCGAATCCCGGCGGGAAAAAAAAGAACCAGCTCTCTTTCTTCTGCCGTGATTCGTGACAGTTTTCCTGTCTGGAAAACTGCCATGGAGCATACACACGGCCAGTTTTCCTGGCCAAAAGCTGTCATGGCAGCTTTCCAGATGGGAGAACTGTTTGTGTGTACGAGGCATTACATTTTGTACCAACAGCAAAGAAATGAAAAAAAAAATACTTTTACTTAACACAAGGCTAATGTAAATTATATATAGCCTGTGCTCTTTCTATCACATTCCGCATACAGAAGGATTGCAAGATTTTATCACTGAAGGCCAAAACTTTAACACCTGCATTCTAGGAAAAGATGAAGACTTTTAAAAGAAGCCCTAATTCCCACACAGGTGTATTCATATCAGGGATTGCGTTCACTTTGGCTAGACTCCCATCCTCTCATTGAAGACTTTAGCGAGTGAGCACAACCATACTCTTTGCCAAGTCTCCTTTTGGATTCAGACACACCGCACACTGAGGAATTAAAGTAATAAAATGATTGTTAATGATATGATTGTGAGCTCATTCCCTTCTAAGAAATATTTGCAGTGCTTTTGAATGTTTTGGAAAAAATCCATTTTCACAGGTCATGATATATATATTGGCAGGTTTGATATTTGGAAAAAAACTTGAAGTGGAGTGTAATAGAAATAAAATATTTTTTTAAAGGTCCAAGCCAAACAGGGTTAATCCAATAAGATTGCTTGGACAAGGTGTAGCTCTCACCCCTGAAGGAGCCGCTGGTTGAATTTGGGATCGGCCTACTGAGTTACCCTAGCGTTGTCTAGGGGTGTAGTTGTGAGAACAGAGATAGTGAGCGAAGGTCCAGACAGTGAATAAAGTTTTTTCCAATGCTTTATTTTCCTGGCCAAACACGGCCAACATCAACATAAATTGGGAAGGTCAAGGTTGATGAAGGAGAGAAAAAGAGAATCTTGCGGTATCAGGCCTGGATATTAAATGGAGCAGTCAGTACTGCTCTATATAGTACCAATTTGTAACACGTCGCCACTCTGCTTGGAGGGGGTGAAGTGCCCCCGGACAGACCCCTGCCACAAGCCTGGCAGCCGAGGTGTCACTTTAGATTTCTGGGAGGAACAGGCCTCTCTCACAGACCCGGCTCCGGGGCCTCTGCCACAGGCCAATTTCAATAAAGGAATTAGGTGGATAAGGAGAGCGAATCCTCCCAGTAGATTTTTCTATATAGGTCTCCGGGTGACAGCAAGCATACCTGTCAGTGGTCTGGTCACCCGATCCCAGCTTGGGATTTTCTCAATAGGTCCAGGAACCCAGTAAAACACTGGGGTCCCCTCTTACCTCCGGATGAGGTTCGATGCAGTCTGCAGATTTTTACCAGGTAGGCCGCGCCGGCGGGGTCCATGGATGCGCGCACCCTGAAGGTGGACACCGCACCTGGAACGGGGACCCCGCAAAGATTTTAGAACACATGACACCTGTCACAGATATACTCCTCTCCAGCACGCCCCTCGAGGGGGAAAAAGCACCTCTGATTGGCTGCTGGAGAAACGTACTCTGCCAGAACCCCTCTGGCGCAACTGCTGGCCAGGGATGGTATTACATCCCTGGACCACAGACTGACCCAGTGGACATTTCTGGAATGACAGAAGTCCCAAAATGTAAACAAATCATGAATGGGAGAAAAGTAACTCTCCCATTCCCCATTAACTTTAGCGTAGCGCCCATGCTCAAAGCACGTGGGCGCTACATAGGTAAGGCTGGTCATACATTATACAATTATGTTATTTAATTTTCTTTAGATTTACCGTTAGCTGGTGAAAGGGCCCGCCTGATTGTATACACATTGAACGTATTTAAGTTTGCCCAGATATTATATGGTTTTGGTAAATCTAAAAGAAAGTTTAAAAAGGAAATTGTACAATGTATAGCCAGCCTAAGCTTATGCAGGTCTCAAAGTGTCCATTGAGACATTGTATAATTGTCTGTGATGTGTTACTACCACACGTCTCTACAGTATATGCACCTTAAAGTGGATGTAAACCCTCCATACACCCAGTGATGTGAACAGCCTCAGATGATACACAGAGATTAAAAAAATCTCCCTACATAAGTTTTACATCCATATCTGCTGTCTTCACATTTATATACTGTTTAGAAAGTTCAGATCGTGTTAGGAAATTTTTCTCTTCCTGTTTAACACAGAGTGTGACATCTGGGCATACAGCCAAGATAGCTAAAATTGCTGATTGGAGGAAAGGCACACACCCCCTCTCCTCATAGGCAGAGACTCTCAGAGGTGTTTTGTAACAAGGCCAGATCCCTGCTTATTGATTTATAGCATCTTCCCCTAACAGAAATGTCAGGCTGCTTTTATATGATGCCTCGAGAATTTGTCAGGAGTTATCTGGCTGATAACAGAGGAACCGTTCAGGAGAGAGCTACAGGATTTGTCTCTTTGAAGAGAGATAACAAAATACTGCAGATATATGTGCCCAGCTCAAATTTTATGAATTGGCTTTACATCCACTTTAAGTTATACATAGGCATTGGCAAAAGTGTATAAACCAAAGGGCCTTACAGATGAGCTGAATATCGGGCAGCATCAATAGAAACCGGCCGACATTTAACCCATGTGTACGGCAGCTGGCCCCATTCAGCCAGCTTCTGATGAAGGATCATGACCAACAAAGGTCTGCCTACTGGCATCCGATCAATGCTGCCAGCCAATGGTTGAAAGTGCCGACTAGTGTGTTCTGGCTAGTTAGTATTAGGCTGGGCTTACTTTTAGTAACATAGAATTATGGTTATGGATTACTCCTTTATCATAGTATATCTTTGTTGAGAATCAGGAAACCTTCCTTGAATCGCATTGTCTCTGATCAGAATTGTGTAGCTTAGGTTATATAGTATAGATCTATGCTTGTCCCAAGCATGCCTAATCATCAACAGCCTTCCACCTTGGGTGCAAAGCTGAAAGTTCATGAAGATCACAACTCGACCCTCTAAGACCCCTTTCACACTGAGGCATTTTTCAGGCGCTTTTGGGCTAAAAATAGCGCCTGTAAAGCGCCTGAAAAACGGCTCCCCTGCAGTCTCAGTGTGAAAGCCCGAGTGCTTTCACACTGAGCAGATGCCCTGGCAGGACATTAAAAATAGTCCTGCAAACAGGATATTTGGAGCGGTGAAGGAGCGGTGTGTACATTGAAATCAATGGGCAGCTCGGCCCGCTACATTGGCGCTTTAAGGGTGCTTTTAACCCTTTTTAGGGCGCTAGCGGGGGTTAAAAGAGTCCCGCTAGTGGCCGAAAAACGTCTGCAAAAACCGCGGTAAAGCTACGCTAAAAATAGCGTTTACCGCCGACGCCGCCCCACCCCAGTGTGAAAGGGGCCTAAAGGTCTTAATCATAGATTCATTAAAAAACATAATAAAATATCTGAATATATATATATATATATATATATATATATATATATATATATATATATATATATATATATATATGTAAAATTATTTCTCAAACTTTAACACTAAATTGTGAAATGTGAATATAAATAGGGAATTTGGTTAACAGACTGAGCCCTAGACTCCAAAGACATGCTGGTAGGTAAATTGGATCTTGTCCAAATTGGCCCAGTATATATATATATATATGTATATCTGTGTGTATGACTGTGTGTCCCAAGTGTGTCGAGATCCTACGGGAGAAAATGACCGCACCAGCCAAGCAGACACTGGCTGGAAAAAGCGCCTAGAGGCGATTCAGTTTGCATGTGTAGCGCTATACAAGTCATTCATTCATTATCCTGTTACCTCTAAGGCGGCGTACACACGGACGGACTGTCCGCTGAAAACGGTCCGCCGGACCGTTTTCAGCGGACATGTCCGCCCGGAGATTTCTGTCTGATGGTTGTACACACCATCAGACAGAAATCCGCGCGGACACGATACGCGGTGATGTGGCCGCGCCGTCGCGGCGACGATGACGCGGCGACGTGCGCGGCCCTGGAAGTTCAATGCTTCCACGCATGCGTCGAATCACTTCGACACATGCGAGGGATGGCGGCCGATCGGACCTGTCCGGTGAGTCCGTACAGACGACCGAACAGGTCCGATGGACAGGCTTCCAGCGGACATGTTTCTTAGCATGCTAAGAAACATTTGTCCGCTGGAAACCTGTCCGATCCGCCGGAAAATTGTCCGGTCGGACGTACAGACGACCGAACATGTCCGCTGAAACTGGTCAGCGGACCAGTTTCAGCGGACTTGTTCGGTCGTGTGTACGGGGCCTAACTGAAATCTAAAATGTGCTGAATATCAGTTATGAGTACAAAAATGCCTTTTGCTGTGGGGTAATATGACCAAGTATATGTATGGATGCTTTTATATAGAAGGAAAACAATGACTAGCAAATTTCTGTCCATCTGGCACTTTGTTGTGTTGAAATATGTTCTGCGTGCCAGTTTTATATTTAGATGTAGAAATGAATAGGATTACTTATAAAAGCTGGATTGAGTGAAAATAATAGGCTAAATCATTCATTAAATTACCCAGCTTTATCAAAGCAGTGTTTGAGGTTGCACGTCTTCTGCAGATGTGGAAACCACAAATGATGAGCAAATAACAAGCTCCATAGCTAACTGTTCTGAGCAATTTATCAATTTATATATCAAGCTTTTTTTCTAATTATGGTCAGTTTCATGAGCTACAAAACCATTATACACTAGTAAACACACTTTCCCCGTTCTTCACAGTGGCACTGTCATTGATTGTCTGTTCCCTGATATAGGGAAAGGCGATCAATGACGTCACATGTCCAGCCCCGCCCCCCTACAGTTAGAAACACATATGAGGTCACACTTAACCCCTACAGCGCCCCCTAGTGGTTAACTCCCAAACTGCAATTGTAATTTTCACAGTAAACAATGCTTTTTCCTGGCCTGTCCTCACGTCAGCACATCATGGGTTAATCCCCTCCTCCAGTCCACCAGTACCACCTTCTTCTAGCTAATAAGTAGGGGGCCCCTCCTCCCAGTCCTTGTTCCTTTTTTTTGGTCGGACGCCAGACCACCTAAGACTCTTCCTGACAAAAGCTATAGACACAAAGTAAAAGAGAAAAACCCCCCTGCCGAACCATTCCCACCCAGGTTCAGCCTCTCCTCGGGTGGAAGGTCCAGAGGTAATGAAGGTATGCCCCTTTATGACACTGGACGCCAGGTGCATGGCCGCGGGCATTTTAGCTTATATGAAGCTTACTGTTTGTGCAGGGCTGTGGTGTGTCTCCCTTCAGGTGCTGTGACATGTGGATAGCTTGTGTTTCCTTGCCCAACTGAGCTCCGTAGGAGCGCGCCGCCCCCCCCCTCCCTCTGCTTTCTGTCGAGCGGCGGTGACGTCAGAGGGGGACGGTGCCGGGGGCGCGCCATGGGCGTGCCCGGATCGGCTAGATAAACTCTCCTAGGCAGAAGGCTCAGTGCGTTCTGCCACTGCACAGGGAGAGGAAGCTCTCGGTAAGCCTCTAGTTAAGGAGGAGTGAGTGAGAGGGACAGGTGTCAGCACTGTGCTTGTCCAATGTGCTGTTTCTTTTCTAATCTACAGGTTCAAAGCCAATTATTTTCCCTTTATATCTGCTGCCACCCTGAAGCTGTTCTACATTCCTTAAAGGTAAAGAGAAAAATGTAGCAAATTACATATTTTGGAGTGCATTAAGAGGAAAAAGAAAATGTATATGTATATATATATATAGTTTAAAAAAAAAAAAAAAAAAGAATAATAAATAAGTGTTTGTCTTGACGTGCAAATATAATGGTATACATGTATCTATTTAAAAAAAAAATATGTGTTTGGCTTGGTTTGCAACTATATAGATGTACATGTGTATATTTATTTAAAAAAAAAAAAAAGGGGGAAAATATTTGTCTTGCTGTGCAATTATATGGATGGATATGTATATATTTATTTGAAGAAAAAAAAAAAAGCGAGATAGAGGGAGTAGTTAATATATACACTACAATGATTGCTTCGCTACCTGATGTGCGTATCCTGCTTCTTTACACAGCATGAGCTCACCACAGCCCCAGAATGCACCAAAATCACCGGACAGGTAGGAGGGGTCAACGGGGGCCATAATTTTAAAAAAGTGCAATACCAAGAGCTAAAGATAGTGTTTCTTGGTTGTCTTTTTAGGAGCAGAAGATAAGACATGAACGGAGAAAAAAGTCCCGCCACCGCTCAAAATCTCCGCAAGCGTCTGGCTCTCGGGCAACGCATAAGTCCCATTCTAGTCCAGCACGCAGATCCAGTCACTCTGCGACTGTAGCAGAGCCAAATGTATCAAGACCCCGCCCAGACGATGGTCTTTGTTGGGCATTTTCGGCACCATCCGAACCTGGCAAACTTCTTTGCACCGGCTGCATTAAAGACGTGGCTACAGACAGGGAAGCAGAAGCAAAAAGGATTAGAAGCTATATTCAAGATGCAGTGGCGGAAGGTGTTCAATCAGCTTCAGCCATCAAATCCCTGCGAGCAAGATCCAAATTTAGTAGCGCCAGTCAGCCAGTGCGCGACGAATCGCCGGCCCAGGAAGCGCTATCACTAGGCTCATCGGACTCGGAAGAGCCCTCAGAATATTTGTCACGGCCGTAAAAGAGGCCATTGACTGGGATCAAGATGTTCAGCCACCGGAAAAAATTAAAAGATTCTTTCCTAGCCGGAAAAGACAAGGGGTTACCTTCCCCCTCTTACCAGAGATCCAAGAATGGTTCGAGGAGGAATGGGAGAGGCCAGAAAAGAAGGCAAACACACAGAATCGTTTTTCTAAATTGTACCCGTTTAAAACCCCAGAAGCAAATCTTTGGGAATCTCCGTTGGGCATAGATGTGGCTTTACAGCGCCTGGCCAGACAGGTCGCCTTGCCGTTACAAGATTCCACGACCTTTAAAGACCCAATGGACAGACGAGCAGACACAGACCTAAAGAAGGTGTACTCAGCCACAGTGGCAGCGTTCCGTCCGGCCATTGCCCTAACCTCAGTTCCCAGAGCATTAAAGGTCTGGACCACGAGAACTCAGGCAGCCCCAAAAGCAGATACAGCCTCTGAATCAGCTATACAGACAATGGAAGAGTTCGATCTTGCTGCTGATTTCATAGCAGAAGCTGCGATGGATTTGACAAGATTGCTCGCAAAGATCATGGCTTTTGCAGTGACAGCAAAGAGGGCTCTTTGGTTTCGGCATTGGGGAGCAGACAGCACCTCAAAATTGAGTCTCTGCAATATCCCCTTTAACGGCAAAGTGCTGTTTGGTAAGACCCTAGAAGAAGCTATTAGTCGAGCTACAGGGGGAAAATCGGGTCTAATACCACAAAGACCCAGGAAGAGACAGCAGGCCACCCGACCTGCTCAACCAGACTACAAAAGGGCGTATGACGCCAGGTCATACAGACCAGGACGGGAGTATACTAGGCCTTACTGGAGAAATCCACAAAATTCCTTCTTGCGGAAGGTAAAGTCTAGAGCGGCGCAGACCGCAAAGAAAACTGAAAAGTCTTTTTGACAGGTTAACCGCCCATCCTCCCCAGGTGGGCGCCAGATTAATGTCCTTTTGGGAAGTATGGGCGGAAGAAGTCAAGGACCAATGGGTCCGCAAGACGGTCAGGTACGGTTACAAAATATATTTTCGGAAGAAACCACCCAATACGGTGGTCCACACAAAATGGCCAACAGATCAGAAGAGACGGAACTGCTTACAAGAATATATAACCGGCTTACAGCAAAAAGATGCAATTTCGCCGGTACCCCTAGGTCAACAGGGAAAAGGGGTATACTCTCCAATTTTTCTAGTTCCCAAAGCATCGGGGGATCTCAGACCAGTTCTGGACCTGAGATTTCTGAACCACTACATAGAACCCAAGACGTTCAAGATGGAGTCCGTATTTACAATCATCTCTGTGCTGCAACCAGGAGATTGGCTGATATCCGTCGATCTAACAGATGCATATCTGCACGTTCCAATCAACGAGAGCCACCAAAAATACCTAAGATTCTTGGTAGGAAGAGAGCACTTCCAGTTCAGGTGTCTGCCGTTCGGCATCAGCACAGCTCCTTGAGTGTTTTCCAAGATCTTGCTAGCCGTTATTGCCGTCATTCGCCTGAAAGGCATAAAGATATTTCACTACCTAGACGACATCCTGGTAGTAGCACGTTCGAGCGAAGAATTGGCGTCCCAACGCGAGATGGTTCTAGAAATCCTATCAAAATTTGGCTGGATCATCAACAGACAAAAGAGCCAATTAATTCCCTCACAACAGATGGAATATCTAGGACTGATTTTCAATACAAACAGAGGCCTTGTCCTCCTACCCGAACGGAAAAAGGCAGAATTGGTAGCCTGCGTTGGCAGCGTGATGAGGTCAACATCGTTAACGGCAAGAGACTGTATGACCCTACTTGGGATGTTTACGGCAGCAAGCCCAACCATTCCTTGGGCAAGGTTCCACACGAGAGCTTTCCAGGCAACCTTCTTGAACCAATGGGACGGTACCTCCCTTCACCAGAGTATCCGCATACCGAGCCGGATCCGACAGACCCTAGCCTGGTGGAAGTCATCAGAGAACCTGTCGCGGGGCATGCCCCTCAGCCCCGGGGATTGGGTTCTGATAACTTCGGATGCCAGCCTCCGGGGCTGGGGTGCTCACGGCCTCGGCAGGCAGGTGCAAGGAGTTTGGAGCAAGACGGAATCCCGACACTCCAACCTTCTGGAGTTGCAAGCAGCATACATGGCCCTGCGGGCCTTCGAGAAACTGGTACAGGGTGCTCGAGTCAAACTAATGACAACAAGACAGCAGTAGCATATATAGCCAGACAGGGCGGGACCAAGAGCTTACCACTTTTGCAGGTGGCAACCAAGATATTTGTTTGGGCCGAAACACACCTGGAAGCCCTAACAGCAGCTTATATTCCGGGCAGACAGAATTGCATCGCGGATCATTTGAGT
Organism: Rana temporaria; assembly: GCF_905171775.1. Lineage (NCBI taxonomy): Eukaryota > Metazoa > Chordata > Amphibia > Anura > Ranidae > Rana > Rana temporaria. The sequence continues at coordinate 412,640,772 of NC_053490.1, forward strand.
CGGGACTTCCCCGACAAGAACGAATGGGCCTCGAACGAGAAGTTCCTGGAACCAATCTTTTCCGAGTGGGGGACACCCTCAGTGGATCTGATGGCGATGCGAGTCAATGCAAAGACACCTCAATTTGTGTCCAGGTTCCATTGCAACAAAGCCTTGACCCAAGATGCCTTCTCCATTCCATGGGATTTTCCCCTAGCTTACATCTTTCCGCCAGTGCCGCTAGTAATGAGGACTTTGCTAAAAATTGCGAGGGAGAGGGTCCATACAATAATAATTCTCCCCTTTTGGCCACAGAGGCCGTGGTTCCCTCTACTCTTTCACATGGCGTCGGCTCCCCCGATACGTCTACCACTAAAGAGGGATCTCCTATGGCAGCGCCAATGGGTACATCCCAACCCAAACAGGTTGCAACTGACGGCTTGGCTGCTTAATCAACCAGACTCCAGGCTCAAGGCATTTCAAAAGAAGTAATTTCGACACTATTAAAGTCTAGGAAAGCCTCGACCAACGTCACCTACAACAGAATTTGGGCAAAGTTTTCAACCTTTGCGTCACAACAAAAATTTTCTCCAATAAAACCGAATGTGGTGCAAGTACTGGACTTTTTACAATCTGCTCTAGACAAAGGCTTAGCCTATAGTACATTAAAAGTACAAATTTCAGCTTTGTCATGTTTTTCAGGATACAGGTGGGCAGAGGAACCACTGGTAAAACAATTCTTAAAGGCGTCCATGAAAATAAATCCTCCAAGAAAGTCTCTATTTCCGGCCTGGGACTTAGGCACAGTACTAAAAGCGTTGCTTCAGCATCCCTTTATACCGGCAGAATCTTGCCCATTCTGGTTTCTAACACTTAAGCTGGTGTTTCTCATCGCCATAACATCGGCAAGGAGGGTTTCCGAGCTAGCGGCCCTGTCCAGTAAGGAACCATACTGCATCATTCTTCCAGACAAGGTGATTCTGAGACCTTCACCAATAACAACACCAAAGGTAGTTTCAAAGTTTCACCTCGACTGGGAGGCGGTGCTACCTAGCGTTACATTACCGCCTAGACAAGAAGAAGAACTAGATCTCAGGCCTCTGGACATGGTCAACCTTGTCTCAATTTATCTGCACCGTTCTCAACAAATGCGCAAAACAGATTCCCTTTTCATCTTACCATCTGGGCCTAAAAAAGGACAAGCCGCTTCAACAAGAGTAATTTCGACCTGGATCACCAAGATAATAAAGCTCACGTATGAAAAACAAGGGCTGACACCTCCACAGGCAACTAGAGCTCATTCTACCAGAGGGGTGGCAGCCTCTTGGGCAGCATTTGCCAAAATACCGGTTGAAGAAATATGCAGGACGGCCAGTTGGAGTTCCTGCAAGACCTTCGCGAGGCATTACAACCTAGACGTGACGTCATCTAAGGCATCTAGTTTCGGAAATGCCGTAGTATCGGCACCTTTTCAGACAAAATGAAAAAAAAAAAGATAAAAGAAAAAGAATAAATATATTTACTTAAGCAGCATTTATAGTTGTCGTTCGAGTCTTATATACATTTTCCCGCCCTAGGGTGCTAAATTAAATCCCATGATGTGCTGACGGGAGGACTGGCCAGGAAAACGGAAAATTGTTATTCTTACCTTTGGTAATTTTCCTTTCCTGGCCTGTCCTCACGTCAGCACAGCCTTTCCCTCCCTATAGTCTGTCATCCGCCAAATTAGTGGAACAAGGACTGGGAGGAGGGGCCCCCTACTTATTAGCTAGAAGAAGGTGGTACTGGTGGACCGGAGGAGGGGATTAACCCATGATGTGCTGACGTGAGGACAGGCCAGGAAAGGAAAATTACCGAAGGTAAGAATAACAATTTTCAGTTTTTATAGCACTTTTTGCCGTGAAAATGACAATGGTCCCAAAAATGTGTCTAAATTTTTCGATGTGTCCGCCATAATGTCGCAGTCATGAAGAAAAATGCTGATCGCCGCCATTAGAAGTAAAAAAAAAAATATTAATAAAAATGCAATAAAACTATCCCCTATTTTGTAAACGCTATACATTTTGCGCAAACCAGTCGATAAATGCTTATTGCGATTTTTTTTACCAAAAATAGCTAGAAGAATATGTATCGGCCTAAACTGAGGAAAAAATAAATTATATATTTTTGGGGGATATTTATTATAGCAAAAAGTAAAAAATATTGAATTTTTTTTCAAAATTGTCGCTCTATTTTTGTTTATAGCGCAAAAAATAAAAACCGTGATCAAATACCACCAAAAGAAAGCTCTATTTGTGGGAAAAAAGGACGCCAATTTTGTTTGGGAGCCACGTCGCACGACCGCGGAAATGTCGCTTAAAGCGACTCAGTGCCGAATCGCAAAAAGGGGCAAGGTCCTTAACCTACATAATAGTCCGGGTCTTAGGTGGTTAGGACCGTCATGCACATGGAAGGGCAGTGTGCATCACAAACAAAAGATCATCAAGTGAAGCTTGGGGAGTCTTTTACCCATGCTGAAGTCCATGTGTATTTGAATCTGACTCCATATATATTAAGAGTTCTGACTTTCAATCTTTGCCATAATGTTCTCTTATTATTTAAAGCAGGGGTAGGCAACCTCGGCCCTCAAGCTGTGGTGAAACTACAAATCCCATCATGCCTCTGACTCTAGGAGTCATGCCTGTGATTGTTATGCCGCTTACACACGATCGGTCAAACCGATGAGAACGGTCTGATGGACCATTTTCATCGGACCAAACCGATCGTGTGTGGGCCCCATCGGTTATTTATCCATAGGTTAAAAAAAAGCAATCTTGTTTTAAATTTAACCGATGGATACCTAACCGATAGAAAAAAAACGATCGTTTGTAGGCACATCCATCGGTTAAAAATCCAAATGCAAATGCATTGAACTTCGTTTTTTTCAGCACGTCGTGTTTTACGTGACCGCGTTCTGACACGATCGTTTTTTTAACCGATGGTGTGTAGGCACGACTGACCATCAGTCAGCTTCATCGATTAACCGATGAAAACGGTCCATCAGACCGTTCTCATCGGATGGACTGATCATGTGTACAGAGCTCTAGGGTCTTGCAATGTATCATGGGACTTGTAGTTTCAAAACAGCTGAAGGGCCGAGGTTGCCTACCAGGGCTCAAGTCCTGCGGGAACGCGTGGGAATGGAGTCCCTGAACTTTTTTCACAGCAGGAACGCAGTTCCCTTTGCAGGACTAGAGCAGCCGAGCCACCCGAGCCAATCCTTCACTAAATGGCGATGCCCAGCTCGAGTCACTGTCAGGGGCAGGCGAACCTTAGTAATCCTTTATATTACTGGCTGCTTCCTTTATATGGATTCATCGGGTAGTGTGCGGGTATTCCGTCACTTCCTCGATGTCGCAATGTCTACTGGGAACTTTTGTCATTTGTTCCCAGGAAACATCTGCTGTGAGTTATCACGGGATATAGAAAGAACTTGCTTAAAAAAAACATGCGGTTTAGTAATTATGCATATGAGCGTATTATTATTATTTTTGGGTGGGGGAATGGATCTTGGGTGGGAGTTCCCACACTTTTTTCCCCAGGACTTGACCCCTGTTGCCTACCCCTGATTTAAAGGGTTAATTTACCATGAACTAATAGTTCAGTCTTGAGTAGATTCTAACGAGTTTAACCATGTGATATAATCTTATATCATGCAAAGATTCCACTGGAGATATATCTGTAATTTTCTAGGTCTGTACTCGCTCACTTTCCCTGTTGGATGTTTCTTTCACTTTATAGTCAAAAGGACACAACAGGAGGTGCTAAAACAAATCTGAGAACACCAAAAACTCCCAAGCGAACAGGTGTAGAAGTGATAATCATAGCAGTGATGTATCCCTGTTGGAGTATCCAAGGTACGTAAGTTGACTCAGCCCAGCAGGCTCCAGCTAGAACTAAAAGATTTTTTGGGGTAGATTGACCCTTTAAAGAGTTAGCGTAAAACATTAAAGGAACTGGCAGGGGTGGTTTCTATAGAAAGAAATGTACTTGCACAATCTGGTAATTCCATCAGCGACATTCTTGTCCAGCAACAAAAATAAACAAAATGTTGTACTGCTGAACTTACAGATCTTTTACAAGCTCGGTGTTAATGGCAAACATAAGGTAAAGTCATCTGCTTTGAAACATACGTTTAAGAAATAACAGACATTTTTTTCATTCCAGTCAAAACAATGATAGGTACTTACACAATACCTTCCAGTAATTATCATCATTAACATTTCAGTATTTAGCACCTATGAAAACCTGAGCACACGTACATTTGGGAAATTATCGCATGCACCAAGGTTAAATGGAATCCGCCCATTGCTGATTAATGGCATCAGATGAATTATGTAATATCTGTCAGGCTGCAGAGCCATTTGAAAATCACTGTTTCTGTACGACTTACAGAGATCTTTTTTCAGTGTGGTCTCACTTATTTCAAGAGAGGTCAACGATCATGTAATTATGTCTGTCTGATGAACACTGGAATCTTCAAAGTAAATATGCAGAAAAAGTTCACAAAGTATGAGATTATTAGTATGAATGACTAAGTACGGGTTATTTCAGATTTCTTCAAAAAATGTATTGCAGGCACCTTCATCTCAGCAGCATAGATAAAAGAAATGAGACAAATTAAATATAATAAAACAAAGAGCAAATGTTAAAGTGGAGGTTCACCCAAAAATACATTTTCAACATTACATTCAGCCGAGTTGTCCTAATGATAATCGGCTGTTTTTTTTTTTTTTTTCCCCGTACATATCGTATTTTCACCGCTGCTTTTGGGTATGTCTTCTGCGGGACTGGGCGTTCCAAATTGATTGACAGGCTTCCGACCGTCGCATACAGCGCGTAACGAGTTGCCGAAAGAAGCCGAACGTTGGTGCGGCTCTATACGGCGCCGGCTTCTTTCGGCAACTCGTGACTCGCAGTATGCGGCGTTCGAAAGCCTGTCAATCAATTAGGAACGCCCAGTCCCGCAGAAGACATACCCGGAAGCGGCAGTGAAAATACGGTATGTACAGGGGAAAAAAAAAAAAGCCGATTGTCATTAGAACAACTCGGCTGAATGTAATGTTAAAAATTAATTTTTTGGGTGAACCTCCACTTTAATGAGTACATTTTAGTTATAATAGTTTGAAACTGAATTCCAGACAGATTTTAAAACACCATTTAATGAGTTGTGTATTCCTTTAAAAGTAATTTAGGAGATCCTTCCTTGTCTCTAACCAAATTTAAATGCCAATTTCCAGCATTAGAAGAGTAGGGATAAGCGTCAGATTGGATTCAGTCTGAAATATGCCTGTTCAGGGTTGCCGAACAGCCAAACTTAACTGGGTGTTCAGTTGTTTGCTTGAGATCCGAACCTCAGGCTGCGTGAGAAAATCATATTTATTAGGAATATTACTACCTCTACTTAATGTTACAGCTTCTGCAGGGCACCTGGTTATTAGGGGCTGGCATCTGCCAATCTCCCAACAACTATGACTCATCCCCCTGCCATTCTGGCAATGTAAATGGTATTTTCCTTGTAAATGTCACTTTTGATGTAGTACATTGTATACATAGTACAGATGTACCACTTTACAGGCAGATTCAGAGCATCCCTCAAGCATGCTTTTTAACCACTTCAAGACTGGATATTTTTACTGCCTTTCCAGTTCATGAAATTTTTTCAGTTTTCAGAACTGTCATACTTTGAATGATAATTACTCAGCCATGGGACTCTGTATCCAAATTAATTGTGATTATCTTTAGACAGATATAGCTAGATTCACGTATGGCGGCATATCTTTATGCCGGCGTAGCGCATCCCATTTGCACTACGCCAACGTAATATTGTGAGGCAAGTACTGTATTCACAAAGCACTTGCCTCCTAAGTTACGTCGGCGTAGCGCAAATGGCCTGGCGTAACCCTGCCTAATTCAAAATAGGCAGGTAGGGGGCGTGCTCCATGTAAATTACCCGTGACCCCATGTAAATGAGGGCCGTTGGTACGGCGCATGCGCGTGCATGCTCAGAATCACGTCGCAAATACCCCTTGCTTTCGACGTGAACGTACGCTTACGTAAACGACGTAAAATTTGACGGCTGTTCCGACGTCCATACCTTGCATGGGCTGCGCCATCTTTTTGGTGGTTTATCTTAACGCCTGAAAAATGCCTTACGTAAACAGCGTATCGGGCGCAAGTACGTTCGTGAATCGGCGTATCTAGGTCATTTGCATATTCTAGGCGTAAATCAAAGTACACGCCCCTAGCGGCAAGCGTAAATATGCAGCTAAGATACGACGGTGTAGGAGACTTACGCCGGTCGTATCTTAGCAACAGAGAAGCGTATCTCAGTTTGAGAATACGTTTAAAGATACGACGGCGCGGATTCGGACTTACGACGGTGTATCTACTGATACGCCGTCGTAAGTCTTACTGAATCTGGCTAATAGAGTTCTCTTTTGGTCATATTTATTCACCAGTGGGTGTTTTTATTTTTTGCTATATGAAGGAAAAAAATACTGACATCTTTGAAAAGAACACATTTTTCTGTGAAAGTTATAGAGCCTACTAACTATGGCACCCCTGTATCTTTTAAAATTGATCAGTCCTGATGTACTGATTATCTATTTCATTTCTTGAGGCCTTAAAAGGCCAGGACAGAACAAGTATTCCCCCAAATTACCCCTTTTTTTTCAAAGTAGACAGTCCAAGGTATTTAATAAGAGGCATGGCGAGTTTTTTAAAAAAAAATTGTCAAAATTATTTGGAAAATAAATAAAATGTATTTCTTGTTATTTTAACAAGCTATTTCTCACACACAGCATAGGCATACTTAGAATTACACCCTTAAACCACATTCTGCTATGCCTCCTAAAGATAAGGGTACCACATGTTCGCAATTTTTTCACAGTCTGGATGCATAGGAGGGCCCAAAATCTAGAGTACCTTCAGGCATTCTAGGGTCATAAATGTCCTAAATAACAACAAAGGCCTGGGGAATGCCCAGGAAAAACCAAGCCTACTTACCGACCAGCTCGCAGACAACCAATTAACCTGTCTAACAGTATGCGTTAAAAACAGGGGTTTTGTCCGCACGCATAAACTATGAGTGTCCCCACAATGGAGGATTGTGCCATAGTTTAATGTTAGGACCACAGATTCCAGGGTGCCGTGACGTGGCTCTGTGGCTCACGCATGCATTTGTAAATGCGTGCGGACAAAACCCCTGTTTTTAACGCATACTGTTAGACAGGTTAATTGGTTTTGTCTGCGAGCTGGTTGTAAGTAGGCTGGGTTTTTCCTGGGCATTCCCCAGGCCTTTGTTGTTATCTGTTTCAGCCTTCCAATGCTGCTTACTGAGATGGCAAGCTATAGATGAGGGCGGTGGACAAGTTTGTTTTTCATATCACATTGGTGTTTGTATTGGTCCAGCAACGCACCAACACCTTTGCAGCCATTGAGCTACATGCTGGGTGTTTGGTGTGCTCCTGTACCTTTAAGAAGGGGTGTCTCCCCTTTAGTCAACCTGTCCTCATCTACATATCTATCAGAATGCATGTGCCTCCATTGTGGGGACACTCAGGCCTCGTACACACGACTGAACATGTCCGCTGAAACTGGTCCGCTGGAGTAGTGTAGGGCCGGCCGGAAAATTTTCCGGCCTAGCGGACAGGTTTCCAGCGGACAAATGTTTCTTAGCATGCTAAGAAACATGTCCACTGGAAAGCTGTCCGTCGGACATGTCCGCTGGTTACTACGTCCAACCAGCGGACCGAAATCCCGCGCATGCGTCGAATTGATTCGACGCATGCGTGAAAGCATTGAACTCGCGCGATAGAGAACGTCGGTGTCGTCTACGTCATCGCGTTCTCTGTCCGCGTGGATTTTGGTTTGATGGTGTGTACAACCATCAGACCAAAATCTCCGAGCGGAAATGTCCGATGAAAACGGTCCGGCGGACCGTTTTCATCGGACTGTCCCGTCGTGTGTACGAGGCCTCATAGTTTAGTGTTAGGACCACAGATTCCAGGGTGCTATGACGTGGCTCTGTGGCTCACGCATGCGTTTGTAAATGCATGCGAACAAAACCCCTATTTTTAACGCATACTGTTAGACAGGTTAATTGGTTGTCTGCGAGCTGGTCGATAAGTAGGCTTGGTTTTTCCCGGGCATTCCCCAGGCATTTGTTGTTATCTGTTTCAGCCTTCCAATGCTGCTTACTGCGATGGCCAGCTATAGATGAGGGCTGTGGACAAGTTGGTTTTTCATAAATTTCCTAAATACCTATCACATTTTTGGAGGCCACACAAGGTTGCCTTAATGCAAACCACATTAACAGAGAACAGGCTCTTACCCCGAGCCCCAGGTTTAGTACTAATGATGGGACCTGATTGGTTAACACAAAAATCAGTCACGGTGCAGCCTGCCCATATGTTCTCTTTCTCCCTTGAATGGAGAGAAAGATAAAGTATATCTGTCTCTCCTTGCAAGGGAGAAATATGTAAACAAACAAAAGTGTGTAAAAAAGTAAAAAATAGTTAGATCAAGGTTTGACCTAGGTCAGTGTTGGGGTTAGTGTTAGTGTTAGGGTCAGGGTAAGGGTCACAAGTCAAAAGTCGGGGTTGGTCATTTTTGGGTAGGATGTTTAAAAAAATAAAATAAAATGTAATTAGAATCCATGTCAGTCAGTGTCAGACATTAGGCTCTAGGCATTGCAATTTTACAGGCTTTTTTCAGCGTTTTTGTACAGGCGTTTTGAAGTCCAAAATGTCACCAATGTAAGAATTAAAACGCCTTTAATCTGCCAAAAAAAAAAACTCATGTACCATGTACTTTTTTGGGACGACGGGCATTTTGCTTTAGGCGACAGAATGCTTAGATTTGAACAGGGGCCATTGAAATGAATGGGATTTGTTTTTTTGGGCGTTTTTGGAGCTGAAGCTTAGAGAAGAAAAACGTCCAAGTGTAAATGGAGCCTTAGGTAGAATAAAAAAAAAAGAAAAAAGAAAAATGCACACTATTATTTCTGGGCCCTACTACGGGTACAAACAACAAATAATATGCAGATATATGGTATCACTGTGATCTTCAGTAGACATGTGCATTCATTTTCATCCGAATGCATTTTCGTCCGAATTTCAGGTATTTTCGTTATCGGTTTAACAAACGGTAACGAAAGCACAGAGAACGAAAACCGAAAGATCCGACATAAACAAATGCTTTATTTTCGTTTTCGTTGCGTTCGAATGTGTCTAACCTTAACTCTATTAGTCCAATATTATTCTACATAGCGAGAAAATATTTGACATAGAGAGAAAAGATTTGACATAGAGAGACATGAAGATTCGACATAGAGAGAAAAGATTTGACACCATAAGCCTTCAATGACAGATTCGACCTTAATTTGGATTTTCTGATGAATGCATTTTTTTAACAAAAAACAAAATTAATAAAAACGAATTTCGGGAGTAACTAAATAAATGTATTTTTCGGACGAAAACGAAATGACGAAACAAAATATTTCAGTGTGCACATGTCTAATCCTCAGGAGCAGAACAAATTATGTTGGGTTGTTATTTGGTGTTAAGTTACTGCAATTACAAGACATTTACAGCTAAATCTTAAACATTTTTTTTTTTCTATTTTGAGACAGTTTTCTTTGATGACAAAAAAAAAAAACAGGAAATATCCTTTACCATTTGCCACCATAAGAAAGCAAACTTTGTCCTAAAAAACAAGATATAATTCACCTGGATACACAAAGTAGTCGGTATGATATGTACAGTTATACTGATGCATGTCAAAGTTGCAAAATTGTGTTCAGGCAATAACATTTGTTTTACCATCAGTCATCAAGGGATTAAATGAAGAAAATCGGCAGCAGACATTATAAAAAGCTTGCACTTAGCTTCAGACATCCCATCATTTAGGAAGCTCTCTTAGGTAAATTTAGACTTTAGCTAAGAAATAGACACTGCGGTCCACCCCCTTGCATACTCTGCTTCAGTATTGGTCTGTCAATGTGGTTGGTGGCTTCACTGACCAAAAGTGAAGCTCACGAGCAGGGAGGGGGCAGATCAATGTATCTTTAGCTGAAGTACATATTTGCAAAATAAATTGCCTTGGCACATGGGGTTTGAACAAATTGTTCTATACAGGTTTATCTTTTTCAAAACTAGAGCTATGCTTTAATTTTTTGTTTGATTTGAACCTATATAGCTGGATTCAGAGACACCGCCGCAACTTTAAGGTGGCGTAGCATATCGTATTTACGTGAAAAAGGGGAAAATACTGCGCTAATCTAAAAATATCAAGTGAGCAGCCACATAAGCAATATGACAAAAATTGAAAATAAAATAGTGGGAAAATATGCAGCGCTGAAAATTCTTATAAAGAACAAATTATGCATCAATGTAATGATAACACAGTAACCTGTGAATAAGTGTCCATTTGAAACAACCAACACAAAAAGAAAACACAAAGAAAAAGTCCATCAATAGGGGGTGTATGACCACATCCTCATCATTGGAAAAACTTTCTGCACGGTAGAATCAGAAATAGATGGAATACTCTTACCAGATGACGTGGATCTGCTTGTCAGCGACAACAGATCACAAAGGCATGTAAGGGCTCCGCTCGGCTCTGCTCAGCTGGATGATGGTACAGTAGTAGACTCACCACGGGGTATCCTGTTGGATGGCTGTAAGCCTGGACTGGAACCTCACCGTAGGTGTACTTGCTCAAACTCGAATCCGTGAACAGGAACAGAGGGTCCGCTTCTTTAAACGCCAACTGGTGATGCGAACAGTGGTGTCCACTGATGCAAGGTGCACACTGGTATGGAGTTTTGAAAAAACTTTGCATCCAAGCAAGTCATGCAGGGAAGAGAAAGAAAACAATGCTCCGGATGGTGCAGGTAAAAGAGGGTAGGTTTTATTGAAATAAAACCAACAACATGAAAGTGATCACTTCAGTATAAAATTGAATAAAAGCAATATGGGGTGCAGGTATAGTAAGCCCGACGCGTTTCGTCCAAGTGGACTTCAACTGGGGCATCTACCTTCACCCCCATATTGCCACATATATATAATAAAAATGCTTAATCAAACCGAGTGGGCGGACCAATCAGGTAAGCTCGGTAATTAACCAATCGGATCGGGCAGTACTCCTGACCCAAATGGTTACCAATCATCAATCAGCTTTTTGAAAGACAGGAAATGAGTGAACAAAACCTTATCAGAAAACATACAGTTACAGAAAAAGGAAAACAGATATTCCACCATTCCCATTATGCAACCTGTGTTAAACTCATGAATTCATTATGCAACCTGTATTAAACTCATGGACTCATATCAGTGGTTATTTTGAATAAACAAAAGAAGGGGGAAGTGAAAAGTGGGGAGGGATGTTGGCCACCTGTATCTGGGCTGCAATCGATACTCTCCACCTTCCTATTGAATCAGTACATATTGGATCCTCCCATAGATCCAGACTAGCCTGCAGCAAATGCAGGAAGTGTTCATCAATGTACTGTCTGGGGACACAGGCCAGTGCGCCGCTCGATCTTCCTTGCAGCGCTATCCTGGCGTCCCCAGACATCCTAGAACCACCCTGGAGCGCAACGCCCATGTGCGGGTTCACGCCGCGCGTGACGTCATCACGCGACGGGAAAGACGGATGGCGCTCAGTGGCCAATGGGAGCGCGGCGCCACTAAACACATGGCGTTCAATGGCCAATGGGAGCGCGGCTCTTCCGGCGTGTGGATCTGACAGAAAAACGCTGCGCAGCCATGTCTATCAGGGTTTTAATTTAAATGTACTGGCAACGCTGCCAGGCACTTAACATATAAGCGATAAAGTAGAAAACCTTCTACGCTCATACATGCGGCCAATGAAATAATCATCCCTGCGTGCTCCTATGTTAAAATAAAGCGTGCATGGGGAATAAAGTGTGAAAAAGGGGGAAATGTCGCCCTCAAGGGGGGAAAAAAGGGCAGCACAACCCCAGGACATATTGCACAGAAAGCATGTGTCATAAAGTGCAGAAAATATATGTACATCTATAGGCTATAAATATACATCTCTCAAAATATAAAACATATAAAAATATAAATCAGAAAATAGTTGCTGGATCTATTAAGGATCACAGTTAATCTAAAAAATTTTTACTCTGTGATTTACCAAACAGAAAAAAAGACAAAAGTAAATTAAAATAACTCAAACAATAATAAGGTTAGGCCTTATTTATAAATGAATTTATATCCCATTCTACGTTCATACCGAATGGTTGGTATGTACGTAGTTCATGTATCCAGTATGTTTCTAACTGCGATACACCCCGTATGCGGGATTCACCTCTCCAGTGGGGTGCAAAACGATCAATTACCAAAAACTGAGTCCCATGGGGATTTTTATCATGATATTGTAAATAGTGTCGTGGAACACTATGGTTAGTTTTGCCCAGCAGAATGTTAGCTATGTGCTCATTCACTCGAACTGTGAAAGTTCTAATGGTCCTCCCGATATATTGTTTCTTGCAGGGGCAAGTTAAAAGGTAAACAACGTATCGGGTGGCACATGTCGTGAAATGTTTCATCTGGTATATTTTAGAGGTGGTCGTAGACTGGAAGGTTTCACTTTTCCGTCTGCCGCTTGTGTTGTGCAAACACACATTACACCTGCGGCAGGGGAAAAAAGCCCTGCAGTCCTGAAAAAAGGTGACCTGTTTCGGGGGATCGATAACATTCGGGGCTATCTGTCCTTGAATGGATCTGGCACCCCTAAAAATAACACCCGCCCTGTCTGGTATGACCGGACCCAAAACTCTGTCATTTCTTAGAACACCCCAGTGTTTAGCAAGTATCTCTTTGATTTGCCTGGACTGGACAGAATATGTAGTGAAGAAAGACCACCGGAATTTGTCATCCGTGGCTTTCTTTGGGCGAACCTCCAGGAGCGAACTGCGATCCAAATGTAAGGTTCGCTCAATTTCTACTTCCAGTTCTCCTACTTCATACCCCTTCTCTACAAATCTGTCTTTCAGGACCGTAGATTGGGCAATAAAGTCCTCAGTTTTAGTACAATTCCGCCTCAGTCGTAAAAACTGGCTCCGAGGGACGGATTTTAACCACTGGGGATGGTGGCAGCTATCCAGCGGTATATAACCGTTACGATCGGTCGGTTTGAAGTATGTACTAAATTCCAGATGTTGTTCGACTACTTTGATCTCCAAGTCGAGAAAATGCACAGAGGTAGAACTAGCCTCATGGCTCAGTCGAATACCTCTGTCATTGTTGTTCAATGTCGACATGAAGTCATTAAGCGATTCTGGGTCGCCTTTCCATAAGAGGAGGATGTCGTCTATATATCTGGCCCAAAGGACCAGTTCTGGTCTCTTAAGGGCATAGACGACATCCTCCTCCCATTTAGCCATGTAGAGATTGGCCAGACTGGGGGCAAATTTGGCCCCCATGGCCACACCCCTGGTTTGCAAATAAAAATTGTTTTGAAACCAGAAATAATTATGTTGGGCTGCAAAAATGAGGAGCTGCATGATAAAATTACGTTGTATCACCGACAGGGTAGTGCTCAGAGACAAATAGTACTCCACTGCATCAAAACCCAATTGGTGAGGAATACACGTATATAATGCAGTCACATCCGCAGTGGCCAGAATCATGTCGTCACTAAAGGAAACTGATTCCAATAGCCTGATGGTGTCACCCGTATCCTTAAGGTAGGACGGCATGAGTTTGACCAATGGTTGAAGATGGAAGTCCACATATTTGCCTATCCTGGATGTGACCGAATCAATCCCGCTGACTATCGGGCGGCCAGGGGGATTAATTGGGTCTTTATGAACCTTGGGGAGGTAATATATGGCTGGAATCCTAGGTACAACTGGTATCAGGAAATCACGCTCTTTTTTGTTCAGAATCCCCAAAGAGAAACCCTCATTGACCAGCTCAACGAGGCACTTCTTATATTGGGAAGTGGGATTGGTATGGATCAGAGAATATGTTTCTGAATCCCCCAATATTTTATCCATTTCTTTGACATAGTCAGCCTTGTCCAGCACGACTAAGGCTCCCCCCTTGTCGGCCGGACGGATGACTAAGTCTTTTTGTTCACAGAGTTTTTTTAAACCTCTCTTAATTTTTGGGTCAGTATGTATTTTTTTATTTTGAAGTTTATCTAGGTCTTCCAACACCAAACTCCGGAAAACATTGATGGCCGGAGCAATGGCTCCCGGAGGGTTGAATAAGGAAGGGTTGGCTAGCCCCGTGTGGATATGGACATCCGGGGGTTTGGGGACAGTGGGAGCAGTAATGAAAGGAGGGGATAAAAAATGTCTCTGAATACTCAGCTTACGGGTAAATTTTTGTACGTCTATGAATGTAGAGAATTTATTGAGTGTCCGTGGAGGGACGTACTTCAAACCTTTATCAAGGATAAATTTCTCCTCATCTGTTAGAACAACTGAGCTAAGATTAAAGACACCCGCCCCGCTCACACCTTTCTTTTTTTTGCTCTGGACCCTGTAACCCCCTCGGGTGCCTCTTCTCCTCCTGGGCTTCCCGGGTAATCTTGCATCACCCTGTGAAAACCCTCATTATAGGAGGGCCCTGAATGGCCCTGATTATAACTATATGGGGACCGAGATGTCCAATCGTCATCTCTATTGTGATGGCTATAGTACTCCCTGTTTCCATAGTCCTCTCTTATGGGGGGAAATCTATTATAAACCTGAGTAGGTGTTCTATATTGATATTCACGATTATCTCGATTATCATAGTGGTAATCCCCACGACCATCCCGGTGATCAGAAGACCTCCTAGGACTCTCGTGGTATTGAATATCACCTGGCTGTCCCCGAAAAGGACCTCCATCTCTTCCTCTGAAGTTCCCACCCTTATTAGGGGGGGGGCGTACAGGGTAGGGTTTGGGTTTGAAGGGTTTATTCTGTTGTCCAGAAGGTTTAGGGGGTCTATTTTTGGGTAAAAGAGAGCCATTGGATGCCCTATTGGGACCCTCTTTGGTCAAAGGGGCAAAAGTGAGGGTTCTCTCTATGTTCTGACTTGCAGATGCCGTGACCTCCATTTCTGATGTTTCAGCATCAGAAATCAGGGATTGGGAAATCTTTTTCTGCCAAGTAAACACTGAACTAGATCTATAGTCAGTCACATCCCTGTTGTATTTTTTCTGTTTTTTTAATCTTTGGTCTTTCTCCTCTTTCTCCAAGTGACTTTTAAGGCTTGTAGAAAGGGAGATATATTCCGCAGAATGTTTATATGGAGTCAATTTTTCTTTTAAGTCTTTGATCTCTTTATCAATGAGTGTCAATCTGGTACGCTTCTTATCAATTAAAAAACCTAGCAGCTTGATACCAACTTCATTAAAATATTGATACCATGACTCAATGTCAGAATCACCTTGTTGGGGAGACACATCCCAACGTAGGCCCCTTGGAACCATGTGTTCTTTCACATACTGCTCCAAAAAGGCCATATCCCATTGTAGATGGACCTCTGTAGTCATCAGATTTTTCAATCTGATGAACAGACCACTGATCTCAGTATCTGGTCCAATGGTGACAAATACACCGTCTACACTAAAAGTTTTTGAAAGTCTGTACTCAAACACATCCATATTAATGAAAAAATAGAAAAATAAAGATAGCAGCAATAAAAATGTGTCAAAAATGTGAAAATGTGAAAAAGGGGAAAATACTGCGCTAATCTAAAAATATCAAGTGAGCAGCCACATAAGCAATATGACAAAAATTGAAAATAAAATAGTGGGAAAATATGCAGCGCTGAAAATTCTTATAAAGAACAAATTATGCATCAATGTAATGATAACACAGTAACCTGTGAATAAGTGTCCATTTGAAACAACCAACACAAAAAGAAAACACAAAGAAAAAGTCCATCAATAGGGGGTGTATGACCACATCCTCATCATTGGAAAAACTTTCTGCACGGTAGAATCAGAAATAGATGGAATACTCTTACCAGATGACGTGGATCTGCTTGTCAGCGACAACAGATCACAAAGGCATGTAAGGGCTCCGCTCGGCTCTGCTCAGCTGGATGATGGTACAGTAGTAGACTCACCACGGGGTATCCTGTTGGATGGCTGTAAGCCTGGACTGGAACCTCACCGTAGGTGTACTTGCTCAAACTCGAATCCGTGAACAGGAACAGAGGGTCCGCTTCTTTAAACGCCAACTGGTGATGCGAACAGTGGTGTCCACTGATGCAAGGTGCACACTGGTATGGAGTTTTGAAAAAACTTTGCATCCAAGCAAGTCATGCAGGGAAGAGAAAGAAAACAATGCTCCGGATGGTGCAGGTAAAAGAGGGTAGGTTTTATTGAAATAAAACCAACAACATGAAAGTGATCACTTCAGTATAAAATTGAATAAAAGCAATATGGGGTGCAGGTATAGTAAGCCCGACGCGTTTCGTCCAAGTGGACTTCAACTGGGGCATCTACCTTCACCCCCATATTGCCACATATATATAATAAAAATGCTTAATCAAACCGAGTGGGCGGACCAATCAGGTAAGCTCGGTAATTAACCAATCGGATCGGGCAGTACTCCTGACCCAAATGGTTACCAATCATCAATCAGCTTTTTGAAAGACAGGAAATGAGTGAACAAAACCTTATCAGAAAACATACAGTTACAGAAAAAGGAAAACAGATATTCCACCATTCCCATTATGCAACCTGTGTTAAACTCATGAATTCATTATGCAACCTGTATTAAACTCATGGACTCATATCAGTGGTTATTTTGAATAAACAAAAGAAGGGGGAAGTGAAAAGTGGGGAGGGATGTTGGCCACCTGTATCTGGGCTGCAATCGATACTCTCCACCTTCCTATTGAATCAGTACATATTGGATCCTCCCATAGATCCAGACTAGCCTGCAGCAAATGCAGGAAGTGTTCATCAATGTACTGTCTGGGGACACAGGCCAGTGCGCCGCTCGATCTTCCTTGCAGCGCTATCCTGGCGTCCCCAGACATCCTAGAACCACCCTGGAGCGCAACGCCCATGTGCGGGTTCACGCCGCGCGTGACGTCATCACGCGACGGGAAAGACGGATGGCGCTCAGTGGCCAATGGGAGCGCGGCGCCACTAAACACATGGCGTTCAATGGCCAATGGGAGCGCGGCTCTTCCGGCGTGTGGATCTGACAGAAAAACGCTGCGCAGCCATGTCTATCAGGGTTTTAATTTAAATGTACTGGCAACGCTGCCAGGCACTTAACATATAAGCGATAAAGTAGAAAACCTTCTACGCTCATACATGCGGCCAATGAAATAATCATCCCTGCGTGCTCCTATGTTAAAATAAAGCGTGCATGGGGAATAAAGTGTGAAAAAGGGGGAAATGTCGCCCTCAAGGGGGGAAAAAAGGGCAGCACAACCCCAGGACATATTGCACAGAAAGCATGTGTCATAAAGTGCAGAAAATATATGTACATCTATAGGCTATAAATATACATCTCTCAAAATATAAAACATATAAAAATATAAATCAGAAAATAGTTGCTGGATCTATTAAGGATCACAGTTAATCTAAAAAATTTTTACTCTGTGATTTACCAAACAGAAAAAAAGACAAAAGTAAATTAAAATAACTCAAACAATAATAAGGTTAGGCCTTATTTATAAATGAATTTATATCCCATTCTACGTTCATACCGAATGGTTGGTATGTACGTAGTTCATGTATCCAGTATGTTTCTAACTGCGATACACCCCGTATGCGGGATTCACCTCTCCAGTGGGGTGCAAAACGATCAATTACCAAAAACTGAGTCCCATGGGGATTTTTATCATGATATTGTAAATAGTGTCGTGGAACACTATGGTTAGTTTTGCCCAGCAGAATGTTAGCTATGTGCTCATTCACTCGAACTGTGAAAGTTCTAATGGTCCTCCCGATATATTGTTTCTTGCAGGGGCAAGTTAAAAGGTAAACAACGTATCGGGTGGCACATGTCGTGAAATGTTTCATCTGGTATATTTTAGAGGTGGTCGTAGACTGGAAGGTTTCACTTTTCCGTCTGCCGCTTGTGTTGTGCAAACACACATTACACCTGCGGCAGGGGAAAAAAGCCCTGCAGTCCTGAAAAAAGGTGACCTGTTTCGGGTGTTATTTTTAGGGGTGCCAGATCCATTCAAGGACAGATAGCCCCGAATGTTATCGATCCCCCGAAACAGGTCACCTTTTTTCAGGACTGCAGGGCTTTTTTCCCCTGCCGCAGGTGTAATGTGTGTTTGCACAACACAAGCGGCAGACGGAAAAGTGAAACCTTCCAGTCTACGACCACCTCTAAAATATACCAGATGAAACATTTCACGACATGTGCCACCCGATACGTTGTTTACCTTTTAACTTGACCCTGCAAGAAACAATATATCGGGAGGACCATTAGAACTTTCACAGTTCGAGTGAATGAGCACATAGCTAACATTCTGCTGGGCAAAACTAACCATAGTGTTCCACGACACTATTTACAATATCATGATAAAAATCCCCATGGGACTCAGTTTTTGGTAATTGATCGTTTTGCACCCCACTGGAGAGGTGAATCCCGCATACGGGGTGTATCGCAGTTAGAAACAT
Organism: Rana temporaria; assembly: GCF_905171775.1. Classification (NCBI taxonomy): domain Eukaryota; kingdom Metazoa; phylum Chordata; class Amphibia; order Anura; family Ranidae; genus Rana; species Rana temporaria. The sequence continues at coordinate 412,659,417 of NC_053490.1, forward strand.
ACTGGATACATGAACTACGTACATACCAACCATTCGGTATGAACGTAGAATGGGATATAAATTCATTTATAAATAAGGCCTAACCTTATTATTGTTTGAGTTATTTTAATTTACTTTTGTCTTTTTTTCTGTTTGGTAAATCACAGAGTAAAAATTTTTTAGATTAACTGTGATCCTTAATAGATCCAGCAACTATTTTCTGATTTATATTTTTATATGTTTTATATTTTGAGAGATGTATATTTATAGCCTATAGATGTACATATATTTTCTGCACTTTATGACACATGCTTTCTGTGCAATATGTCCTGGGGTTGTGCTGCCCTTTTTTCCCCCCTTGAGGGCGACATTTCCCCCTTTTTCACACTTTATTCCCCATGCACGCTTTATTTTAACATAGGAGCACGCAGGGATGATTATTTCATTGGCCGCATGTATGAGCGTAGAAGGTTTTCTACTTTATCGCTTATATGTTAAGTGCCTGGCAGCGTTGCCAGTACATTTAAATTAAAACCCTGATAGACATGGCTGCGCAGCGTTTTTCTGTCAGATCCACACGCCGGAAGAGCCGCGCTCCCATTGGCCATTGAACGCCATGTGTTTAGTGGCGCCGCGCTCCCATTGGCCACTGAGCGCCATCCGTCTTTCCCGTCGCGTGATGACGTCACGCGCGGCGTGAACCCGCACATGGGCGTTGCGCTCCAGGGTGGTTCTAGGATGTCTGGGGACGCCAGGATAGCGCTGCAAGGAAGATCGAGCGGCGCACTGGCCTGTGTCCCCAGACAGTACATTGATGAACACTTCCTGCATTTGCTGCAGGCTAGTCTGGATCTATGGGAGGATCCAATATGTACTGATTCAATAGGAAGGTGGAGAGTATCGATTGCAGCCCAGATACAGGTGGCCAACATCCCTCCCCACTTTTCACTTCCCCCTTCTTTTGTTTATTCAAAATAACCACTGATATGAGTCCATGAGTTTAATACAGGTTGCATAATGAATTCATGAGTTTAACACAGGTTGCATAATGGGAATGGTGGAATATCTGTTTTCCTTTTTCTGTAACTGTATGTTTTCTGATAAGGTTTTGTTCACTCATTTCCTGTCTTTCAAAAAGCTGATTGATGATTGGTAACCATTTGGGTCAGGAGTACTGCCCGATCCGATTGGTTAATTACCGAGCTTACCTGATTGGTCCGCCCACTCGGTTTGATTAAGCATTTTTATTATATATATGTGGCAATATGGGGGTGAAGGTAGATGCCCCAGTTGAAGTCCACTTGGACGAAACGCGTCGGGCTTACTATACCTGCACCCCATATTGCTTTTATTCAATTTTATACTGAAGTGATCACTTTCATGTTGTTGGTTTTATTTCAATAAAACCTACCCTCTTTTACCTGCACCATCCGGAGCATTGTTTTCTTTCTCTTCCCTGCATGACTTGCTTGGATGCAAAGTTTTTTCAAAACTCCATACCAGTGTGCACCTTGCATCAGTGGACACCACTGTTCGCATCACCAGTTGGCGTTTAAAGAAGCGGACCCTCTGTTCCTGTTCACGGATTCGAGTTTGAGCAAGTACACCTACGGTGAGGTTCCAGTCCAGGCTTACAGCCATCCAACAGGATACCCCGTGGTGAGTCTACTACTGTACCATCATCCAGCTGAGCAGAGCCGAGCGGAGCCCTTACATGCCTTTGTGATCTGTTGTCGCTGACAAGCAGATCCACGTCATCTGGTAAGAGTATTCCATCTATTTCTGATTCTACCGTGCAGAAAGTTTTTCCAATGATGAGGATGTGGTCATACACCCCCTATTGATGGACTTTTTCTTTGTGTTTTCTTTTTGTGTTGGTTGTTTCAAATGGACACTTATTCACAGGTTACTGTGTTATCATTACATTGATGCATAATTTGTTCTTTATAAGAATTTTCAGCGCTGCATATTTTCCCACTATTTTATTTTCAATTTTTGTCATATTGCTTATGTGGCTGCTCACTTGATATTTTTAGATTAGCGCAGTATTTTCCCCTTTTTCACATTTTCACATTTTTGACACATTTTTATTGCTGCTATCTTTATTTTTCTATTTTTTCATTAATATGGATGTGTTTGAGTACAGACTTTCAAAAACTTTTAGTGTAGACGGTGTATTTGTCACCATTGGACCAGATACTGAGATCAGTGGTCTGTTCATCAGATTGAAAAATCTGATGACTACAGAGGTCCATCTACAATGGGATATGGCCTTTTTGGAGCAGTATGTGAAAGAACACATGGTTCCAAGGGGCCTACGTTGGGATGTGTCTCCCCAACAAGGTGATTCTGACATTGAGTCATGGTATCAATATTTTAATGAAGTTGGTATCAAGCTGCTAGGTTTTTTAATTGATAAGAAGCGTACCAGATTGACACTCATTGATAAAGAGATCAAAGACTTAAAAGAAAAATTGACTCCATATAAACATTCTGCGGAATATATCTCCCTTTCTACAAGCCTTAAAAGTCACTTGGAGAAAGAGGAGAAAGACCAAAGATTAAAAAAACAGAAAAAATACAACAGGGATGTGACTGACTATAGATCTAGTTCAGTGTTTACTTGGCAGAAAAAGATTTCCCAATCCCTGATTTCTGATGCTGAAACATCAGAAATGGAGGTCACGGCATCTGCAAGTCAGAACATAGAGAGAACCCTCACTTTTGCCCCTTTGACCAAAGAGGGTCCCAATAGGGCATCCAATGGCTCTCTTTTACCCAAAAATAGACCCCCTAAACCTTCTGGACAACAGAATAAACCCTTCAAACCCAAACCCTACCCTGTACGCCCCCCCCCTAATAAGGGTGGGAACTTCAGAGGAAGAGATGGAGGTCCTTTTCGGGGACAGCCAGGTGATATTCAATACCACGAGAGTCCTAGGAGGTCTTCTGATCACCGGGATGGTCGTGGGGATTACCACTATGATAATCGAGATAATCGTGAATATCAATATAGAACACCTACTCAGGTTTATAATAGATTTCCCCCCATAAGAGAGGACTATGGAAACAGGGAGTACTATAGCCATCACAATAGAGATGACGATTGGACATCTCGGTCCCCATATAGTTATAATCAGGGCCATTCAGGGCCCTCCTATAATGAGGGTTTTCACAGGGTGATGCAAGATTACCCGGGAAGCCCAGGAGGAGAAGAGGCACCCGAGGGGGTTACAGGGTCCAGAGCAAAAAAAAGAAAGGTGTGAGCGGGGCGGGTGTCTTTAATCTTAGCTCAGTTGTTCTAACAGATGAGGAGAAATTTATCCTTGATAAAGGTTTGAAGTACGTCCCTCCACGGACACTCAATAAATTCTCTACATTCATAGACGTACAAAAATTTACCCGTAAGCTGAGTATTCAGAGACATTTTTTATCCCCTCCTTTCATTACTGCTCCCACTGTCCCCAAACCCCCGGATGTCCATATCCACACGGGGCTAGCCAACCCTTCCTTATTCAACCCTCCGGGAGCCATTGCTCCGGCCATCAATGTTTTCCGGAGTTTGGTGTTGGAAGACCTAGATAAACTTCAAAATAAAAAAATACATACTGACCCAAAAATTAAGAGAGGTTTAAAAAAACTCTGTGAACAAAAAGACTTAGTCATCCGTCCGGCCGACAAGGGGGGAGCCTTAGTCGTGCTGGACAAGGCTGACTATGTCAAAGAAATGGATAAAATATTGGGGGATTCAGAAACATATTCTCTGATCCATACCAATCCCACTTCCCAATATAAGAAGTGCCTCGTTGAGCTGGTCAATGAGGGTTTCTCTTTGGGGATTCTGAACAAAAAAGAGCGTGATTTCCTGATACCAGTTGTACCTAGGATTCCAGCCATATATTACCTCCCCAAGGTTCATAAAGACCCAATTAATCCCCCTGGCCGCCCGATAGTCAGCGGGATTGATTCGGTCACATCCAGGATAGGCAAATATGTGGACTTCCATCTTCAACCATTGGTCAAACTCATGCCGTCCTACCTTAAGGATACGGGTGACACCATCAGGCTATTGGAATCAGTTTCCTTTAGTGACGACATGATTCTGGCCACTGCGGATGTGACTGCATTATATACGTGTATTCCTCACCAATTGGGTTTTGATGCAGTGGAGTACTATTTGTCTCTGAGCACTACCCTGTCGGTGATACAACGTAATTTTATCATGCAGCTCCTCATTTTTGCAGCCCAACATAATTATTTCTGGTTTCAAAACAATTTTTATTTGCAAACCAGGGGTGTGGCCATGGGGGCCAAATTTGCCCCCAGTCTGGCCAATCTCTACATGGCTAAATGGGAGGAGGATGTCGTCTATGCCCTTAAGAGACCAGAACTGGTCCTTTGGGCCAGATATATAGACGACATCCTCCTCTTATGGAAAGGCGACCCAGAATCGCTTAATGACTTCATGTCGACATTGAACAACAATGACAGAGGTATTCGACTGAGCCATGAGGCTAGTTCTACCTCTGTGCATTTTCTCGACTTGGAGATCAAAGTAGTCGAACAACATCTGGAATTTAGTACATACTTCAAACCGACCGATCGTAACGGTTATATACCGCTGGATAGCTGCCACCATCCCCAGTGGTTAAAATCCGTCCCTCGGAGCCAGTTTTTACGACTGAGGCGGAATTGTACTAAAACTGAGGACTTTATTGCCCAATCTACGGTCCTGAAAGACAGATTTGTAGAGAAGGGGTATGAAGTAGGAGAACTGGAAGTAGAAATTGAGCGAACCTTACATTTGGATCGCAGTTCGCTCCTGGAGGTTCGCCCAAAGAAAGCCACGGATGACAAATTCCGGTGGTCTTTCTTCACTACATATTCTGTCCAGTCCAGGCAAATCAAAGAGATACTTGCTAAACACTGGGGTGTTCTAAGAAATGACAGAGTTTTGGGTCCGGTCATACCAGACAGGGCGGGTGTTATTTTTAGGGGTGCCAGATCCATTCAAGGACAGATAGCCCCGAATGTTATCGATCCCCCGAAACAGGTCACCTTTTTTCAGGACTGCAGGGCTTTTTTCCCCTGCCGCAGGTGTAATGTGTGTTTGCACAACACAAGCGGCAGACGGAAAAGTGAAACCTTCCAGTCTACGACCACCTCTAAAATATACCAGATGAAACATTTCACGACATGTGCCACCCGATACGTTGTTTACCTTTTAACTTGCCCCTGCAAGAAACAATATATCGGGAGGACCATTAGAACTTTCACAGTTCGAGTGAATGAGCACATAGCTAACATTCTGCTGGGCAAAACTAACCATAGTGTTCCACGACACTATTTACAATATCATGATAAAAATCCCCATGGGACTCAGTTTTTGGTAATTGATCGTTTTGCACCCCACTGGAGAGGTGAATCCCGCATACGGGGTGTATCGCAGTTAGAAACATACTGGATACATGAACTACGTACATACCAACCATTCGGTATGAACGTAGAATGGGATATAAATTCATTTATAAATAAGGCCTAACCTTATTATTGTTTGAGTTATTTTAATTTACTTTTGTCTTTTTTTCTGTTTGGTAAATCACAGAGTAAAAATTTTTTAGATTAACTGTGATCCTTAATAGATCCAGCAACTATTTTCTGATTTATATTTTTATATGTTTTATATTTTGAGAGATGTATATTTATAGCCTATAGATGTACATATATTTTCTGCACTTTATGACACATGCTTTCTGTGCAATATGTCCTGGGGTTGTGCTGCCCTTTTTTCCCCCCTTGAGGGCGACATTTCCCCCTTTTTCACACTTTATTCCCCATGCACGCTTTATTTTAACATAGGAGCACGCAGGGATGATTATTTCATTGGCCGCATGTATGAGCGTAGAAGGTTTTCTACTTTATCGCTTATATGTTAAGTGCCTGGCAGCGTTGCCAGTACATTTAAATTAAAACCCTGATAGACATGGCTGCGCAGCGTTTTTCTGTCAGATCCACACGCCGGAAGAGCCGCGCTCCCATTGGCCATTGAACGCCATGTGTTTAGTGGCGCCGCGCTCCCATTGGCCACTGAGCGCCATCCGTCTTTCCCGTCGCGTGATGACGTCACGCGCGGCGTGAACCCGCACATGGGCGTTGCGCTCCAGGGTGGTTCTAGGATGTCTGGGGACGCCAGGATAGCGCTGCAAGGAAGATCGAGCGGCGCACTGGCCTGTGTCCCCAGACAGTACATTGATGAACACTTCCTGCATTTGCTGCAGGCTAGTCTGGATCTATGGGAGGATCCAATATGTACTGATTCAATAGGAAGGTGGAGAGTATCGATTGCAGCCCAGATACAGGTGGCCAACATCCCTCCCCACTTTTCACTTCCCCCTTCTTTTGTTTATTCAAAATAACCACTGATATGAGTCCATGAGTTTAATACAGGTTGCATAATGAATTCATGAGTTTAACACAGGTTGCATAATGGGAATGGTGGAATATCTGTTTTCCTTTTTCTGTAACTGTATGTTTTCTGATAAGGTTTTGTTCACTCATTTCCTGTCTTTCAAAAAGCTGATTGATGATTGGTAACCATTTGGGTCAGGAGTACTGCCCGATCCGATTGGTTAATTACCGAGCTTACCTGATTGGTCCGCCCACTCGGTTTGATTAAGCATTTTTATTATATATATGTGGCAATATGGGGGTGAAGGTAGATGCCCCAGTTGAAGTCCACTTGGACGAAACGCGTCGGGCTTACTATACCTGCACCCCATATTGCTTTTATTCAATTTTATACTGAAGTGATCACTTTCATGTTGTTGGTTTTATTTCAATAAAACCTACCCTCTTTTACCTGCACCATCCGGAGCATTGTTTTCTTTCTCTTCCCTGCATGACTTGCTTGGATGCAAAGTTTTTTCAAAACTCCATACCAGTGTGCACCTTGCATCAGTGGACACCACTGTTCGCATCACCAGTTGGCGTTTAAAGAAGCGGACCCTCTGTTCCTGTTCACGGATTCGAGTTTGAGCAAGTACACCTACGGTGAGGTTCCAGTCCAGGCTTACAGCCATCCAACAGGATACCCCGTGGTGAGTCTACTACTGTACCATCATCCAGCTGAGCAGAGCCGAGCGGAGCCCTTACATGCCTTTGTGATCTGTTGTCGCTGACAAGCAGATCCACGTCATCTGGTAAGAGTATTCCATCTATTTCTGATTCTACCGTGCAGAAAGTTTTTCCAATGATGAGGATGTGGTCATACACCCCCTATTGATGGACTTTTTCTTTGTGTTTTCTTTTTGTGTTGGTTGTTTCAAATGGACACTTATTCACAGGTTACTGTGTTATCATTACATTGATGCATAATTTGTTCTTTATAAGAATTTTCAGCGCTGCATATTTTCCCACTATCGTATTTACGCTGCCTTAAGTCAGAGAGGCAAGTACTGTATTCACAAAGTACTTGCCTCCTAACTTACGGCGGCGTAGTGTAAATGGGGCCGGCGTAAGCGCGCCTAATTCAAATTAGGATGAGGGGGCGTGTTTTATGTTAATGGAGGGTGACCTGATGTGTTTGACGTTTTTTTACGAACGGCGCATGCGCCCTCCGTGTACATATCCCAGTGCGCATTGCGCCAAAGTACGCCGCAAGGACGTATTGGTTTTGACATGAACGTAAATTACGTCCAGCCCTATTCACGGAAGACTTACACAAACAATGTAAAATTTTCACATTTCGACGCGGGAATGACGGCCATACTTAACATTGACTAGGCCAGCTATTCGATGGAATAACTTTACGCCTGAAAACGCCTTACGTAAACGGCGTATCTTTACTGCGACGGGCGCACGTATGTTCATGAATAGGCGTATCTAGTAATTTACATATTCTACGCCGAACTCAACGGAAGCGCCACCTAGCAGCCAGCCTAAATACTGCACCCTAAGATACGACGGCGCAGGCTGTCGTATCTTAGCTAGGTTTAAGTGTATCTCAGTTTGAGAATACACTTAAACTTAGGACGGCACAGATTCCGAGTTAGGTCGGCGTATCTACTGATACGCCGGCCTAACTATCTCTGAATCTAGCTAATATACTGTATAACAAAATAGAGTTTCCTTATTGTGTAAAAATAGTTTTACACTGCATCCTTTTTTGACATGCTTAAAATTGTAATCACCTGGACAGATGTAAAAGTTTTCTAGATTTTATGGCCATCTTACTGGCGATTGGCACGCTAACAATAAACGAAGCAGCAGACACATCCTATTATGCACTATGGAATCCTAAATGGTTGAAAATGGCAACATGCATTTACTGTAATAGCTTCTGTCAGAGCTTTGCAGGCTGAAGAAAAATTTACAACTTCTATTCTCATGAAAGGTATAGTAACTGCCTTTTGCAATTCAACAACTGTTCAAGCTGTATATTCTGTACCTCTAATATATTTTACATTTTTCATAAAAAAAATCCACCTAAAATAGTATTGGCTGTCATAGTGTCATAAATAATTCTTCAAAATGCCTATGGGTAGCACGATATCTTAACAGTCTACAAAGGGAGACTGTCCTAGAAGCCTGTGCTCAATTTCTAAAGAATGTTTATCCCTACATGATACTACATGATTCATTGCAGGGAGTTTAAAGTTTGAAACTGTGAAATAAAAAGATACAGTGAAATAAGCTGTCATTGTATGCAACATATACACAAGTCATATAGTGATGACAGCTGCTTTTAATGCACCTATAGCTTCCATTGCAATGTTTTGACCAGAAAATATTGAAATCAATAGTTAATTAGTCAAAGTTTGTTACATATTACACTTAAAGCTCAAGTTTTGTTAAAGTTTTTTTTTTACAGTTGTCACATAACTTTCCTGTAATGAATTACGGTATGTTGCATGCCTTGCAGGCTGATACTACCTATAAAAACCATGTTACCAGTGGTGCCCGGTCTTCTTCACAGTGCTGAACTCCTGGAATTGTGGGATTAATAGATTCAGATCAAACATTGAAGAACATTAAAGAAAGTTCCAACATCCACCCGCCTCTTTCTGCATACTCCTTCATCGACAAAAGCCCTTGCATTGTGTTCAAAGGCCTAGATTCAGGTAGAATTAGACAGGGGTAGCGTATCTCAGATACACTACGCCGCCGTAAGTTTGAGCAGCAAGTCCTGTATACACATAGAACTTGCGTTGAAACTTACGGCGGCGCAGTGTAACTGGGCCGGCGTAAGCCCGCCTAATTCAAAATAGGCTGGCTGGGGGCGTGTTCTATGTAAAATACTAGTGACCCTACGTATTTGACGTTTTTAATGAACGTCGCATGCGCCGTCCGTGGACCTATCCCAGTGCGCATGCTCCAAATGACGTTGGCAAATCGTCATGCTTTCGACATGAACGTAAATTACGGCCAGCCCCATTCACGGACGAGTTACGCAAACAACGTAAAAATTTTAAATTTCGACGCGGGAACGACAAGCCATACTTAACATTGGCTGCGTCATGTATTTGGTGGAATAACTTTATGCCTGAAAACCCTTTACGCAAACGGTGTATCTTTACTGCGACGGCCGGGCGTACGTTCGTGAATTGGTGTATCTAGCTGATTTACATATTCTAGGCGTAAATCAGCGTACGCACCCCTAGCGGCCATCGTAAATATGCAGTTAAGATATGACGGCGTAGGAGACTTACGCCGGTCGTATCTTAGCAACATTTAAGCGTATCTCAGTTTGAGCATACGCTTAAAGTTGCGACCGCGGGGATTCGGACTTACGACGGCGTATCTACTGATACGCCCGTCGTAAGTCTATGTGAATCCACCCCAAAGAATGTAACGTGTTCTGTGAATAGAATAGAGTATCCTGTCATTCATCTGCCTCTATCCCATTCTGTGTTACATTCTGTGAAAAAATTCAAGGACTTTTTTCAAAGCAGGAAAGGACAGAAAAGGGAGGGTGGTTGTCAGCATTTGGGGGGGCCTCTATTTAGCACTTATGAGGACCTTGTGCTGTTGTGTTTTTGAATAGGCCGCCCTTAAAATTCATACCAAATCTGGAGTTTTTTTGTGGATGTATCACGAACCTGGTAGAGACCAACTAGATGAGAAGGAGCTGCTTGCAGCTCCTGCCAAACACACCTGAAGGTGGTGGTAGAGATTGAGGGGACATGAAGTGTCATAAGTGCCAGAGCTGCAGGCTATACCTGATCCGTGTTGCCGCCAGATGCATGGAGCAGAGAAATGAGGATCACAAAGCAGGAACCAAACGCAGAGTCACTGTGGTACTGGAGCAGTTTACAGAAACTAGGTTGAGGCCCTTGCTGAGGGAAGTCATGGTTAGACAGCAGGGTACCAGATCAGGAGGCAGAGTTGGGACACAAAACAAGTTCAGAAACAGTAGAACAGTGTAGGAATCAAATCAGGAATCAAAGACGGAGTTAAAGTGTTACTAAACCCAGAACCTGCATTCACTATATCTGGTCTCACACAGTACACAGAACATGGAAATACAATAGTTTTAGTAAATATAAACTGCTAAATATCTTCTTTCATCAGCTGTATATAGCAATTAGATTAGAGCAATCTTGTGGCTTGTATCAGTGTGAGCAGATAGATTGTAAGAGGAGTTTTTATTTCTCCCACGATTGTCCTATCAAGACCCCTGACCCTGTGTCTGGACATGTCTGGACAGTGCTGATTGGCCCTGTGCTGATCACATGCACCCTCCCAAGAAAATTAAAAACTCTCTAGCAATCCACACAAAACCTAGCATGTGCCGAGTGCCTCCAAGGCTCTGTTCTATCAGGAGATGGACTGGGTGCAGTAAAATAGTGAAAGGATCAGAGAAGACAGATGTAAACAACCTTTTTTAACCACTTAAGCCCGGGTCATTTTGCAGCTAAATGCACTTTTTACGATTCAGCACTGCTTTGTTTAACGTGGCTCCCAAACAAAATTTTCCCCCACAAATAAAGCTTTCTTTTGGTGGTATTTGATCACCTCTGCGGTTTTTATTTTTTTCGCAATAAACAAAAATAGAGCGACAATCTTGAAAAAAATGCAATATTTTTTATTTTTTGCTATAATAAATATCCCCAAAAAATATACAAAAAAAACATTTATTTTCCTCAGTTTAGGCCAATATGTATTCTTCTACATATTTTTGGCATTTTTATTAATAATTTTTTGTTTTACTAGTAATGGCGGTGATCAGCGATTTTTATCGTGACTGTGACATTATGGCAGACACATCGAACACTTTTGACACATTTTTGGGACCATTGTAATTTTTACAGCGATTAGTGCTATAAAAATGCATTGATTACTGTGAAAATGACTATGGCAGTAAAGGGGTTAACCACTAGGTGGCACTGTAGGAGTTAAGTGTGCCCTAGTGAGTGATTCTTACTGTAGGGGGGATGGGATACAAATGACAAGACAGTGATCACTGCTCCCGATTACAGGAAGCGTGATCACTGTCATTGTCACTAGGCAGAGCAGGGAGATGCTTGTTTACATCAACATCTCCCCGTTCTTCCGTACCGTGAGACGATCGCGGGTATCGCCATGGCAATCGAGTCCACAGGACCCTCGGTCGGGCTCACGAAGCTTGCTGCGGTGCGCGCGTCCACAATGCCGCGCTCCTAAAGGGGATGTAAATATACGTCCTTCTGACTATCCGTGCCATGCTGCCGACGTATATAGTCGTGCGCTGGTCGGCAAGCAGTTGAACAATGCAAAGGGTTAACTCCTTTGATTCCACAGTGAGAATGCTTTACTGCATATACAGACTGATTTTATTGTTGTGGGTATAGTAACACTTTAATGCATTCTCTACATTAAGGTAAAAAACCTTCCACAACCTGTTCCTCCCACTCCCTAACTTAAGGTGACCATATTTTTTAAATGAAATCCGGGGACATATTTTCTTTACTAGTAATGGCAACAATCAGCGACTCCCTGCCCGTCGCCATGTGCCCAAAACTAAAGAAATATTCCCTCCACTCCGACCAGCACATGATCATCAGAAAGGGGCACAGATAATGGAAAAAATACAACCCCCCTATGCTAGTAGGCACGGCGGAGCAGGGGTGTGTAATTCTAATTTTTTATTTTAATCCTGCACTGACTTTCTTCAAAATTGCCCCTGCCCCCTATTAAATCCAATCTGGGGACAAAACCAGTGACAGAGACCAGTGTCCTCAATCAGGGGACTGTCCCCTGAAACTGGGGATGTCTGGTCACCCTATCCTAACTCTTACCTGTATCAACATAGCAATGTGCCCACCTGCAGGTCTTCTTTCCTCTCTCCCTTCACTCTTTGCTGACAGCAGCAGGAGCCAGTGGCTCTGGCTGCTGTCTCAGTGACACCCTGTGTTTCAGAGAACAGGGGTGTGGCCGAGCCATTCTGTGTGTGTCTATGGACACACAGTCCACACACACGTGCCCCCATAGCAAGCAGCTTGGACCGCTATGTGCTACAGCTTTACATAGAGCAGGTAGGTGTAACTTATTTTTTTTTATTTTAATTTAAAAAAATAAAGGTTTACAATCACTTTAATTGAATAGTGTGAATCTATCCTTAGCATTGTGCAGTGATGTCTCTCCCTGCTGTGCTGAGGACTACAGTGAGCTAATATGAATACAGTTTAAACCAGTTATAATAAAAAAAAATACAGAATGGCAGCAAACAAAATTGACAAATGCACAACAGAAGAGTGATCTTTTATTATCTGCACAGAGTTCAACTACAAGAACCTGCACTGACTTGTGAAGATAACTTGGCTCAAAAGTGACTCCCTTGAGAAAAGAATCCTCAGGCGGTAAAATACAATTGCAAAGATGAAGTTGTTACATGCAGAAAGTCAACAAACTTTGCTTCTTACTCAGACAGACTTTGCAGATGCATGGACTTTACCAGCATATAAAAAAATCAGGGATAACTAATGTATTATGTCCCTAGAAAACCTCTAGATGTAGAATGAAGGTGCAGAGATATTTACTAGTAGCTCCATGTCTGATAGAAATTTCCCAATATGCACGCTTGTTCATTGTGCTAAAAGCTGGATCTGGCCAATATGTTCAATCTGTGGGTATATACCAAATATATACATGGGTTGAATGAAAACTAACGCCTCTATGTGGTCAATTCATTAATGTTTATTGCATGTGTCACATGACCTATTTGCATAAATGATTGCATGCAGCCAGTTCATGAAAAAAAAATAATATCAAATGTGAATAAAATAACACCAAATCTTCACTAACCTATTTAAAGGGGTTGTAAAGGTAAAACATTGTTTCCCTAAATAGCTTCCTTTACCTTAGTGCAGTCCTCCTTCACTTACCTCATCCTTCGATTTTGCTTTTAAATGTCCTTATTTCTTACTTCCTGTTCTTCTGTCTGTAACTACACACCGTAATGCGACACTTTCTCCCTGGTGTGGAGAAAGCCTCTTGAGAGGGGAGGGGGCGAGCAGGAGTGTCAGGACGCCCACTAACACACAGCTCCTTTGTCTTTCTGTAACGTAGAGAGCGACCTGACGCTCCTGCTCACCCCCTCCCCCCTCAAGAGGCTTTCTCCACACCAGGGAGAAAGCCTCGTATTACTGTGTGGAGTTACAGACAGAAGAACAGGAAGTGAGGATTTCTCAGAAGAAATAAGGACATGTAAAAGCAAAATGGAAGGATGAGGTAAGTGAAGGAGGACTGCACTAAGGTAAAGGAAGCTATTTAAGGAAAACATTTTTTACCTTTACAACCCCTTTAAGGTCATTGATGTATGTCAATGGGAGTTTACACACACTCATGGGGTTTTACAGGTTTTGCATGTGTGTAAATCTGGCAAGATTCCAAACACAATGGGAAAATGTTCTTGCACTACAGCTCCTGGACCCCCACCATGTTTCCTGGGCTCCCGACTCTCATCAGAAGACATGGGAATGGCATGGGGAGTGCTGCCAGGTAGAGGTGAGGACGGAGTACCAGTAAAAGCCTATTGTCTAATCTCCCCTACCTAGTAAGAACCTGGAAATAACACGCAACCATCTAATCCCCACCAAAACAAGAACATATGAGCCCCTCTCATCCCCAAATACAGGTGCTGGACCAAGAAAATGCTGATTGTGATATACATGTTTCATATCATCATGTACGAGTGAGAGCAATAAATCTAGGCCTATTATTCATGGTTAACTCTAATTGATGACCTGTAGGGGCTTTTAAAGAGTTGCCTAATGAAAATGACCATTTCATGTGGCACACAATTTTAAGGCTTTACATGTTGGGTATCTATTTACATGGAGCAACCTCATCTTTTATATTTTACCAAAAAAAGTGGGTAATATCCTTAGTTTGTGAGTCCTAAAATTAACTTTAGTTAATTAGTTTAAATGTTGTACTTGATAAAGTATTGCACTAATATCATGTGACATAATTTTATTTTAACTATGCCTATTTTATTCTCCAGAATTTTTGCGTTCAGAAAATATATAGGCCCGGATTCACGTACCTTGGCGCATAGTTATGCCGGCGTAGCGTATCGAATATACGCTACGCCTACGTAGTGCAGAGCGGCGAGCACAGTATTCACAAAGCACTTGCTCCCAATGTTGCGCCGGGGTAACATAAATTTGTCGGCGTAAGCCGGCCTAATTCAAAGTAGGTGGATGTGGGCGTGATCAATTTAAATGAAGCGTGACCCCATGCAAATGAAGGGCCAAACGAACGGCGCATGCGCCGTCCCATGGACGCAACCCAGTGCGCATGCTCAGAATCACGTCGGAAATACTCCCCAAGATACGTCGAATCACTGCCTACGACGTGAACGTAACCTATGCCCAGCCCTATATATATTCACGTGCTACTATGTAAACGACGTAAAATACGATGGCTGTTCCCTGGTCCATACCTTAACATGACTTACACCTGCTTTATGAGGCTTAACTTTACGCCGGACGTACGACTTACGTAAACCGCGTATATGAATGCGCCGGGCGCAAGTACGTTCGTGAATCGGCGTATCTCCCTCATTTGCATATTCGAATCGTAAATCAATGGAAGCGCCCCTTGCGGCCAGCGTAAATATGCGCCCATGATACGACGGCGTAGGAAAATTACGTCGGTCGGATGAAGCCTAATTTCAGGCGTATCTAGTTCTATGGGCACGGCGCACAGATACGACGGCGCACATTTACACTTACGCGGCGTATCTCGAGATACGTCGGCGTAAGTGCCACGTGAATCCGGGCCATACTGTTTTGGGGGCAACTAATCAATAGGCCTAAAATTATTTTGTAAACACGTAAACAAAAAATAAAAAAATGGCTGTGGCAGCAAAGGGGTTAAAGATCAGCTATAGGGAGCCTAAAAGCAATAATGTTTGAATTGTCCTTTGCCCTCTGCTTGCATTTATTGGGCAGAACTTTATCCAAAAATACAAAAAAGGATTAACCTATTAAAAGATAAAATACAATTCCAGGGTACTGCTCTGGCACGACTTAAATTTTTATTTAACTTTTTCAGTAACAGCAGGTTTCACCCCTTCATTACCAAGCCATTTTTTTATTTTCAGCTATGTGATATTGATAATTACTCAGTCATGTAAGGCCGCGTACAGACGAGCAAACATGTACGATGAAACCGGTCCGCCGGACCGTTTTCACCGTACATGTCTGCCCGGGGATTTCTGTATGATGGCTGTACTCACCATCATACAGAAATCCGCGCGTAAACAATACGCGGGGCGTGGCCGCGCCGTCGCCGCGACAATGACGCAGCAACGTGGGCGGCCCTGCCAGTTCAATGCTTCCATGCATGCGTCAAAGTCATTCCATGCATGCGAGGGATGGCGGGCGCTCGGACATGTGCGGTAGGTCTGTACAGACGACCGAACATGTCCGAGCGGACAGGATTCCAGCGGGCTGTTTCACTCCTGTCCACTCGGGCCTACACACGACCGAACATGTCTGCTGAAACTGGTCCGCGGACCTGTTTCAGCAGACATGTTCGGTCGTCTGTACGGGGCCTAACACAGTTCCAAAAATAATTTTATGACCTCTTTTTGAAACAGACTGAGCTATCTTTGGTGGTATTTGATCACCAGTGGGCTATGTTTACTACATAAAAAAAACCTGAACATTTTGGAAAAAAAATGGTTTCCTTTTTGTAAAAAAAGATGTCAAATAAACAATATTTCTGTTATGCCTTGTACACACGGTCGGACTTTTGTCCACGAGTCCGTCGAAAATCTGATGGAAAGAAAGAGAACAGGTTCTCTATCTAAGTCCGTCGGACTTCCGAGAAAAAAAGTCTGATGGAGGCTACACACGGCCATACTTTCCGAGAAAAAAAGCCTGTCTGACTTTTTTCCAGGAAAGTCTGGCCGTGTGTACAAGGCATAAGAGAAACCCAGGTAACAAGCACGCAGTTGTGTGCAGGCATGGACATTCTTAGAGATGCACAAGAAAAGACATGTACTGGCGCATGCATGAGTGGGTGCGTGCCGGCGTGCGCACGTGCACACACATGCGCCCATTGGCATGCATGCTTTTGCACGTGCGCACATTGGCGCCAGTCTGCTTATATAAACCTGCCAGTGAGGCCGCGTACACACGATCGGTCCAAACCGATGAAAACGGACTGAAGTTCAGTTTCATCAGTCCAAACCGCCCGCGTGTAGGCCCCATCGGTCTGTTGTCCTTCGGTCCAAAAAAAGAGAACTTGCTTTAAAATCGAACCGATGGACGGCTGACCGATAGGTCAAAACCTATGGTTAGTACGCAAAAACATCGGTTCAAAACCCGCGCATGCTCAGAATCAAGTCGACGCATGCTTGGAAGCATTGAACTTCGTTTTTTTCAGCACGTCGCGTGTTTTACGTAACCGCGTTCTGACCCGATCGGTTTTAGAAACGATGGTGTGTACGCACATCAGACCATCAGTCTGCTTCAGCAGTGAACTGATGAAAACGGTCCGTCGGACCATTCTCATCGGATGGACTGATTGTGTGTACGTGGCCTAAGAACACCCTCAGCAGCTCTGGCACACCTGGTTGGATGAAAGTTACTTCAAGCACTTATAAGAACACGATTGTAGATACCCTTAACTGGGCTGTGAATTAGCACCAGGAAATAGAAACAAGACCGTTTAGTGATAAATTAATTCAATGTACTAGTATGGCCTAGAATAAATGGTGGTTTGGGTACGCGGCCTGACATGCATACTTTGCTGCATGGTCTTTTCAGCTAGTGCCTGTTTACCCGATCTGTACCAGTTTCCTGTATCTTGACCCGGCTTGCCTGAACCTTCCTGTTGACCTCTGCCTGCCTACTTGTGACACCGGCTTGTGCTTGCCTCCGCTTCCTGTGCCTCATTGCCCGACTGTGTACTGAACCTGTGTCCCGTCTTTGCCTCTGCCTCACGCTGTCCGGCTGTTGATGACCCCCTGGCTCACGTCCTGGCTACGCTTCCAGCTGCTGATCCAAAGACAGGTAGGGAGATCGCCGCTCCAGGTGAGCACAGGCAGGTAATCAATGTCCACTCAGGAATCACACAGGTGCTGGCAATGCATAGAATTAAGCAGGTGGGAGAATGGATGGACAGCCGCACTCCAAAAAGTCTTGTTGAAAAAAGACGTGCTCTTTATTGTAAAAAGGGAAAAATGCACAGCACACAACAGCATACAGTGGGATAGACAGCTGACGTGTTTCGCATTAACAACTAATGCTTAGTCATAGCTGATCCAGAGACACTGGGCTCCTGTTCTCATTTCCGGCCCAGCGATCTCCAGTCACCTGGTTCCTGCCAAGATCCAGCTAGAGCCATCTGTTACAGTGGCCCTTGTGCCACTCTGTGTCCTCCACTCCCTGTCACCACTACCAGGGGTGTTAAACAGGAGGTGCAAGAGAAGCCCCCTCTACAGCTCGATCTCCACCAGGTACGTGACAATTTCTTTATAAATTTAGACTAAAAGTATTCTGCTACACTTCTTTGGTAAACAACTAATCCAAATTAGTGTTTATTAATAAGACTCTGCAAAAGTTGGAGGCTACAGACTGTCATTTATATATTTAAAATTTATTAGCCCTGATTTTTTTTCCCCTATAACACTTCTTTAAGCCCTAAAATTTCTAGGACAATATAAACACCCCCAAACATGCCCAATGTATTTGCTAAGAGGCATGGTGAACCTTTAAAGATTCAACATATTGCCACAATTTTTTGGAAATTGGAGAACAAAAAAAAAATATTTGTTTACATAAAATTTTCTTTTTATGAGATATTGTTCATACACAGTTTGGGCATACTTAGAATTTCCACTGTTCTCATCAGTCATACTAGGAATTTTAAATGCCACCTCACTAGTGTACATTTTTTGCATCTTTTGGCAGTACTTGTATTGGTACCTGATGATGACACTGGTCGACATTGTCTCCCGCTGCTGTCCATCAAATCCAGTGACACAGGAGTCAGGGCTGGGCCAAGTCCTGCTGTCTGTGTCAATGGACGGAGCAGCAGGACAGGTGCCCCCATAGAAAGTGGCTCTCTGAGGGGGCACAAAAAAGTAGAGGAGGGGCCAGGAGTGGCACCGGGGGACCCCAGAAAAATAGGATCAGGGCCAATCTGTGCAAAACTCTTGCACAGAGCAACTAAGTATTACATGTTTGTTATTTAAAAAAAAAAAAAAAAACCTTTACAATCATCATCCTCTTCTTTTTCCTTCCATGTTTCCCAGAATCAGGGTCTTTTCCAATGAGTTTGTATTAAGTGGCCAATGGTTAGGGTTGGTTTCCTTTAGAATTTACTGGTTTGATCTTCTTGCCATCCAAGGAGTGATGGGACCCGTTGCCATGATCTTAGTTTTTTTAATGGTCAATTTCAGGCCAGCTTTTGCTCTGACCTCTTTCACCTTCATTAAGATAATAGTTCTTCTTCACTTTCTGACATTAGTGTGGTATCATCTGCGTATCTCAGGTTGTTGATATTTCTCCCAGCGATCTTAAATGGGAGTTCCAGACTTTTTTCAAGTTTATTAAAAGTCAGCAGCTACAAAAAGTGTAGCTGCTGGCTTTTAATAAACAGACACTTACCTGCTCCACGGCTCCAGTGGCGCGCTGGCTGAGGCGTCGCTCCATGCCCCCCCCTCGCCGGCCGGCATCTTCATTCCTTGTGTGGGCACCCGGCAGTGACAGCTTTCGGCTTCACGGCCGGGCACCCACTGCGCATGCACGAGCGGCACTGCGCATGCGCGAGCGGCGCGACGCCGTCCGATTGGACAGGCGCTCGAGTACAGGGAGGGGCTGCAAGAAGGTGATTAAGCTAATCGCCTTTCCAGCCCCTCGGCGGAAGGAGGAAGTGGGACAGGAAGTCCCCTTCTCCTGAAGCCCCCACTCCCCCCCAAAAAAAATTACATGCCAAATGTGGCATGTAAGGGGGTGAGGAGTGGGTTAAGCGGAAGTTCCATTTTTAGGTGGAACTCCGCTTTAATTCTGGCTTGTGATTAGTTGATCCTGGCATTTCGAATAATGTACTCTGCAAATACTGTAAGTTAAATAAGTAGGGTGACAATATACATTCTTGCCACACTCCTTTCACAATAATTTCAGACCGTTTCTGCTGTTCAGTTGGTGCTTGTGGGTTTGTCTTTCAGGGAGTGTTGATCTCCTGGGTCCCTCAAAGCTTTTAATGGTTCATCCTGCCAACATCAACATAATAAATGGATGCAAAAGTAATGTAAACGTTCACTATCTTATACTACATATACTACATAAACTTTTGATGACTTTAATCACATCGCATTCCACAGTTCCTGGTACATGAGAGTATTGAGATGGCTTTGGAGAATCTCTTTCTAGGAGAACCTCTAGGCAGCCAGATGAATGGCTGAATACAGCCTCTGTCCTCTTAGAAGCCCTTCCTGGGCAACTGTAAAACAAGTCTTTGAACAAATAGTACATAGAGGTGCACTTAGTTGTGAATTCCTGGTCAAAGTTGTTGGTTTACCCCATGGAGTCACCAGCAGGCAAACATTTTTTAAAAACCTTGGTGGGATTGCATCCCTAAGGTAAATCAAAACTGCTATGCTTCACAGCATATCATTGTTTTGTTGCACTATTTTAATGGATAAAGCCTCTAATCTTTCTGAAACATACTTGGCATAGGTAGAAAGTAATATTTTATTTTACTATAAATTTAATTCTGAGAGCTGTAAAATACTTTTTTATGTATGTATTGAGGAAAAGAATTCTTGAAGAAAAAAATCATTCTCTTCTTCACTATAATATTGAGTCTACCTTTCAAAATGTCTAAATAAACACTCTACCACATGACATCTAGGCTTCCCAGAATAACATGCAGCAGAACTGGTCATATAGCTGAACTGTCTTGCCACTGCCAGAACAAACTGAGAAATGAATGTGGAATCCGAGTTGAACAAATGTTCACATATCTTCAACAGTCTGTTTAATTAGAGAACTGGTCTCTAGGTTTAAATGGCAGTCAGGAGAAGCTTTTGATACAGTATTGCTGTTATATTACATACAAAGAAATGGTATTGTATTAATCTGAACATGGATTATATGATCTATATTAGCCATAGATATGAAATAAATGTGATCATTTTAGAATATCTTTCAAAATACAAAAAAAAGCTTGGTAGAGCAGCACTTCTTTACAACTAGGGCTACAAAACTCCAGTCTGAGAGAGAGATTCTCCTCAGAGTTTTACCAGTTGAAGCCTAACTCTGGGCATATTAAAAATAATAAAACATTTCTCAATCTCATCCCTTATGATGTCAATTCATCATTTTTGCAAGGGAATGGGCTAACGCATAGCAATAATCAGCTTACTTTATGGTCTTGTGACAACCATGGAATGTGGACAGACACGTTTACTAATGGCCACATCCTATTTGGATGACGTCACATGATCATTGAGTGCAGTACAGGAGTGATGATCTTGTAGAGAATGACTGCAACAAAATGTAGACTTGCTTCAGTGTAGAGCTTGTCACAATTGGAACTCTTGTGAAAAAATTGAGGGACTGCGGAGTAACGAAGAGAGCGCAATTTTTTAATTATTTTTAAAGTGCTCAGACTTAAGCTTTAAAGGAACCCTATTGTGAGAGGAACATGGATGTTGCCTATATTTCTTTTTCAAAAAGTGTTGTCATGCATACCCTCTGTCTTCAATAATTTGAGTTTTTGATCCACAATACGAATTTAAGTCTGCTCATGGCACTAGCTAGATGCATTTGAAAAGTCTTCTACACTTTCTCAAAGAACTTATGTCCCTTCACTGCCAAATGGTCTTATCCTGCTAACAAAGGCCAAAAAAATTCCCATCCAAACCCTTCAAAGCATCCTGGGTGGCAAATTAAACATTACACGGCAGCCGAAACTGATGAGGTGTGTAAATTCTGCAAGCAGGCATTATTGCCAGGTGTTTACTTGACTGCTAGAGACACCATGCCACCGGGGTTCATGGGCATCCTTCTGCAATTTAAAAGCTTCCCTTGATGCTCCTCCCAGCAATAGATCCAAGATGGTAGAATTACTGAGAGACCTACCTAAGAAATCAGTTATCACCAACATGCTCTCTGGAATGACCACTAAAAAAGAGATCACAGACATGCCCAACAACTTGTTTCACCTACTTACTATAGTAGAGGACTCTAAAATAGGCTGGATATGCATTATAAGGCCATCAAGATGCATCAAGAAGCAATCCAACAAACGGAAATTGCTCATTAATTTGCACTATATGAAAATGAAGATCAAAAGAGTAAGGTACAATGATGTCTAGATCTGCTTCCTAAGGCAACAGGCCATGATAGTCTTCAGAACACACTCAGAGCTGTTTTTATTATGCTACTGGGTTAACCGGTTACTACTGCACTTGGACACAGTCTTCAGCTACACAAAGATGTCATTTGACCATTTTATTACCACCATGAGTAAGAAGCAGAATTTTGCAAAATGAGAGAGACACAAACTGTTGACCTTGAGAGTGCCATTATCTCCATTTTCCACAGTCTGGGTTCGGGAGACTCTGGCATGCAAGAAGATGGGATGCCTACTGCTAAACAAGCTCCAAGCTGCTAACATGCCCTATAGGGATGATAGGGATTCCCTGCATGTCTGTCAACACAAAAAGATGATCACTCATCACTCCTTCATTTCCTGAAAGTTCAAGAGAACGTCTGTGTGAACCTAAGCATTGAAGTCACCTTTACTACATTGGCAGTATGCTGCTGAAAGAATAAGACAGGACTACTTAATGAAATTAGTGAGGTCATCATTGTTTTTTGCTCTTTTTTATTTTAGCACATTCCTTTTCTCAAGTTCAACCTCATTATAGACACATACCATTGTTCGTATTGAATACTATTAATGAGTTGTGTGTTGTGAACATGAGGACAGCTGTTTTGAAAACCCCCTTTTCTGCTTACAAGCTATTTTTTCTCTGTTAGTCCCTTACTGTTAACAGTCAGATGGCTTACTTGTGTAATACCTTTGGCAATAGATAAGCTTGTGAAATATAATGAGAGGCAACTGTGTCTCCGCCATGTTCCTCTCCTACTGCGACAAAAGAGAAGGAGCGGGGAATATACTAGAAAGAACGTCAGGGGCGGGCGACGTGTGCGGAGTGTATATAAAGCTAACATGCATGTGTCGTACCTACGTTCTGTGTGCGAAGGAAGGAGGAAGCGCCAAACGTGAGACCAAAGGTAAAATTTAAACTTGGGGCATCATAGGCCTAGACTGATTCTAGATTGAGGCCTATATTGGGATACGATTAGGAGAGTTTAGCCTGACATTAGTGTTTTTGTCTTGTGTTTTGTCTTGCAGACAATATGAAACAGTTTAAGGACCTGACTTCATGGGCAGGTTCATAGACAGGTACAGGGAGCTGAGGAATTTGTGGGAGGTTAAAAACCCCTTACATCATAATAAACCAGCCAGGAAGGCAAAGCCGGAGAAACTGCTGGAATTAGTGAAGACACAGGTCCCCGACGCAGACATCGAGTTTGTGGATAAGAAAATTGGTAGCACGAGGAGCACGTATAGGAAGGAGCGTAGAAAGGTCCTGGATTCCCTCAAATCAGTAGCAGCCAGGGAATCACATTCCACCCTTCCCTCAACCCTTCCCTCCACCCTAGCTGAGGCTTCCAAGGACCAACCTGGGCCTTCCATCCTGGAAGAAGTGGAGGAGCCCAGCTGGAGCCAGGTATATTATTTTTTTACATATTTATTGTCCTAAAATTATTGATGTTAACTAGATGTTCTTGTTGATAACAAATTATTGATTTAACAAAAAGTGTTTGACATATCAATAGACAGTAGTGGCCAAAAATGATTGGGACAAGAATGAAAACTGCTGGGGTCAGAATGATAGTCTTTTCTATTTATTAGCATTCAATTTGCAACAGTCATGAGCTGAAAATTGTGTGTGATTGATGGACCAAAAACTAAAACTATGTCCCTTTTTTATACACAGGAAGACCTCAGCCAGGATGAGGGTCTGGAAAGTGGCAGGCAGGAGGTGGGAGGGGGAAGTGGCAGCCAGGAGGTGGCCGGGCCCAGTGGCAGCCAGGAGGTGGCCGGGCCCAGTGGCCTGACCCAATTCCAGGTGCCTCCCCTCCGCCTTCCAACAAAAAGGGCCAGGAAGGGGAGGAACGTGGATGAGGCAGCACTTGCCCTCATTCAGGATGCTCATGTGACCCTGAAAGAACCCCCTTGCGTTCAAAATGGCTATGCCTGCATAGTAGCAGCGAAATGCAGGACATGGAGCAGGGCCAATGCATCCTCTGTGAGAACCTAATTTTACAAAACCTAAATAAGGGGTTTATGGGCCAACTGACAGAAAATACACACCTTTCTGAGTTCATCCATCCTCCTCCACCTCCTCAACCTCCTGCCACAACTCGACGAGCCAAGCCACGGCGTGTAGGGAAGCGTGGAGGGAAGGCTGCAGGGAAGACAAGAAAGTGATGGCCTGGGTTCAGTCTGATCTGACAGAAGACGCAGGCTGTTGTAGTACCACAGACTGGGGACATATATGTCATCTGCTGCTGTTCCTGATCTCTGGGAGTCCAGGACCAGATTTTGCTCCCTATTATATGGACTTCTCAGGCTACCAATTTTTAAAATAGTTGATGTCTGCCTTGGGGTCCAAAGGCTTTTCAAATTCCAGCAGTTTCTCCAGTGTTGCCTTCCTCTTTATTTTGTTATCCAGAATAAATTGATTTTTTTTTTTTATGAAAATACTTGCCTATGTGTTTTTCTTTAAATAGGACAGTTTGTTTGTGAGTAGGTGGGTACATTTCAAAAATACAATGTCAAATTAACAAGGGACACCAACCAACCTCCTTGATAATAATGTTGTGGTAACTTGACACACACAAAAAAAAATTATGGAGATCACTAGAATTTTTTTTTCAAATAATCATTTCCTGGAAGTTCTAGAGAACTTCTGTGTGAACCTAAGTATTGAAGTCACCTTTACTACATTGGCAGTATGCTGCTGAAAGAAAAAAGCAGGACTACTTAATGAAATTAGTGAGATCATCATTGTTTTTTGCTCTTTTTTATTTTAGCACATTCCTTTTCTCGAGTTCAACCTCATTATAGACATATATCATAGTTCGTATTGAATACCATCAATAAGTTGTGCGTTGTGAACACGAGGACAACTGTTTTGAAAACCCCCTTTTCTGATTACAAGCTATTTGTCCTCTGATACTCCTTTACTACTGACCGGGGTGTTAACAGTCGGATGGCTTACTCGTGTAATACTTTTGGCAATAGATAAGATTGTGATATATAATGGGAGACAACTCAACATTTTTGGCAAAAGGCACCAGATACTTAAAGAATTACACTACCTTTTCTGTAATATTACATTTCTTCAGGAAATGCATTTAAAGGGGTTGTAAAGATTTGTTTTTTATTTTCGAAATAGGTTCCTTTAAACTAGTGCATTGTTGGTTCACTTACCTTTTCCTTCGATTTCCCTTCTAAATGTTTTTTTTCCTTTGTTTTCTTTGTCTGAATTTCTCACTTCCTGTTCCTCCTCAATAAGATGTTCAGTAAAGCTGTTCTAAATGACTTTCCACCGCTCGGATGATGGTGGAAAGCTTACTGAGGAGAAACAGGAAGTGAGAAATTCAAACAAAGAAAAAAAACATTTAGAAGGGAAATCGAAGGAAAAGGTTAGTGAAGCAACAATGCACTAGCTTAAAGGAACCAAGTTAGAAAATAAAAGACGAACCTTTACAACCCCTTTAACCTACACTACCATTTAACTCACATGAACAAAGACAAGGGTGTTACCATAGGGGTGCATCGAAATACTCCTTTCATGCTCTCGGATATGATTGCTGATAATAATGGGCGGTAGCTTTTCCTTAGGGCTCTATAGGCAACACTGTGCATTGATTAATATTATAACCAAAACCTACACCCAAGCACTTTCTTATCCCAGGTACCTACTAAGCTTATAGCCTTTTACTCTATCATCCTTATCCATGATGAGGATTTCAATGTAGTGCTGACACCTCTGCAAGGGGCTTTGATACATTAAAGTTTGATATTGACTTATTCAAACCAGAAAGAAACATGACGTTAAAATATCATTCCCATGACATAAATAACCCTTTAAGCTGGCACAGTCAAATTACCCTTGAGATTAAAAGTTACTTTATTAAACCTGGATAATTCCACAATATAGAGAGTTTTATTTAAAAGCGGAAAGCAGAGCTGTCAGTGGGCAGGAGCCAAGAGTCAGATGAAGACTTTTTTTTTTTTTTTTTTTCGGGTGGGTGACCCGACCAGTGATCCTGGTGATTGATGCTGGATTCATTTTGGGGGACATTTTTTTTTTTTTTTAAATAAAGGACTTGACAAAAGTTGGTTCCAGGTTTTTATTTACTTACCCATACTCATTTACACAGTAAGTAAGTCACCCCCCCCCCCCACACCCCCACAACCACTGTGGCCAGGATTGTGAGGTAGAGACCCTTGTCCTCATTAACATGGGGAGGTCACAAGATATTGTGATTGTTGTTCCAGATTCTGATAAATCCCTCCCAAAGCACCCCCGCATGTTGAGGGCATGTGGCGGGTATGGTTCAGAAAGGGGGCACATACTTAGATAAGGGCTTGGTGTGGATTTGGGGGGGGGGGGGCCCATGCAATTTTTTTTAAATGTTTGGTATGGAGTTCTCCTTAAAATTCATATCAGACCCAAAGAGCCTAGAATGGTTTGGGGGGTAACCCCCACACTGTTTTTTTCTTTATTTTTTTTATGTATTGGTAGTCATGGTTGTTAAGGATATCATGACCACCTTAAGGCAGTTCTGAAGGCAAAAGAGATCCAATCAGGTACTAGCAAGATATACCTAATAAAGTGTCCGGTGAGTGTATATATACTGTATATACTATGTTAGGTAGTGATAGATGAGTGAGAAATGACTGGAACTTTTAGCAATGTTTTTATTGCTGTCCATGCTGGTCCTAGAGACTTTATTTCTTACACAGGTGCTTTAGGAGTAACAAGTAAGGGGGAATCCCCCCAGTGGGAGACAGAAAGAAAATACATTATTTTTTTTTCTCTTTCCCTCTATGTCTAAAGCTTAAGAAAAAAAGATAAATCTAGGCTTTAATGCCGCGTACACACGACCGGACATTCCGACAACAAGACCGTGGATTTTTGATCATTCCGAGCATTCATCAAAATGATTCTGAGCATGCGTAGGATTTTTGTGCTTTGGAATTACATGATCGGAAATTCCGACAGCAAATGTTCCAATGGAGCCTACACACGGTTGGAAAATCCGACCAAAGGTTCACATCGAATATTTGTTGTCGGAGATTCCGACCGTGTGTACGCGGCATAAGGGGAATTCGTCCCTATGTAAGAAATGCTTGCACAGCAGGAGTTTGGTCAGTAGATAAAGTTTCTTTTCTCAGTATTAAAGTCTGTCAGTGTACAGGTTAATGTTACAATATCACATTGAACTCAACCTTTTTTTGAATAACTATACATCTAGGCATATTGGAATGTTGAGATCTCCTGGCTATATATTTGGAAATGTAAATATAAGGAGCAGAACCCTTTGATTTTCCACTGACTTCTCAATAACAGCAGAATGTGTTTAAAGTAAATGTGATATCTACATTGTGTCAGCCTGCTCTACAACACTCTAAACTTGCTTCAAATGAGACAATCATAAGGTTATATTAGACTGTTTTTTTTTAAAATAACACACACATTATACTTGCCTACTCTGCGCAAAGGCTTTGCTCAGAACAGCCTCGATCCTACTCTTCTGGGGTCCCCCGCCATCTCTCCTTCAGAGTACCCTCCCTCTCAGCAAGCCGCTTGCTAATAGGGGGTTCTCATGCGAGCGAGCCCCCAAACCATGCTGTCTGCGTCCATTGACACAGACATCAAGGCTTAGCCCTGTCCCTGCTCCCTCATTATAAGGTTTGATTGTCAGGAGCCTGATGCTATCAATCTGCCCTGTGAAGAGGGAGCGAGGGAAGAGAGCTGCTAATCTCGTGTACAGCACTGCATTGAAATCAGGCTCAGGTAAGTATAAGGGGGCGTGGGGAAGATCCTGCGGCACAGAAGTTTTTTTTTACCTTAAAGTAATTGTAAAGGTAATCAATAAAAAAAAAACATGTCTTTACTTACTGTACCTGCTCTATGCAATGGAATTGCTCAAAGCGGCCACAAACCTCCTCTTTTTGTGTACCCTGCCAGCACTCTTGGTCCCTCCCCTCTGTACAGTGCCCCCATGGAAAGCCGATGCATCCATTTACACAGACATCGGGACTCTGCCCCACCCCCTGTTCCCTCGCCACCTGCTTTTATTGACAGCACTAGGAGCCAATGGCTGAGGGGAGATATGAGCTGCAGATGTGCTCGCGCTGGATCGAATGAGGACTCTGGTAAGTAAAAGGGGTTAGGGGGGATGCGCCTAACACCTAAACATTTTTTACTTTAATGCAAGGGATGCATTAAGGTAAAACAATGTTTAGGCTTTACAACCACTTTAATGCAGAGAATGCATTAATGTAAAACATTTTAAAGTGGATGTAAACTAACTCTCATCCTTTCTAAACTACTGCCATATTGGTTATCTATAATGATATACATGCCTCCTGCATGTATCCTTGCCTGTCAAATGTCTCCCCTCTGTCTATTATGAGACCCAAAAAACGACATGTTCTGTGGGTGGGTCTGTTGTCCGGAGCTCGGTGGGTGGAGTCTTGATGTCAGTAGACTCCCCGCCCACCTCTACACTTCCCTTGTCAACATGCATTTTCTCCTGTGTATTTCAAACACTAAATTCTGCTATGATCACTAACATCCAGTCAAAACTCAGAAAAGTAACCACATGACTTCAGCATGCCCAATCATGCTGAGGTGTGGAACAGCCAATTCTGGGAGAGCTGCAGAAGAAAGGAGGGGTGTGGGAATTAAAAAAGAATGCCTCTCTCAGGCTCGTGCATGAGATGTGTAAATCAACTGTCACTCACAGCAGGAGGGAACAACAGACAGGGTTTTTTTCAGTTTGTCTGTTTTATCTCACAAAAAAAAGGGGGGTTGCTCAGAGCTGGATTAAGTCTTTGTGGCAAGACTGGGCACAGATGATCTGAAATCCTATACTGTACATTACAATAAGAAAAAATTGCGCTTATCCAGAGAAAAGGTTAATGCATATAAATTAATATAACGCAAGACAAAAGGATATATAAACCAAGGGGAAAATATATATATGGAAGGGAAGGCAGCAGTTTCTAGTGCCAAGGCACAAAATGTATGAACTAGAGAAAAGGAGGGGTTAAAACTGCGCCATAGCACCCAGACTCGTGAATTATAAAGTCAATTGGAAAAATCAGGGTTTGGAAAAAAGAAAGTCTATAAAATTTTCCAGGGATTCCACGATACTGATGTATGGAATAGTGGATCCCACCCAGATGGTCCACAATTTTTCCGTATGTAACTTGGTTGCCAGAGTCATGAGCTGCTTACCAGATCATAGACTTAAATCAGCGGTCGACTGTGACCCAGCCGCGGCCTTTGAGGAAAGCAGGGGGGGGGGGAAGCCCACTTCCTAGATGTATCAATCTCTCCCCTGAGACACAGAGTTATAAGCGACGATCCACCGTGATAAACAGCACTCAAAGTGTGAAATCCCACCACCGGTAATAGGAGCAGCTTACCAGAACTTCAATCATAAACCACAGTCGGCTGTGACCCAGCCGCGGCCTTTGGGGAGATCCCACTCCCTAGATGGAAGCACCACTTGCACCCTCGGTAATATAGAATGGTGTCACCGCACAAAAAAGGGAAACAGCAGACATAGCGTAATTCCGTGGGATAGGATATTTAATAAAACAATAAAACAATAAAAGGTTTACTCACATTTGGAGAAAAACACAAGGAGCATTTAAATTTGCCGGCCGGCATGTATCAGAGCAATGCCCGTATACCAAACGTGATGACGTCACCGCACGTCCTCCCAGACGCGTTTCGTCATTAGACGTTATCAATGGAATTGATAACGTCTAATGACGAAACGCGTCTGGGAGGACGTGCGGTGACGTCATCACGTTTGGTATACGGGCATTGCTCTGATACATGCCGGCCGGCAAATTTAAATGCTCCTTGTGTTTTTCTCCAAATGTGAGTAAACCTTTTATTGTTTTATTAAATATCCTATCCCACGGAATTACGCTATGTCTGCTGTTTCCCTTTTTTGTGCGGTGACACCATTCTATATTACCGAGGGTGCAAGTGGTGCTTCCATCTAGGGAGTGGGATCTCCCCAAAGGCCGCGGCTGGGTCACAGCCGACTGTGGTTTATGATTGAAGTTCTGGTAAGCTGCTCCTATTACCGGTGGTGGGATTTCACACTTTGAGTGCTGTTTATCACGGTGGATCGTCGCTTATAACTCTGTGTCTCAGGGGAGAGATTGATACATCTAGGAAGTGGGCTTCCCCCCCCCCCTGCTTTCCTCAAAGGCCGCGGCTGGGTCACAGTCGACCGCTGATTTAAGTCTATGATCTGGTAAGCAGCTCATGACTCTGGCAACCAAGTTACATACGGAAAAATTGTGGACCATCTGGGTGGGATCCACTATTCCATACATCAGTATCGTGGAATCCCTGGAAAATTTTATAGACTTTCTTTTTTCCAAACCCTGATTTTTCCAATTGACTTTATAATTCACGAGTCTGGGTGCTATGGCGCAGTTTTAACCCCTCCTTTTCTATACTGTACATTGTGCCAGGGAAAAAAAAATCAGATTTACATCCACTTTAAGGCTTTAAAACCACTTTAAAGCTGAATCCTCTTGAAGTTGAACATACAGAAGAGATCAGGGAGGAGAGGGGAGAATCAGAACAATGCACCAATTAGATGTGCTGCAGTGCACGTAATATGCTGATAGGAAACAAGAGCAGAGATGAGCTCATCAGTCTGCTGCTTTTCTTTCAATGTCCAGCTACAGTCTGGAGGTGCGGAGAAGACCATATTAACCAGAGACAGTGTTCCACCTTCAAGTCATTTAGATGTGCATATTCTGAATAGAGCATGACTGCATAAAATAAAATTGCAGATGACAACAGGTAAACATGAAGTTTCACATTTACCTGCCTAAAATACAAAGAAAATTTAGTTTTTGTATAACTGAAGAGAAATATTACTTTATACACAAACTCTATACATTACCTTGTTTTAAAAAAATAAAATAATAAAAATAAAATTTTCATTATGCCAAATTTTGCCAATTGTGCTGCTACATGTAACTTTTCTCTAACTCATGGAGCTCTATGAATACTCAAAGACAGAAATTAAATAATTATCAGATAGTGCAGGGCTTTCATAAATCTTAACATCACCAGCAGACAATATAAAAGTTGTAAAATTAAGAATTTATTATATTATAAAAAAAATATATATATATATAGGGCTAGATTCACAAAAGAGATACGACGGCGTATCTCCTGATACGCCGTCGTATCTCTGAGATCCGCCCGTCGTAACTATGCGCCTGATTCATAGAATCAGGTTACGCATAGTTCTCACTAAGATCCGACAGGTGTAAATGACTTACACTGTCGGATCTTAGGCTGAACCCCTAGTATTTCAATTACATATGATTTTCTTAAAACGACTAGAAATGTTTGCCAGCTTGAACAGACAATGCACAAATAGACAACATACTACATCCTGTGCCAGAAGTTTATTATGCGATTATATTATGTTAAAATGACCTGGGGTCTTGAATACCACATAGGATTATACTGTATGTAAAAGGTTTTCAACTAAATCTTCATTCACATTTCTGATTCAGTTCTCTAGTTGGAATGTGGTGACAGCACAAAATGACCAACTTATTGTTTGACATAAATTTTTCTTTATGAGCTTCACATTCCAGAGAAAGGATATTCAGCACTTGACAGCTGTTGGAAAGTATGTCTTAACTTGTAGGATCTTTTAAATGTAATCAGAAATGCCCTAAATATACTGTTTTCTGTTAACAGCTGTCACAGGACATCCAATTTTGGGATTTTGCAGTAACTTTTTATAGTTCCCATTTGTGTCTGATATTGGGCCCTAAAATAGGTAGAAGATTGCTTACTGCAACAAACAGTACCTTAAGCTTAATAGAGAAAGAGAACTATGGTTCAAATATTACTTGCAGTTTTACATTATTTAGATCAGAATTTTTCAACGAGGGTTCCTTGAGGCTTCTTCGGGGTGCCTTGGCAAAATGCCCCAAAATTGTATACAAGCTAGCAGATGACTGAAGCCTTCCTTTTAGTTACACAAAGCCACAGCTTTTTTTTTATTGTGCACCATTATGACCTTCTAGCCACCAATGTCCTAACAATAGGGTGACCACATGTCCCGGATTGCCCGGGACAGTCCCGCATTTTGCAGGTCTGTCCCGGGCACCTTCATTCCAGGACAATACAGTGTCCCGAAATTAAACTGACACAGATACCCCCCGGGCCAATCTGATGCCCCCAAAAAAATGCCTGCTTTACTCACTGACAGTACTTGCCCTGGCCCTGAAGGAGCACAATCCCTGCCCCCTGCTTGTGTATGGAGAAATCATAAATCCCGCCTCTTGTGTCCAATCACTGTGCTGTGATTCGTTACAGCACAAGCTGATTTTTGGGAAGGGGAGGTGTCCCTGAATGGTAGTTTGGAAATGTGGTCATCCTACCTAACAACCAATGACCATCTCCTGCCCCTCTCTGTCAGCGCTGGGTTCATATTAGCTGAGTGATGGAGAAAAACTGAGAGAGAAGAGAAATATTGGAATACTAGTCAGTAACAGAGTGCAAAAGTGTATTGGATTTGGAAGGATAAATCACCTCTAATGTTGGGTGTCATCCAACGTGTGTGGATGTTGATGTATTATGTAAAACTATTAGAATAGTGTTTTACACTTTAGACCAGGGTGCCTCGGGACTCTCCATAATTTTAGAGGGTGCCTTAAGAATGTAAAGAATTTTAAAGGGTGCCTTGATTGAAAAAAGGTTGAGAAACACTGATCTATATGGTCATCTGTCTAAATATAAATTATTATGTGTTTTTTCTCTTTTATTGTAACTGGATTCTCATAATATGCAATACACCAAACATTGTATGTTTGGGGACACTCACACACCCACACGGATGACAAATTGGGAGCAGCAACTGTGTCTGTGCAGTCACTGCATCCCAATTAACTGGAACATCAGTGTATCCTGTGCAGACAAAACACGGCCTCACACACATACCTCCCAACTGTCCTGGATTCCGCAGGATCGTTGCAAGATTTCCAGTAAGTCCCAGGGGTTCCGTGGATCTGGGCTAGAGTCCTAGAGCCCAGTGCTGGAACATGTTCTGACACTGGGCTCCACTCAGTGTGAATATCATCAGTAAGTGCAATGGGTTTAGTGTGTCTCCTGGGGTCAGTAAGGTGCCCCATGAAAGGCCCCTGTTAATCTATAGAAAATGATGATTAGTGGGATGTATGCTGTCAGTGGGGTGGGTTGTGATGACAGGTGGGGAGAAGAGAACAGCAGTGACATTCATGCTCTCATACAAACTCTTCCTCCTCCTCCATCCCAGTCCTGGAACTGGTGAGACTAGATAAGGTGTCACTGACTCCTTCCCCAACCAGTCCAGATCTCTGCCATCACTTTCCGCACCAACTCACTCACAGAAAGCAGATAAGACACTGGGGCACTGACTCCACTAATAAGGGGGCTCTGATTTTAACCACAGGGGAATTCCGATAAATGGGGGCTCTGTCTTTGGGAATGATAACATGACACAGACAATGGGGCTAGGTGCTGGGCTAAAGGTGACCTCATACTACCTTCAGGAGTACAGGGACTTGAATACTATCTAAGAGGTGTTTTCTAGGAGTTGGGGGTATAGTGGTTATGGTGCTATCTAGGAGTACAGGGCTAAAGGGGGGTCTGGTGTTATCTAGGAGTGGGGGATATAGTGGGTCTGATGTTATCTAGAAATGGGGGGTCTGGTTTTATCTAGGAGTGCAGGGTAGAGGAGATCAGGTGTTCTCTAGGAGTGTGTGTGTGTGGGGGGGGGGGGGCGGGGGGTCTGGTATTATCTAGGAGTGGAGGGTATAGGAGATCAGGTGTTATCTAGGAATTGAGAGCATAGTGATTCTGGTGTTATCTAGGAGTGGGGGGTATAGGGGGGTCTGCTGTTATCTAGGAGTAAAGACAGTATAGGGGGGTTTGGTGTTATCTAGGAGTACAGGGGGTATAGTGATTCTGTGTTATCTTGAAAGAGGGGCGGATAGGGGGGTCTAGTGTTATCTAGGAATTGGGGGTATAGCGGGTCTGGTGTTACCTCAGAGTGGGGGATATAGGGGGTTCTGGTGTTATCTATGAGTGGGGGTATAGGATATCAGGTGTTTTCTAGGAGTACAGGGGATAAAGGGAAGTCTGGTGTTATCTAGGAGTGGGGGGCCGAGGGGGGTCTGGTGTTATTAAGGAGTGGGGGAATAGGAGATCAGGTGTTATCTAGGAGTGGGGGGAATAGGGGGTCTGGTGTTATCTAGGAGTGGGGTTTTATTAGATCAGGTGTTATATAGGAGTGGGGGTAAAGGGGATAACTGAAATACATCACAGGTGATAGCATTTGCTGCTCAGTGATTGCAGTATTCTAGTCTGCATCTCCCCAAGGTAATACATAAAACCAGGGCTTTTTTTTCAGGGGGAACATGGGGGAACTCAGTTCCACCACCTCTGGCTCAGACCCTTTGGTGTCTGCTCACCACAATCACTTGTAAACACAGAAGTCTGTTTTCTGTGTTTACAAGTGACAGCTCTGCACTCTGTGTGTAACCCCCCCCCCCCCCCTGAACTCTGCACTCTGTATGTAATGCGATCCTGATATTTAATGCCCCTTTAAGACCATTCTACCGGTTGTGAAATTTGAACAGGGTCGTGGTTGAGTTCCTGCACCTATTTTCTGAGAAAAAAAGCTCAGCATAAAACCTGTCCTGTTAGTCGGCCCTGAGGACAGGGTTGATGACCACTGATTTAAAGCCCTCAAACATGTGAAAAAACTGTTATGAGCTCGCCACTTGGTGGATAGCTGGCGAGTAATAAGTGAAGGACGAAGGGATTGTAGTTATTACTCAAAGATGCATAAAGTATATTCCAGATTGGATCTAATTTTCACTTCATTCTATGCAGAAGTAAGAAGGAGGGGGAGATAAGGGCTACCAGACATTGCACTGTATTACAGAGCAATGTCTTTGGTACGTATATTAATATGGTGTCATGACTCGGCAGGAAGAAATTTAGAAGAAGCACCATGGATACCATCTAAGACGAGAGGACTGTCAAAATGGACATCCCTATTAACCTGGAACACATTGGCAGTCTGGGACAGAATTAACAAAACTGGCAAATATGCCCCAAGAACATCCCCACTATCCCCACTAGGAGGGTTTCCACGGTTCCCCCCTGGGGAAAAAAGGGAGTGTTAGACCCATGGAAATCAGATGGGAACACTATTAGCCAGATTCAGGTAGATGTGCCTAACTTTAGGCGGGCGTAGCGCAACTCATATACGCTACGCCGCAAGTTAGAGAGGCAAGTACAGTATTCACAAAGAACTTGCGTCCTAAGTTACGGAGGCGTAGTGTAAATGGGCCAGCGTAAGCGCGCCTAATTCAAAGTAGGCTGTAGTGGGCGTGTTGTATGGTAATGGATCGTGACCCCACGTAAATGATGCGCCTAACGAACGGCGCATGCGCCCTCCGTGGACGTATCCCAGTGCGCATGCTCAAAATCACGTCGCAAATAGTCAATGCTTTCGACGTGAACGTAACCTACACCCAGCCCCATTCTGAATCGGCTTACGCAAACGACGTAAACGACGTGAATTTCGACGGCTGTTCCAACGTCCATACTTAACATTGGCTGCGCCATCTTTTTGGTGGCTTATCTTTACGCCTGCAAAGCGCCTTACGTAAACGGCGTAGCTTACTACGACGGGTGTACGTACGTTTGTGAACAGGCGTATCTTGCTCATTTACATATTCTCGGCATAAATCGACGTACACGCCCCTAGCGGCCAGCGTAAATATGCAGCTAAAATACGACGGCGTAGGAGACTTACGCCGGTCGTATCTTAGCAACAGAGAAGCATATCTCAATTTGAGCATACGCTTAAAGATACAACGGCGCGGATTCGGACTTACGACGTTGTATCTACTGATACGCCGTTGTAAGTCTTTGTGATTCTGATTATATGTGTCTAAGGTACACCCCACTGGAAACACTTATCTCTCAAGCAGAAATTTTATCATCTCAAGGGGAGATGGCAATGGTGGGGTGGAGATATTATCAAATCCGAGATTTCTTTAAAAAACTAGAACCCCAAGTAAGGACTCTAGATTCTCTAACAATGTTCGAAAAAACATGTATAAAGATGTCAAAACCCAATCATCTATTGTCCCAAATGTACAGGTTAATACTTAGTGGACAAGATGCCTCAACCCCATACTTTATTGAAGAATGGGAAAAAGAGCTAAGCTGTACTTTTACAACATCACACATAAAAAATGTATGGGAAGCAACACACTCAACGTTAGTAAGCTCATCCATTCAGGAGATGTCATATAAGTTCCTAGTTAGATGGTATCGGACCCCTGCGCGATTAGCGCAAATATACCCATCTACAAGTAATGGCTGTTGGAGGGGCTGTAAAGAAAGGGGCACCTTCCTCCACATTTGGTGGAACTGCCCAAAGATTATTTTGAGAAGAAATAGCCCCATGGATAAAGAGGATGTCTAAGAAACCCATAGAGCTAACACCATTGCACTTTTTGTTCCATGGCTCCATGAGATCTATAAAGTCGTACAAAAATAGCATCACACCACATGTATTAAACACTGCCAAGAAGTTGATACACAGGTACTGGAAGAATGGAGGAGGGAAGTAGATGGAATAATGGAGGCAGAAAGATGGGTCCACGGAACTAGAAACCAACAGGAGAAATTTTAAAAAATATGGGTAGATGGGGAAAACCATGTTCAAGAACTAGACAGAGATAGAAATAGAATGTCTGACTCTGCTGAATACCTCTTAACAGATACCTGAAATGAGGAGGAGGGATTTGGAATGGACTACAACATTTTTAAGATAATGTATAGAATTTAATGATAAAAGTCGCACTTACAAGAAGCGAAGATAAGAAAAGATCATTCATAAAAGTTGCCGGCCTGCACACCTGTCTGCTCACAAGGTACACCGCAATGACGTCAGCACGTAACCTACACCCAGCCCCATTCTGAATCGGCTTACGCAAACGACGTAAACGACGTGAATTTCGACGGCTGTTCCGACGTCCATACTTAACATTGGCTGCGCCATCTTTTTGGTGGCTTATCTTTACGCCTGCAAAGCGCCTTACGTAAACGGCGTAGCTTACTACGACGGGTGTACGTACGTTTGTGAACAGGCGTATCTTGCTCATTTACATATTCTCGGCATAAATCGACGTACACGCCCCTAGCGGCCAGCGTAAATATGCAGCTAAAATACGACGGCGTAGGAGACTTACGCCGGTCGTATCTTAGCAACAGAGAAGCATATCTCAATTTGAGCATACGCTTAAAGATACAACGGCGCGGATTCGGACTTACGACGTTGTATCTACTGATACGCCGTTGTAAGTCTTTGTGATTCTGATTATATGTGTCTAAGGTACACCCCACTGGAAACACTTATCTCTCAAGCAGAAATTTTATCATCTCAAGGGGAGATGGCAATGGTGGGGTGGAGATATTATCAAATCCGAGATTTCTTTAAAAAACTAGAACCCCAAGTAAGGACTCTAGATTCTCTAACAATGTTCGAAAAAACATGTATAAAGATGTCAAAACCCAATCATCTATTGTCCCAAATGTACAGGTTAATACTTAGTGGACAAGATGCCTCAACCCCATACTTTATTGAAGAATGGGAAAAAGAGCTAAGCTGTACTTTTACAACATCACACATAAAAAATGTATGGGAAGCAACACACTCAACGTTAGTAAGCTCATCCATTCAGGAGATGTCATATAAGTTCCTAGTTAGATGGTATCGGACCCCTGCGCGATTAGCGCAAATATACCCATCTACAAGTAATGGCTGTTGGAGGGGCTGTAAAGAAAGGGGCACCTTCCTCCACATTTGGTGGAACTGCCCAAAGATTATTTTGAGAAGAAATAGCCCCATGGATAAAGAGGATGTCTAAGAAACCCATAGAGCTAACACCATTGCACTTTTTGTTCCATGGCTCCATGAGATCTATAAAGTCGTACAAAAATAGCATCACACCACATGTATTAAACGCTGCCAAGAAGTTGATACACAGGTACTGGAAGAATGGAGGAGGGAAGTAGATGGAATAATGGAGGCAGAAAGATGGGTCCACGGAACTAGAAACCAACAGGAGAAATTTTAAAAAATATGGGTAGATGGGGAAAACCATGTTCAAGAACTAGACAGAGATAGAAATAGAATGTCTGACTCTGCTGAATACCTCTTAACAGATACCTGAAATGAGGAGGAGGGATTTGGAATGGACTACAACATTTTTAAGATAATGTATAGAATTTAATGATAAAAGTCGCACTTACAAGAAGCGAAGATAAGAAAAGATCATTCATAAAAGTTGCCGGCCTGCACACCTGTCTGCTCACAAGGTACACCGCAATGACGTCAGCACGTAACCTACACCCAGCCCCATTCTGAATCGGCTTACGCAAACGACGTAAACGACGTGAATTTCGACGGCTGTTCCGACGTCCATACTTAACATTGGCTGCGCCATCTTTTTGGTGGCTTATCTTTACGCCTGCAAAGCGCCTTACGTAAACGGCGTAGCTTACTACGACGGGTGTACGTACGTTTGTGAACAGGCGTATCTTGCTCATTTACATATTCTCGGCATAAATCGACGTACACGCCCCTAGCGGCCAGCGTAAATATGCAGCTAAAATACGACGGCGTAGGAGACTTACGCCGGTCGTATCTTAGCAACAGAGAAGCATATCTCAATTTGAGCATACGCTTAAAGATACAACGGCGCGGATTCGGACTTACGACGTTGTATCTACTGATACGCCGTTGTAAGTCTTTGTGATTCTGATTATATGTGTCTAAGGTACACCCCACTGGAAACACTTATCTCTCAAGCAGAAATTTTATCATCTCAAGGGGAGATGGCAATGGTGGGGTGGAGATATTATCAAATCCGAGATTTCTTTAAAAAACTAGAACCCCAAGTAAGGACTCTAGATTCTCTAACAATGTTCGAAAAAACATGTATAAAGATGTCAAAACCCAATCATCTATTGTCCCAAATGTACAGGTTAATACTTAGTGGACAAGATGCCTCAACCCCATACTTTATTGAAGAATGGGAAAAAGAGCTAAGCTGTACTTTTACAACATCACACATAAAAAATGTATGTGAAGCAACACACTCAACGTTAGTAAGCTCATCCATTCAGGAGATGTCATATAAGTTCCTAGTTAGATGGTATCGGACCCCTGCGCGATTAGCGCAAATATACCCATCTACAAGTAATGGCTGTTGGAGGGGCTGTAAAGAAAGGGGCACCTTCCTCCACATTTGGTGGAACTGCCCAAAGATTATTTTGAGAAGAAATAGCCCCATGGATAAAGAGGATGTCTAAGAAACCCATAGAGCTAACACCATTGCACTTTTTGTTCCATGGCTCCATGAGATCTATAAAGTCGTACAAAAATAGCATCACACCACATGTATTAAACGCTGCCAAGAAGTTGATACACAGGTACTGGAAGAATGGAGGAGGGAAGTAGATGGAATAATGGAGGCAGAAAGATGGGTCCACGGAACTAGAAACCAACAGGAGAAATTTTAAAAAATATGGGTAGATGGGGAAAACCATGTTCAAGAACTAGACAGAGATAGAAATAGAATGTCTGACTCTGCTGAATACCTCTTAACAGATACCTGAAATGAGGAGGAGGGATTTGGAATGGACTACAACATTTTTAAGATAATGTATAGAATTTAATGATAAAAGTCGCACTTACAAGAAGCGAAGATAAGAAAAGATCATTCATAAAAGTTGCCGGCCTGCACACCTGTCTGCTCACAAGGTACACCGCAATGACGTCAGCACGTACGTTTCCTCACAGAATAACGTCAGCTTGGGGAACGGGCGATGCACTGACTCATCGCTTGGTCCCTTGTGTCAGTATTTAAATGCGATGAGTTAGTGCGTCGCCTGTTCCCCAAGACAACGTCATTTTGTGACGAAACGTATGTCGGGAGGCTGACGTGCTGACATCATCGCTGTGTACCTTGTGAGCGGACGGGTGTCTGCAAGCCGGTCGGCAACTTTTATGAATGATCTTATCTTATCTTTGCTTTTTGTAAGTGCAACTTTTATCTTTTATAAAATTTTTCATTAAGTCTGAATTACACTATGGCAAGTTTTCTCAATTTGTTTGGGCATACGATTGATGTTAATCTTGAGTGTCTGGAGATCTGAGCCTAGTTGGTCCGCCTTGAGCCTTACTCCTGTGGGCTGCCGCTGGATATAGATCCGGGGAGTGATCTGCAATACAGGCATTTTGAGCTTGCTTTCTGGTAAGCGCAAAATTTATGTGTAGAGGTGCACGACTTCTAGTGGTGTCATCATTGAGCGTTCACCCTTTTCATTCATCAGTGGTGTTTCCTATGAAGAATTTCTCTTTCATCTTCATGGGATTATTGGATTACTCCCTTTGATTCTCTGAGGACTGATTTACTTTTTGTATTATTTTGTATTTCACAGGTTGAGTGGGTTTATTCAATAATTTATTCACCACGATCACTGGTTTATATTTTATTTTTTTAGCACAGTTCCTTTTCTATTATTTGGTTTCTTTTGGTGGTATTTGATCACCTCTGTGGTTTTTATTTTTTGAGCTATAAATAAAAAGAGCAATAATTTTGAAAAACAAAAACACTCACTATCTTTTACTTTTTGCTATAATAAATATCATACATTTAAAAAAAGAATATATTTTAATTCCTCAGTTTAGGCCGATATGTATTCTTTAACATATTTTTGGTAAAACAAAAAATCACAATAAGCGTATATTGATTGGTTTGCGCAAATGTTATAACGTCTACAAAATAGGGAATAATTTATGGCATTTTTATTATTTATTTATTTTTACTAGTAATGGCGGTGATCTGCAATTTTTATCGGGACTGTGATATTGCGGCAGACAAATTGGACACTTTTGACACATTTTTGGGACCACTGACAATTATACAGCGACCAGTGCTATAAAAATGCATTGATTACTGTATAAATGTCACTGGCAGGGAAGGGGTTAACACTAGACAAACAAAACAAACAAACAAAAAGCACTAGGGGCAAATCAATCGGTTAACTGTGTTCCCTAGGTGTGTTCTAACTGTGGGGGATGGGACTGACTAGGGGAGATGACAGATCGGCGTTCATACTTGGTATGAACACATAATCTGTCTCCTCTTCCCTGAGAGAACGGGGGTATATATGTTTACACACACAGATCCCGATTCTCGCTCTGTCACGAGCGATCGTGGGGTGCCGGCAGTCATCCTGCCCGCCGGGCACTCGCATCAACTCCTGCGTGGCGCCACGGGTGCACGCGCGTGCCCCCTAGTGGTCAAAAGGCAAACCGATGTACAGTTACGTAGGTTCGCCCATGGGGAGCCAACCTGCCGCAGTACAACTGCAGTGGCTGGTCGAAAGGGGTTAAATATCCTTTCGAAAAATTGTCTCATAAAAGCATGAGACCAGTATACATTGTTATCTAATAACGATTGCAGAGCTTGTCCGATAACCAATATTAGAAAATTCCTAATCGTTTTCATATACTGTAACTTTTTCTTGGCTTAGGTCATTGCAGTGTGTTGCAAGAATGACAGGCAAACAGCTGGACTCGCATATAAATTGGTAATAAACTGAGAATTAAATCTAGAGAATTGCAGTGAAGTATACACAGGTCATTTATTAAATTAAACATGTCATGTACAATACACTTGTCTTTTGGGGCTGAATGATTAGTAACAAGTCTTGGTAATATTTGACATAGTGTACTGTATGTTTTATTGGGTTTTTAAATGTTAAGAAAGCTCTAGCTAATTCCTCATCCATCAGCCTTTAGAAATCATCTGGCCTGCCACAAAGCTGTCTTTTAGTGTTGATGTGCCAAGTGTGGAGTTTATAACATCATCAACGCACTGAAGGTTTACATTTAACAGATCAAATAGTTTATAAAACTAGTACACTGCTGTGATTTAACAGAGCTGACAACATTTGGATGTAATTTATAGGGACAATTGGTTTCTGTGCAGGTGGAACTTAGTGTGTCAATCAAAATTCTCTAAGCAGACCATAGATCACAATGCTCGTTATTGTCTTTTTATTATGTCATTCTAGAGTTTATTTATACATGATATCTTACATTTATAGTTCTGTCATAAAGAGTTATTGAAGGATTTGAAAAAAATATATATACCCCAAAGCAAAAATGAGATCTCCTGGTGTATTGAACCATTTTGCCTAATAGTAAGCACATAAAACATTATTCGAACGTCAGGCTTATGGAGATAAAACCATTTTGAAATATGTGTTTCTTCTCCAATTCAGAGGCATATGCCATGTCAAAGGACATCATGTTATGACCAGGAGTTCTAAATGTCTGTCCACAGTTAACAAAATAGGGGTTTGATTTTTAATATTAGTATTTGTTTAGGGATTGAAAGCCAGGGGGGAAATGTTACAGTGAAGGCAAGATTTGGAAGACCAAGAAAAAGCTCTATTAGAACCACTTTAACCTCCCTGGCGGTATGATTCTGTCTGGAATTACGTACCAAAAGCAATACAATTATTTTGCAAGGAAATTTGGCGTTTTATACTGTAGGCCTGCAATTCTTAGGAATAACTCACTTAAATCTGACCAAACAAGAGACTAGGCATCCCGGGTATGAATTTTTTTAAAAAACAAAATTATAAATTATAATATAATAAATAATTATGAATAATTATAACAAATAATAATATAATTCTAATCAAAATTATTCAATAATGTAATCAACTCAAAATCACTGAAATTTCCTCAGTTGCAGAATTGTCGCTGTCATTACTTTTATTTTTTTATGACGAATTTCTCCACAAATCGCTATCGCACAATTCTGCAAGTGATTATAAGTTATTATCGCTGTTTTCTAGCTGCCCTAAAACCATTTTTTACATAAAGGGACACTTTTGGTTGCTATGGACAATCTACAGTTTGCAGGCAGAAAGAACAGTTTTTATTATATAAAAGAACATGTAGGACACTGGGCAGACCACTAGGGACAAGGGGGGTGTGTATTTTTTACATACAGTACTGTAATCTATAAGATTACAGTATACTGTATGTAATGCGTTTGTTTACTTTTTTGAATTTGGCGCTGTTCTCTGCCCCCGTGCGTCGTAACGTCGCAGGAAACGGAGATCGGCGGCACACGGGGACACTGTGAATCGAGCGAGGACCCGCTCGCTCACACAGGGGGGATGCATCACAGGATCCAGGGACAAGGTAAGTAACTTGTCTGTGGATGCTGCGAAAGGGAAGCTGCGCCGCTGCACGCTCTGCACATCTACCCCGAGCGTGACTCGGGGATACAAATCCTAGCTTAGAAAAACAATCGCGAGTAACACTCGGGGATACCGCTAAGGGGGTTAAGGCCTCATGTACACTGCTGATGATAAACTGATGTTTAGGAGCAGTTGGGCAAATTTTTTCAACTGCTGCTGAATTCTCCTCTGTGTTATCTTATCAGTACATGTACACAGAGTTGTTTATAGTCATTTCTAGCCAGTTGAGTTTAGAGGCTTTTTCTGGAACCCAAAAAATGCATCCAGAAGCTGTATTTAGAGGCATTTCAAGCGCTGAATGTGGCTAAACGTGGCAACTCGCATTTAGAAGCGTTTCGTTTACAGAAGTTTTTCATTTTACCAACGCTTCTAGACGCAAACGTGGCTAAACACGGCATGTAAACGTGGCTAAACAGATGTTTTTAGACGCTGGTTTCTAGCTGTCAAGATAAATCGTTCAGGAGAGGTTGAATAATGTCCCGTGTACATGAAGCCTTAGACTAATCAGATACAGAACCAGTGCTACCATA
Source organism: Rana temporaria (assembly GCF_905171775.1). Classification (NCBI taxonomy): domain Eukaryota; kingdom Metazoa; phylum Chordata; class Amphibia; order Anura; family Ranidae; genus Rana; species Rana temporaria. Next base: position 412,703,160 of record NC_053490.1, read on the forward strand.
AAGGCAGCTTAAGTGACCACCTTAGGGCGCCAGGACTGGGGGGCAGTAAAATTCGAATCCCCAACCACATAGCTCCTGGGAGTGTGTGTACTGTAGTAAAGCTGACTGTCGACCACTTCCAAGACCACCGCTGTGATGTGCCACCCCCCCAACATGCAACTGCCCCGTTATGTTTACCGGGCCCCTCTCTCAATTGGGCTGTCATGGCGGGTGTCATTGGGAAGGGAGGGGGAGCACAGTGGACCTCCATCCGCTCAGTCTCCCTCCTGTACACAGACCATTAAGTAACATGTATGAGGTCACTTCCTGGACTCAAAAAAGCTGGGGAGCAGTAAAAGAATCCTGCAAAGGGATGATGCAGGATTTCATATTTCTTATTTATCAATACTCACTAAAATCATTACCTTTCACGTTTAGGCAGATTCTTTTACTGCTCCCCAGCTTTATTGAGTATGTCTTGGTCTACATACCTTCCTCTATGGTACACCAAATGGTCCTTTTTTCGGGGCTTCCTCTTGATTTATTTAAATCATTCCATTCATATACAGGTAATTGCCAGGCTCCTATTACAAGTTGGTCTATAAACTCAGCCCATTTGGGATAAGATTTATTGTGTTTGCAAATGCAAGTTAATTTGTGCTTTTGTTATATTTTTTTGTATTATGTTTGTCTTTATATATTTTTTCAATGTTTTCTATTTTCCAGTAGATAGTGCTCAACAAATGTAAATCTCCTGAAGAAGCAACTAACAGTGGTTAAACATGTAGAGAATTTTATCTATGTGCACACTCTGAAATTGTATCATTCTTGTAGATGGATGTTACTCTGTCAGTTTTAACTTTTTTTACATTAAAAATATTCTTTTGATATATACATGTGTTTTTTTGCACCTTCAAAATTTCAATTCTCCTTTCAATATTGTTCTACAACTAAAAAGGAATTTGGTGCCTATGACTTACAGATGACAAGTTATCATTTTATGCCCCAGTAGTTAGCTTTAATGTTTTTTTTACAGAAATGTTGTCTTTCATAAACAGTTGCACTAATATTGTGTAATGTAAAAATTAGACCTACCAACATTTATTTTCTAGGGTTTCAAAACAATAAAAATAATATTTTGGGGTTTTAAATAATCTTCAGGCCAAAAATGATTTTTAAAACAAATGTAAATGTAGCGGCATCACCGACCTCCAAAGGCCTAATGGTCACCTCCAGAGAGAGCTGACATCCTCCTTCACAGTATGGGTTACTAGGCATGGTGGGTGTAATGAAAGTTGGAAACATGGGCGCCAGTCACTTTTAGGATGCAAACAAAAGAGATTTATTTTCTCTTAACAAGAACTGAGGGAGAGAGGGTTTAGGGTCAGAGCACCCTTAGGCAGATGAAATAGCAATTGGCAGACTACAAGACAAATACTAGGCAGACAACTATACATGTGGAGGGCCTTTAAGCTGGATGCCACAACTGTATTTGTAGAACTACTGTCTCCTATGGCAACTGAACTTTGAACAGTCAATAGAGATCCATACACATAACTCACAATAACCCATTATAGATCTTCACTCACATCTCACAGTATCCTACTATAGATCTTCACTCACTGAGCTCCCGGTCTCTCACTAGACTTCAAGATCCCAGTCATCACTGGATCCCCTGAGCTCTTCCACAGCTAACCTGCTGTATTCTCCTCAAGCGTCACCCCTGCTAACCTGCTGGGTCCCTTGCTTGGCACTCTGCTGAAGCTTTCCCACTTGTTCACTATCCCTGGTTAGTAAAAGAAGGCTGCTCTGGTACTTCCACAGACTTCCATAACTGGCCTCTACTAACCGGAGTGGTTGTCCCTTAATGGCGACCGTGTCGCCTTTACCTCTGACCTTGGTCCTCTCTTGCCTCTGGTAACAGGAGTGGTCATCCCATGTGACAACTACTCCTCATCGCTGGCAACAATGCAGTTCCCCGTCTGGTTGAACCTCTGTAACTTGGTTGGGCTTACAGCCGAAATCTCAGACCCCGCGCTGCTTCTCTCAAACCTGGATAGGCCTCAGACAGCCTAGCAGCCAGGTGCTCTCAGGATAGGCCTCAGGCTTCTGGCCTAGCAACCAGCCACCTGGGTTGCGCAGAACCGCAATCACCTGACTCCTCCCAAATAAATAGGCTCTCTCAGCAGGCCAAGGGACTAAAGAAACCCCTGCCAATTGGCTGAAACAACCCATCCACTCCTAGTCTGAATTAACTATGACCTAGTCATTCTAATGCCACAGGCAACAATGCCACCAAGTGACTGAAGAGAGAGGTGCACCAAATCCAGAGTTAGGGAAAAACCCAGTGAATCCAAGTGGACTCCTTCATTACACGCTGCTATTGTGGAGGGGGTTGTGGAAGCTCGGGGAAAGGGGGGAGGGGTGTTGCAAAATTCACCTTCACCTTAATAGACAAAAATCTTTGCACTGGCCCTGATCTGATACACACCACAATATGATTGCAAAGAACCTGCAACAGTATTTAGCTACAGTAGGTATAGTGGTGCAACAGTGTACTGTACATATTTGCTTGCATGTGATCTGCATACAAAAAGCAATCAAATGTTTCCGGCATTATCCAAATACACCATGCATTTGATTTACTAAGAAAATAGGGCATTTTAAGTGTATGTTTACGTTGCAAAGAGAATGTTTACTTAACATTGTGAATGAGCTACAGCTGTGTTTACTTCCAATCATCCAATCACCTGCAAGCAAAAATATATATATTTTTTAAATTCTCCCTTGCATAAAAAGTAGCTAATCAAAGTAAATATTGCCTCACCGTGTTTACTAAGTTAAGTGAATATTCACTTTTCTAAATGAACAAGTTTTAGTACATCAAATCAAGTGCCTGAATCATGTCATGCCACACTTAGACGAGACATAACATTATTGAAACCAAGTGCTGGACTTTTTTAGACTTAACTGAACTTTTTCTGACTACAATCACCAAAAGCACATTTAGAGAAATAAAAGAAAAGTGTTTGAAAAGACCGCTTACCAATTGTTAAACATGGAAATAGCTTCATTATTCCATAGTTTCTGGTAGGCTGCAGAAAAAAAAAAGAAATAAAAATACAGGTAAAGAAAACAATGCCTTCTATTACATGTCAAAGAATCATGAAAGCTAATGTCCCCCAAAACACAGTTCAGAATCAACAAAGAACTACATCAATAGATGAAAGATTAAACAGGAGTGGTTAGTGTTTTTTGACATAAAATCCTACTTTATTTGTTATATTCAGGACTACAAAATTGTAATTTTTTGTTAGGTAAATATAAAATATTGCATATACATATTTACGGTAGCATTTTTTTTTTTTGACAGGTAGAGCTTCAGGCTCTTTTCATAAAGGTGAGAGGTAACAATGCCTATGTTTCTGTTTTATTTATATTGTAAAACCTTGTTATATTCTATACCAAAAAAAAACATATTTGTTTCACTTCTAAGAAAGTATTCAAGAATTCCCCAAATTTCCATGCCAAACTTTACCAAGTATTTTTAATCTGTATAAAGAATGTGTAAGAAGAACAAATTGCAGATTATTCTTCGTGTAAGGCTTTTTACTATTATATGACCTTTAACTAATTATATGAACAGTCAAAAGAGTCCAGAAGTCTGTATTTATCTAATTAATCAGTATTATTTCAGGTTAGTAGCTTGAATACCAATATTTTCCTTGTGAGTCTCATTCTTCCAGTATGTTCACTCGTCAAGGTCTTTAAGAAAAACTAACAGCACCTTCACATTTTTCCTTTATACTCTGTTAATTAGGCTTGCATTTCATCATCATGCTCACAGATGGTTTTAGTTTTAGGAAGCCTAAAGGCCCATCGCTGACTCAATAGGGCCGCTTCATAATCACAAAAAATAAAAAGGAGTAGCTCAACTTTTGAAATCACATTTACATTCCACCAACTGAGGCATTACTTTTGTTAATTTGTGAAACTCTGATCATAAAAATATGTTCTGCAGTCTACCTATGGCTGTCTGAACTTGACTTAAATGAATACAGTTAAATCTGTAAACAAATCACTAAAGACCATTTGCAGATTTATTTTTTAATTTTAATTTTGTAGTCTTAAAAACGTTCATGAGATAAACAGACAAGTTAAAAAAAACACATTAAACCATAAAAAATAAATAAAACTGAGTAAACATTATGCCATACTATACAGCTTTAATTTAATGGCCTTGGCAGAATATAATTTGACATATATTTTTAATTATACATAAATAAATGTGCTTTTATGAAATAAGCTACTGGTATTGTTAAGGATTATATATAAGATAAGGATTATATATAAAAGTGATTGAAATGCCATTTGCTATTAAAGCTGGACTCTATGCATGTATCAAGAAGCATGCTGATAGGACAAAAGAGAGTAAAGTGACAGAAATATGAGCTAATCATTGTGCTGCTTCTCATTTCACTGTGCAGTCACAGGCTAAAGCATGTCCAGGGCGACTTGGGCTCTGAGGAAGGGGGTTGAATAATGTTGGTTGTCAAACTAAGGACATCCAGAGGCAGAAAAACTGCCAAAGAAATCTCTGAATTGAAGATGAATATTGAATAAAAGCAATTTTTTTTCTTTTTGTGTATCTTTTATGGGGCCATTTATTTTATTCTTGCTATTTTTGCTTCAAAATAAAAAAGACTTTAGATTTCTCCATCAGAAGATAAAATAGTAGCTCGCGGAGATGAAAAAACGACAGTAAATTTGTGTCTAAATTGATTTCAGTAGATGATAGCCAGGATAACAGATATGCCGCGTACACAAGATCAGGCTTTTGCCTGGCCAAATCTCAGCGGAATTCCGACGGAATTCCATCGGAGAAAAATAGAACTTGTTCTATATCTAAACTCGGATGGAAATCATCTGAGTTACAGATGGGGCTACACACGATAGGAATATCCACTGGAAAAAGTCAGTCGGACTTTTTCCATTGGAAATTCCGATCGTGTGTACAAGGCATTATACTTATAGAAAAGCATTAATGGAGAAGTAAGGTCAAAGATCTTTTGGCCATACTTCCCCTGTGGGTCACAGGAGTGCACTTAGTTTTGTACTCCTGTGACCCAGACTCACAGACCCGGTTCAAGCTCTGCAGAGATCCCAACAATAATGCCTGACCGGCTGCTGGCTCAGCCTCTCAGCATGCCACTGAGATACTGATCCTTGCCACCTCCACAGTCCGTTACTCCAGTGAGCGCTGGGCAGAGCGCAGAGTGGTGACTGACAGTCAGCAGTGACTAACTAGTCAGCAGTCTTTGATCACTCAGAATGAGCTGCATCCACCTAGGTGAGTATGAATGTTAATTTTTTTTAAATCCCTCACTTCTCTGTTAACCACTTGCTGACCACCCTTTAGTAGTTTAAATGCTACAGGGCAGCAGCTGTGTACTGGATCACGTATATATACGTGATCCTGCATTTTCTCCTGCAGGGGGCACGTGTTGCCGCCAGCACGCCACTTCTGCTGTAAATTTCTATAGCAGAAGCAAATCTGTAGATGCTGGGCACTCGATGTCCACCAGCACCCACTGATTATCAGGCAAAGACTCAAAAAGAAGCTCTGCCTATGTAAACAACAACGCAGAGTTCTGTTCTGATAGGGGGGAAGGGATGGATTCTATGTTCATGCAAAGCAGGCACTCAAATGCATCTCTTCCCCTAGTAAAAACAGCACACATAGTAAACACAAACACTGGCTAGGCACACAGGTAATCCTTTGATTTCCCTAGATGTTTAACTGTTTCCCAGCCAGTGTCATTAGTGCAGAGACAGTGTATATTTTTAGCACTGATCACTGTATTAGTGTCACTGGTTCCTGCAAAGCGTCAATTAGTGTCCGATCGACCGCTGCAATATCGCAGTCCCTCTATAAGTCCCTGATCATCTTCATTACTAGTATACAAAAAAAATGTAAAACAATACAAATTCCAGTATACATTATCTCACAAAAGTGAGTACACCCCTCACATTTGTGTAAATATGTTATTATATCTTTTCATGTGACAACACTGAAGAAATTACACCCCTAAGTGAAAATGTCCTAATTGGACCCAAAGTGTCAATATTTTGTGTAGCCACTATTATTTTCCAGCACTACCTTAACTCTCATGGGCACAGAGTTCACCAGAGCTTCACAGGTTGTCACTGGAGTCCTCTTCCAGTCCTCCATGACAACACCATGGATCTGGTGGATGTTAGAGACCTTGCGCTACTCCACCTTCCACTTGAGGATGCCCCACAGATGCTCAATAGGGTTTAGGTCTGGAGACATGCTTGGTCAGTCCATCGCCTTTACTCTCAGCTTCTTTAACAAGGCAGAGGTTGTCTTGGAGGTGTGTTTTGGGTCATTATCATGTTGAAATACTGCCCAGTCTCCGACGGGAGGGGATAATGCTCTGCTTCAGTATGTCACAGTACATATTGGTATTCATGGTTCCCTCAATGAACTGTAGCTCCCCAGTGCTGGCAGCACTCATGCAGCCCCAGATCATGACACTCCCACCACCATGCTTGATTATAGGCAAGATAAGCTTGTCTTTGTACTCCTCACCTGGTTGCCGCCACACACGCTTGACACCATCTGAACAAAATAAATTTATCATGGTCTCATCAGACTACAGGACATGGTTCCAGTAATCCATAACCTTAGTCTGGTTGTCTTCAGCAAACTGTTTGTGGGCTTTCTTGTGCATCATCTTTAGAAGAGGCTTCCTTCTGGGGCGACAGCCATGCAGACCAATTTGATGCTGTGTGCAGTGTATGGTCTGAGCGCTGACAGGGTGACCCCCCACTCCTTCAACCTTTGCAGCAATGCTGGCAGCACTCATACATCTATTTCTCAAAGACAATGTCTGGATATGATGCTAAACATGTGCACTTAACTTCTTGGTTGACCATGGTGAGGCCTGTTCTGAGTGGAACCTGTCCTGTTAAACCGCTGTATGATCTTAGCCAACGTGCTGCAGCTCAGTTTCAGGGTCTTGGCAATCTCCTTATAGCCCAGACCATCTTTATGTAGAGCAAAAAGATCCTCGTAGAGTTATTTGTCATGAGGTGCCATGTTGAAGTTCCAATGACCAGTATGAGGGAGTGAGATCGATAACACCAAATTTAACACAGCTGCATCCCATTCACACCTGAGACCTTGTAACACTAATGAGTCACATGACACCGGAGAGGGAAAATGCCTAATTGTGCCCAATTTGGGCATTTTCACTTAGGGGTGTACTCACCTTTGTTGCCAGCGGTTTAGACATTAATGGCTGTGTGTTAAGTTATTTTGAGGTGATAGCAAATTGACACTGTTATACAAGCTGTACACTCACTACTGTACATTATAGCAAAGTAAAGAGAAAAGAACGGAGGGCGCACCGACCTAGTGTGATACCGCTAAATGAATTTTATTAAAATGTTAAAATCAATCATTATACTCACAAAGTGGAGTTAAAATCAGGCTTTAAAAGACAATACAGCAGAAATCCAGCTGGTGGTCAGAAATCCAGCAACATCAGCAGAACACGATAATCGCTTGAATCTACAGTCGATGTTAGGGCTGACGTGTTTCGGGGGCGTACCTCTTTCCTCAGAGCTTGGTGGTCTGCAGTGCTCATTATAGCAAAGTGTCATTTCTTCAGTGTTGTCACACGAAAATATATAATAAAATATTTACAAAAATGTGAGGGGTCTACTCACTTTTGTAGTGTACTGTATGTCCCATATTTTGTTGATGCTATAACGTTTGAATAAACCAATCAATATAAGCTTATTTATTTATTTATTTTGCCAAAAACATGTAGCAGAATACATATTGTCCTACATTTATGAAGACATTTGCTTTTGTTTTTTTAAATGTTTTTATTTGATATGTTTTATAGCAGAAAGAAAGATATATATATATATATATATATAAAATTATATCTCTCTCTCTCTCTCTCTCTCTCTCTCTCTCTCTCTCTCTCTCTCTCTCTATATATATATATATATATATATATATATATATATATATATATATATATATATTTTTTTTTAATTGTCAGTGTTTTTTTGTTTACAGTGCAAAAAATAAAAAACACAGTGGTGATAAAGTAACACCAAAATAAAGCTCTATCTGTAGGGAAAGAAAATGACATGATTTTATTTGAGTACAGTATTGCATGACAACACAATTGTCAGTTAAATTAACTCAGTGTCATATCGCCTGGTTATGAAGGGGAGTAAATATTCCCGAGGTCAAGTGGTTAAACAAAATATAAACACACATTAAAGACTTCAAATATATGGTAAATTTCAGTTAAGAATTTATAAATATGACACATTATAATAAACTCTCTTTCAAATTAATAGCTTTCATATTGTAAAAAATCACAGTACTACTGAAAGAAACATTCACTAAAAAATAAAAATAAATTTGGGAAGTCTTTTCATAATCATATTTAATTTAACCATGTTAAAAGATTAACTAAAGATATATCAGCATATATATCACAAGCACACACGTTTACTTTCATGTGCTTTTTTCCTTTTTTTTGAACCCTGAAGGTATGTAAAGTGGAATTTCAGCATACTGTTGATAAGAAAGCTGTGATCTTGGCTCAAACACATTTGTGAAAGAACTGTCTGTTTTAGAACCACTAAAGGTCCTGAACTTGATCAACCCCTAAGACTCCTCACGGCTGGGTTCTTACAAAAACTTTGTTCATTTGGTGCACAGGAAAATCAATAATGAGCTGTACTGTTTTCACAAGTATGTCCTTCTTTTCTCTGGACATTTACAGCAGTCATCTATATATATATATATGCTACTGGGGGGTAAAGTCTGGTTTATAGTCAAAAGAGGAAATTAGGTAAAAGTGATGCAAGTAGAAAAAAATGCACATAACTTTCAGATAACATTTTGGCTTTATGTATTTCGAATACATAAATCCTGATGACTGCAGTAAACATTTACGGTACACTAACTCTACTTTATTACATGGTAGGCTCTTCAAATGTCATGCAGTTTCCACAAACAGTGGGGATTTCCAAATAAAAGCCACAAAATCTTTTTGGAGTCATCCATTAATAAACAAAGATAAACTCTACTAGGTTTAATTTACTAATTGAATTTAATGGGTCACTCAGTCTAATGTCAACATAGCAATACTGAGTAGCTTCTGGTGGGCTAAAGCATCCAAAAATTTCCATAGACCCAGCAATAAGATTTCCTTCTCCTGAAGTTCCTGGCCCTATGTCATGGACACTCAAACCTCCTGCCAAAAAAGAAAGAATTGTATAACAATGAAGCCAAATTATGTACCAAAAATGTAAATTACAGTACGGTAAGTAAAATCTCTGTGTGGTAAGTGCTACAAACCGTAAATAATAAAATTTTAAAAAAATCAGGTTATACTGTATACGTTTTTTAAATATTATGTTTTCTGTTATTTATTAAAGTCCAACTTTGATCAGTTATAAAAGCAAGACAATACAATTTTCCCTACCACTCCAGACCCTATTTATAGAATTTATAGTATATTATAGAATCTTTTGCATGTGTCTGATTTTTTTGTCAGTAGCAAATTGGGGAGGATTACAGATGACAGGCTGCTTGTATCCCTGTCAGACTGTGCACAAATGAGTTGTGCTGGTTTGCTGAGTTAGCTAAAATCTTCACTTACATTTTTGTTATCTGGGTTTACAACCACTTTAAGAAATGTTGTATTCTAGAAGCCAGGATGGGGAATACACTTTTTTTGCCCAGATGTGGGCTTTATTAATAAACACCCAAAAGCTGCAGATACTGTGTGTGACCGACCACCTAGCATCCAGCCTGGGTGCCTCCGTCAAGATACAGCTTCCTCCATTTCGGAACCAGGTATTATAGCTGACTATTGCACCCAAGGACTAGGCGACACTAGCTTAGGTGCAAACTGGAACTGACTTTATTGTAATTTCACACAGAAAACACCACACACAATTAGATAAGAGCTTGATCACATTATCCTAAGCAATGCAAACTGTAAATAGTAATATCATCAGTATATCTAAAGACCCGTCCACATGGGCCAAATGTCGGGAGACATCTACTGGTCCAATAAAAACTGGCCAACAATCGGCCCATGTGTATGGCCCTGTACACACGACCGAGGAACTCGACGTGCCAAACACATCGAGTTCCTCGTCGAGTTCAGTGTGGAAGCCGCCGAGGAACTCGGCGGGCCGACTTTTGCCATTGAACAACGAGGAAATAGAGAACATGTTCTCTATTTCCTCGCCGAGGTCCTCGTCGGCTTCCTCGGCCGAAAGTGTACACACGGCCGGGTTTCTCGGCAGAATTCAGCTCTGAACCGAGTTTCTGGCTGAATTCTGCCGAGAAACTCGGTCGTGTGTACGGGGCATATGTTAGTCTGTCCAAAAGAAGCCTGCCATTTGGCCGGCTTCTGTTAGACGAGTATGCTGGAAAACCTGCACCTGATCAGCGCTCTCAGCCAATGGCAGAGAGAGGTTTTGGCGAACACAGCAGCTTAGCGGGGGCAATCACTGTACTATCTTTGGATGGTTAGTACAGCATCTCCAACCAGAGCTGACAGTTTATTCATTCTACCCTCTGGTTTGAAGGAAAAAAAACTTCTAGTGTGTATAGGCATTATAGTATATCTAATGTTCATAAACATTAGTCTAATTAAACAGTAAGCAAATTAACAACTGGTCACCTAGACAAGCCTAGGTGACTTAGGTCAGTGCCCACCCAGACAGTTTGGCGCCATCATTTAAGAAGGTCTGTCCAAATCTCACTAACCAGCTTTCTTTTCACATACATCTTCTCGCTATGTTTAATGTTGACAGAGAACATCATGGCTACCTTGACTGTAAAATGTGGTAATGTCATCTTGATTTATATAACAGGACATCTTCCTGAATGCTTTTAGCTCCCTCCAATGCCAGGGCCCATAGTCAGTAAGCAGAGGCTACCATGCAGTCCCCTCCAAAAGCCCCTGTCCCTGTTGGGTCTGTCATACTATGCACTAACCTTATACTTCCTTCTTTTAAAGCAGAGTTCCACCCAAAAGTTAAACTTACTCTTTAAGCACTCCTCGCCCCCTTACATGCCACATTTGGCATGTAATTTTTTTTTTGGGGGGGGGAGTGGGTACTTAATTTAGAGAGGTACTTCCTGTCCCACTTCCTTGTACAGTCTTCAGGCCACTTAGACGATCTCTTATAAAACTATGTTTGGTCAATTTGACTCTAAATAAGCATATTATTTTGTGGCCCACTTTATCAAAGAAAGCACAAATATTGTGCACGCTGTAATATACAGTATGGGATATTTTATAATCTATTCTCACGAAAATGTTTACAGTAATAAAATCTTACATGGAAAGCCAACTTATAGTTGTAGACTAGATCTAATTCTCAGAATGGAAAAATCAACCAAAATTAAACGATCTCCTCATTGAATAGAATGAGATGTGCATTAGGTTTGAGTGTAATATGAGATGAACATCTGACAAAACAATCTGTGCCAATAGCCCTGGTTACAAATAGTCTTTGTTGGTTAATCATATCCACGGTTTTTCTCACAAGGTTGTACCTATCTGAACTATTTTCCTTTGTTGAAAAGAAAAGGGAAACAGTCTTTGCAGCAGTTCCAAAAGCCATAAGTGAACACAGCTGTCCCTACAATAGAAAGACTTGCCCCAACGTATGAGATCATTACAGCATCCGAATACTTATTAATAACAGGATGTGTCTCAAGGCACATTTTATGAGCTAACCACTTATAGAATCTGGAATCATATGAAATGCTTGCACAGTGATAGCACACAGCAATATCTGGAAATGTAAGTAGTACCCAAAATATAAAATGTATTCATATTAGCTTCTGCGTTGTCAGCTATCAACTTTCTAATGAAAATTTACAAATACATAAACTTAGCCTATTCATTTTTATTTGTCTAAATGAAAGAATCAAGTTGTTATTTTAATACATTTATATATCCATTTATAGCCATGGAAAATTAATAAAAGCTATATGAAGACGATGATGAATTATTTCAATAATATAAAACAATTTTGGCTCTCGTTTTATAATTATTTAAGTCCTTTATTGGTGCCGGTGATTCCTTTTTTTGCTTTATTTCTTTTGAAGTAGTCTCTAAAATCATGTTTCCATCTGTTTTACTAAAAGAGAGTATAGCTAAAGTGTTTTCAATGATATTTCCATCTTTTATATTTTAGTATCTGCTAAATATTTGAATAAATACAATTGGAAAATGATAAATGGCTTACCAGAATGTCCCACAAAACCCTGGTTTCTACACCTAAACCTGCTGTTAGGGCACAAGTCCTGCAGTCAACATTGACTGAAGATTTCACTGGCATTAGCGGTTCAATACATGACTGCTAGTAGATAACCTCCCTGGCGGTATGATTATTTCAGATTTTAGGTGCTGAAAGCGGTACCATTATTTTGGAATGGAGAAATTCGTAGAAGTTGGCGCCTGCCTGGCAAATTCTATTCAGTAAGTGTAAAAAGATAAATAAATATATAAATTTGCATCCCAATGGCGTGCTAAGAAATTATAATTTATAATTTCTTAGCACGCCATTGGGAAGCAAATTTATATATTTATTTATCTTTTTACACTCACTGAATAGAATTTGCCAGGCAGGCGCCAACTTCTACTAATTTCTCCATTCCATTCATTACCCCATCTAGGTGGGATAAACACGTAGAGGCAGCCACCTTTAAAAATTCCTTTAACTATATCACTTAATTTCTACATGAACCAGATCTACTAGGTCCTTTTTTTGGTTTTATCAATACATTTTCGCTGCACATATATTTATCACCTGGGTTCTGTTGCGCGGATTCACTTTACATTTCGGTACCATTATTTTGCAAGGAAATTTGGCGTTTTACATTGTAGGCCTGCAATTCTTAGGAATAACTCACTTAAATCTGTCCGAACATGAGTCTAGTAGACATCTCGGGTATGAAAAAGTTGAAAAACCAAATCATAAATTATAATATAATAAATAATTATAAATAATTATAACAAATAATAATATAATTATAATAAAAATTATTCAATAATGTAATCAAATTTAAAATCACTGAAATTTGCTCAGTTGCAGAATTGTCGCTGTCATCAATTCTGCAAGTGATTATAAATTTATTATGGCTGTTTTCTAGTTGGTCTAAAATCACTTTTGACATAAAGGGACACTTTTGGTTGCTATGGACAATCTACAGTTTGCAGGCAGAAAGAACAGTTTTTATTATATAACCGTACATGTAGGGCACTGGGCAGACCACTAGGGACAAAGGGGGTGTGTATTTTTTACATACAGTACTGTAACCTGTAAGATTACAGTATACAGTATGTATTGTGTTTATTTACTTTTTTGAATTTGGCGCCGATCTCCACCCCCGTGCGTCGTAACGTCGCAGGGAACGGAGCTCGGCGGCACGCAGGGACACTGTGAATCGAGCGAGGAGACACCACTCGATCACTCAGCGCCGCGGCATCGCAGGATCCAGGGACAAGGTAAGTAAGCCATGCCTGTGGCTGCTGCGAGGCGATCCCGAGTCTGGCTCGGGGTTACCGCTTTTGGTTCTGAAATTCCACCCTGAATCAGACTCGGGAATACAGCCAGGGGGGTTAAGGGAAGCTGAGAGTCTGTGTAGGGACCAGGGCCTGTGCTACCACTAGGAAAAATAGGCAGCCGCCTAGGGCGCACTGCTGCCTATGGGCATCCAGTATCCCGTACATCTGCTTGCTCTGCAGGCTGAAGCATGTAACTAACTCAGTCCCAGGCAGCTGCTCCATCCCACCGGTGGTGTAATTAGAGGCGCATCGCAGAACTGAAACCAGCGCTAGAGGAAGCCGATGCTTCATGTATAGCGCTGCCTCCTGTCTAGGGTAAAAGGGGTGGAGCCTAGGGTGTCAAAAATCCTTGCACCAGCCCTGGTAGGGACACTTAGTTGCTTTACGGGGATATACTGTGCTATATTGCACTAAATTACTGTGGATTGCATTTTCTTATGTACAACCCCCCTCCCCACTGCACCCACAGCTCTGAGACCCAACATCACTTTTTAGAACTACCATTTTGTGCGTGGTAACAATAATTGCTTTTTCATATTGTTTTTTTGTATTTTACTATTACTGATATACATATGTTCTACCAATTTAAAATAGTTGGGATGGAGTTAATAGTATCATTTTTTTTATTTATTTATTGTAAAGAAGACATATTTCATTTTATTTTTCTGTTGCTAAGGCCTTTAAATTTCAGGATGCTCAACATACTTGAAAAGCAAAAACAAAAAGGCATTCAGGACGGGTGTTCAGAGGCATTTGATATGCCAAATGCCAGGGACAGCTTGTAAACGCATGTAATGCCTGTGTCAGGCCGATGGCAGCGTGTGCACCCCAGACCATTTGCACAAAATCACGTACAGGTACGTGATTTCACGCAGGAGGGTCGCCCTACCCCACCCAAGCATTCTTCTCTTTAGCCATACGTTAGGGGAGACAGTCCTACATATTTGCTTTAAAACTGATAATGGAACTCTGGTAACACAGTACAGGCAGGGTTAATTATGAAAAACAACTCCTCAGCCATCTCCTTAACAATACATATGAGGAGAAAGCTAAATACGATTTTCAACTAGTAAAAACGTTAACAATTGCTAAATATTTTTGTGTATGTGATTTTTTTTATGTGAATGACATGTAACAAATAAAAAATAAGTGTAAACTTGGAAGTATACTTTTAATTTAAAGGATTTGCGATTTTATCCTTGTCACTTTCAAAGCTGCATTAAAAGGTCCCTCTCCCAGCTATATGCTAGTTTAAAAAAAAAAAAAATTATCCCCATGGCGGTGGGCAGCTACCATTGCCCTTTTTTTATATAATAGTAATAGTAACAAATAATAATGATGTAATAGTTTGCTTCTAAAGCCTCATACACACGATCAGCTTTCCATCTGATAAATCCGTGGAATTTGGCTCGAAGGGCGTTGGCCGTGAACTTGTTCTGCATACAAACGGCACAACTTTTTCAGCCAACATACACGAAACTACATTTTTTTTAGCTCTTTAGAGCCACCCTTTGGGCAACTTCTGCTAATGTTGTCTTATGGTTAGCATTGGTCCGCAGCATGCGTTTTTGTACTTTGGATTTCTTTCAGACGGACTTATGTACACACGATCGGAAAATCCGACAAGACACATTTGTTATCGGAAAATTTTAAAGCATGCTATCCCACATTTTTTGTCGGAAAATCCGACAACAATTGTCCGATGGAGAGTACAAACGGTCGTATTATCCGACAAAACCCTGCCATCACACATTTGTTGTCGGAAAATCCGATCGTGTGTACGAGGGTTAAGCCTAAACAAGAATCACCCTTATAAACTTTATTGGGATTTACCACAAAGTTCAAGTTCAACCAACTGCAAACCAGATAAGCCAAACCCACAGCAAATAGAACGCAGGCAGATTCACCCATCACTAATAGTAAATTAGTATATACAGTATACTAAATATACAATATATATATATATATATTTATTTATTTTGCTTAATGATATCTTACAAATTTGGCCCTGATATATTATGTCAATACATGTATTTTATTGTCGTTTTGTGACTGTCTGGCTACCAAATCTTATCCCTGAAAACTGTTATATTGCAACAAACAGAGCTGAGCTGCACAGATTTACTTATAAAAATAATTGAAGTGCTTATAAAGACGTTTTACATTTTTAGGTATTCTGTTTTAAATAATGAGCATATAAAATCTTAGGTTTCATTCCTAGTATCTCCCAAATTACAAATAATGTTGAAATCATCCTGTTTGTAGAACTGCAACACATATGCAGAGTAGGGAAGCTTCAAGTTATGGAAAAGAACGTTTTCCATAATCCCTTCTTTGTTTTAAAGACCAGACACAGTCTCCAGAGTAAGGGTGCAACCTCATGAACTGTGCCATGGTTCCACTTGTCCAAAATATAAAGCAAGAGCGACAAAATACATTCTGAGAACTGAACATCTTCAAACAAATATAAAAGAGCTGATTATGTGTGACTGGCTATTTATCTGTGTCTGTTATTTTGTTATGTATTGCTTTGCACAAGCAGCAATATTCCACATTAAGTGTGGGTTGTGGACATACCTAGCCACTGTAGGCAATTTATATAGATCAAACCCTTGTTCCTCCCTCATGTTATTGAATGAAAATCTGTCAGCTGTTGAGAAATAATTTTGAACCTGTAATACCATAATTACCGGCGTATAAGGTGACTGGGCGTATAAGACGACCCCCTAATTTTCCAGCTAAAATGTTGGTTTTGGGATATACTCGCCGTATAAGATGACCCCTCACTGTGCCATTGCCTCACCTCACTGTGCCAATGCCTCACCTCACTGTGTCATTGCCTCACCTCACTGTGTCATTGCCTCACCTCACCGTGCCATTGCCTCACCTCACCGTGCCATTGCCTCACCTCACCGTGCCATTGCCTCACCTCACCGTGCCATTGCCTCACCTCACCATTGCCTCGCCTCACCTCACTGTGTCATTGCCTCACCTCACTGTGCCATTGCCTCACAGTGCCATTGCCTTACTGTGCCATTGCCTCACCGTGCCATTGCCTCACCTCACATCGCCGATCTTCATTACTTGCCTGGCAGAGTGAGACAGACTGTGGGCGTCCATTTTTTAAAAGATAGGCGGAACACTCAGTTTCCCAGCAGAGCCTGTGTTCAGTGTTCTGCCTATCACGGACATCCTCTCGTCCGAGGCTGAGGACGAGACGATGTCCCGTCCGTGATAGGCGGATCACTGAGCCTATCACGGAAAAGCAAGAGGCTTTTAAAAAATGGACGCCTGCAGTCTGCATCCGGTGTATAAGACGACCCCTGGTTTTTGAGCTAAATTTTTAGGTATAAAAGGTCATCTTATACGCCAGCAAATACGGTATGTGTATTCTGAAGATCAAATAAACTAGATAGATAGATAGATAGATAGATAGATAGATAGATAGATAGATAGATAGATAGATAGCATTTTACATGTGGACTTCTTGAAGTAGAACTCCAGCCAAAAAATGCCAAGATAAAAATGAATAGCCCATTGAAATGGTTGTAAACCCTCTGGGGGAAGTTACACCTACATGTAAGCCTAGATTAAGGCTTACCTGTAGGTGCTTGCAATATCTCCGAGACCTACACGGTCTCGGAGATATTTGCAATTTCCCAGAGCGACGGCTTCTTCTGCGCATGCACCGTCTTGAAAGGGCGTTTCAAGCCGGGGTCAAGCCGGGGTCATGCCGTCATGACTCCGGCACCCGGAAGAAGAGGGGTGAAGATGGACGCTCGCTGCCATGGAGGAAGACGGCGACATTGCGGGCTTCTACTGCAGGTAAGTGTCACATAATGGGCTACTATGCGATGCATAGTAGCCCATTATGCTTTACCTTTGCAGGGAGACATAGAGGAAGTAAACCCCATCAGGGTTTACTTTCTCTTTAAAAGATAAAATAGCACAATTGGGTTTTTCTGGGTTTCTTCAACCCACAGATTTTCCCTGCAGTGCTTTTTTTCATCCACTAGATGTCCTCAGTCTGATGACCAGAATCATTCACCCCACTTCCTCTTCCCTCCTCCCAGGTCATTCTGGACCCACCCCAGACTGTGATTGGACAGTGAAAGAGAAGCAGCACAGTGATGAGGTCACCTCTCTGTCTCAGCTTTCTTTTCCTATCAGCATGCTTCTTGTCAGCACATAAGCTAATTGGCTCCTTGCTCTGTTTCTTTCTCTGACACGCCAGCCCTGCCATATAGAAAATGCTGATATCAGGTCAGATTCAGGTACTCAGAGTCAGATATTTAAGCTACTAGCATGACAAATATATATATGTTTATGAATGTATTAATAGTTACAGAGCTGCATTATTTTGTGTTTTTTTTAATCTGCCAGCTGTAAAATGCCTGCCAACTTTTAATGTGACCTGTGTCAGTGAAATATTTATTATATATGTTTATTTTAGCTACAATATAAGTACAATTGGCTTGTATGGCTACAGTTTTCATATTGCATCTGACTTGCAATTCAGCAATGACATTCATTACTTTCCAAAGATATCTTTGGCAGAGGTCTTATGCTCATTTATCTAGCAATAGATGGACAGTCTGACTCTGGCATACTTTTTCTACAAAATAGAAATAGATGATGCAGTGTATGCTGGGTGGGACGCGGACTTTATAATAAAAGAACAGTAGATAGTTAACTCACACTTTCCAGCTTACACAGTAAGGCTTAAATTGTATTTCCACTTTTGAAGCCAAATTGGGATAACACCTACTTTGTAATTATGACATGTTCCCATTCACATAGCATAGCTTAAAAAAATAAATAAAAAAATGCTGCTTAAGTTTTTAGTAACTTCTTGCTCAAAAATGTTGAGGCTGGAAGACATGGACCAAAAAACAGCTAGTTCCTGCTATGTGTGTACCGCTGTCTGTCTAACAAAATCTGGTTTAATGGCTGGCATCTGTCCAAGTGGCATAGCTAGCTAGCACATGTGGCACCCGGGGCTGATAGCCCCCCCCCCCCCAAGAAAAATGGTATTTGGCAATATAGCAACGCCCCGCCAAAACTGTGGGTGTGGTGAGATTGCAGCATCAGTGGGGGAGCTTAAATGGTCATATGCTTTAATGACTGTGCCGCAAGAGAGAATGTAGCAGACAGTACAGTGGGCCAGATAGTAGGAAAGAGGAGATGTCAGGTATGGGAATAATTTTTTTAATCTTACTTACATGGGTTGATGCTGCATCTGTCCCCCCACAGGCTCTAAGGCTGAGAACTGAGTAATCAGACACTGTCGATCACTCAGGTCTCAGTGCTCCCTGAACGGAGAGCTGGTGACTGTCAGTCTCTTGCTCTCTGCTCTGAACCCTGCACTCACTGAAAACACTACACTGTGGAGGGAACAGATGAGCTGGGTGTTGGTCCAGGCATGTGAGCGGATCCCGACCATATGGTTGCAAACTTTCCCCAGGATGGACCGACTCTGTGAGGTCAGCCAACAGTCTGCTGTCAGCTGAAAACGTGTCACAGAGGGTCACAGGAGTGCAAAACAATCTGCACTGCTGTGATGCATAGGAGAAGTACAGCCAAACAAGCAATACATCTATCACACGATCTGTCTCTCTGCTCCTGTTTGACATTACTTGTGACAATTGATAAATGTCCCTCCCTCCAGGGCCCTGGCAGGCCACACCAACACCACTTTTGAAGTCCAGGGCCTCCATATCACCCCCTAATCCAGAGCCTCCGGTTCACTCCCCTCCTTGTCCAGGGCCTCCTCTGCATCACCCAGTCCAGGACCTCCTCTGCACCCTCCCCCCCAGTCCAGGGCCTCTTCTGTACTCCCCTCCTAATCCAGCGCCTCCTCTGCATCCCCTAGTTCAAGGCTTCCTTTGCACCCCCCTCCTAATCCAGGGCCTCCTCTGCATCCCCTAGTTCAAGGCTTCCTCTGCACTCCCCTCCTGTGTACTACCTTACTAGTCCCGGGCCTCCGCTACTAATCCAGGGTCTTTTCCACACCAACCCTTTTCTAGTCTAGGACCTCCTGTGCCCCCCCCCCCCACTTCAGTGACTCCGCTGCACCTTTCCAGGGCCTTTGCTGCACCCCCCAGTCCAGGGCCTCCTCTGCACCATCCCCAGCCCAGGGCCTCCTCTGCACCACACCTCCAGCCCATGGCCTCCTCCGCACTCCCTCATCCTAGGGCCTCCTCTTCACCCCAAGTCCAGGGTCTCCTCTGCACACCCCCAGGTCAGGGCCTCCTCTTCACCCCCCTCAGCCCAGTGCCTTCTCTGCACCCCCCAGCCCATTGTCTCCTCTGCTCCCCCCATCAGCCCAAGACCCCCACTGCACACCCAGTCCAGGGCCTCCTCTGACCCCCCCCCCAGCCCAGGGCCTTCTCTGCACCCCCCCAGTCCAGGGCCTCTTCCACACCTCCCCCTCAGTCCAGGGCCCAATCTGCCCCTCCAGTCCAGGGCCTTCTCTGCACCCCCCAAGCCCCCAATCTTTTGCCACACCAACCCCCAACTTCCTATTTCAGGGCCTTCTGCACAGAAACGCTTCTTCTTGGTCTAATAAATGACTTCCAGCTCCACAAAGGCTCTCGCATGCTGAAGTGTCGCTCTGGAATGCCTTTCAATAGAGCTGGTGGGCAGTTTCCCTCCTGTTTGGTTCTCCGATATTTGGCAAACTATGCAGCCTGTCCATTACACTTGATCGTGCAGAAGTGACACCCTTAGAGCAGCACTTCCCAGTGTGTGTGGGGTGACGGAACCCCTGGCGGTGCCCCCCTAGATGCGTAACCCGGGGCGTGTCTCCCCCCCCCCAGTTTCAGCCCTGATCTGTCCAATGGTTTGTGCTGGAAAACCAGCATTCAATCAGCACATGCAGCCAAAGGCTGCATACTGATCTGTGTGTCCTGATGGGGAAAGGGAATCCCTACTGTCAGAATACAATAACGCTGCAGGGGAGATCCCTGCATCTATATCAGGATTTATCAGTTTTTTCTTTATTCAACCTGCTGGTTGAACAAACAAAAAAAAACACTCTATACCTTGTTAAAAGCCAGCCATAGACAGTTCAAATCTTGGCTGGTTCAGCATGGATCGGCTGAGAATCAAACCTTGTATGGGCAGGTTGATAAATGATAAATCATGTCAGATTAGGAAGCGATTTTTGCCATTGGCTATAGCTACTACCAATATTAACTGTATTCTACCAGCAGGGATGACTCCCTATGAACCCCCCCCCCCCCCCGCCGCCCACGCAAGGAGAACACAATAGCCCTGCAGGAGGGATCCTAAATCAACGCTGATTGTGTTGATTGGGTAATTGAGCAATTTTTTTTCCTGTAAACTGTGGTTGCAGGAGAGAAAATAAACTAAACTCCTAAACTAGCTTTGAACATTGTCTGTCCAAAAAAGGATTAAAGACTTCAAGCCTTCTTGGGTTCTGCATTGAATGTAAGAGCACTTTTAAAAATAAAAACTGTCCTTGTCTATGCCATATCTGCATATTTACAACTATTCAAGGCCATGTTTCAACCTGTTTCAAAGAAACAGCTAAAATGATAGCAAATGTTTTTATATATATATATATATATATATATATATATATATATATATATATATAATTTATTTTTTATTTTTATTTTTTTACATATGCTGTGTGAATGGGAACACATAATAAAGATATGGTTGGGATTTCTCAAATTTTACTGCACATGACTTTAAATCTTGGATCCCTGCATAGACAGGTGTTTTTGAAATGAATAAAATGTAATGTTAATGATATTTTTAATGTATCATAGATGCTCACTTAATACCCCCTGAAGAAGATCTTTTACATTAATAGAGATTGAAATGCGTTGGGGATACCCTATATGGCAACCTAGTTTGGTGAACTATATATGGATATTGTGACACTGTGTTATGTGAATACCATTTCTTTGTACACCAGAGCCCTTATTGTCATTTTCATGTACATGTAGCCATTTCCCCTATATCTCACACTTTATCATTATGTACATTTGATACTTTTTGAATAAAATTAATTATATAATCTTTTTTACCTACGTGTAAATATTTATAATTTTTCTTGCTGCATACAAGCCCTTGGGAGTACATTTTATTTTCTCACATATGCTTTTGAGCTAGCAGCCACTGTCTAGACCTTGAGAGGTGGGTACTCCCCTTTTTTTTATACATAAAACATTTCCTCATAGTCATGGTTAGGGATAAGGATCAGGTTGGCCACTACCATTGGTTCAAGGTGAATCCTGTGAGTTTAAAATTTGCAGTCCCAGTGAATTTATGTGCATATTATTCCGGGAATATATTTAATCCAAAATCTACCGCATGGTTTTTGAGCCTCTGGCCAGCAGGCTTAGAAAGGCTTAGGCCGGCCATACACGGTTCGAATCTCGGCCAGTTCAGCAGGAACCAGCCAAGATTCGAACCATGAATGGGCAGTGACATCACATGAATCCGGCCAGTCACAGAGCTGGAGTCCTCTGCCCCGGAAAGGAAGAGGGATGAAGATGGATGCTCCCAGCCAGCGTCGACAGTCGTGTCATCGTAGGCTTTGTTTTCAGGTTAGTAACACATAATGGGCTACTATGCGATGTCTAGTAGCCCATTATGCTTTAACTTTGCAGCAAAATAAAGAGGAAGTAAAACCCATCAGGGTTTACTTCATCTTTAAATTCAGATTGCTATCTCTTTCAGAAATCAATCTGTTTGCTCCACCTAAAGCCCCGTACACAGGGGCCGAAACTTCGAGAGATAATGGCCGGTTTAAGAAAAAAAAAACATCCGACAATCGACCCGTATGTATGCCGGTCTGTCAGCTTCTGTTGGATGTGCATGCTGGACAAGCAGCACCCAACTGACTCCCGATCAGCACTCTCAGCCAATGGCAGAGAGCGCTGATCAAAGTGTTCTGGTGGGGGGCTGTCCCCCTGTCAGAACACAACAGATCAGCGGGGGAGATCGCTGAACTAACCTTGGTTAGTATGGTGTCTGGAGCTGTCTGGAGCTGACAGTTTATTTTTTTAAAACGAATAATGTGTACCCGGCTTTAGACTTCAATGAGATTCACCTCTGAAGTTTGAACAGGATGTACTGAACCCTTGGCAACTTGAACCTGGCCTGATTTGCTCATCACTAGGTGATGGATAGGTGAGTAATATAAATAGAGCTTGGCTGTGACATCCGAACACATATTGTCACTGTCACATTTTATATTTTTTTGTAACAGTGTAATAAAATGTTAGAACTTTACTGAGCATCGGTGCATATTGAGCCCATTCCATAGAGCATCCCAATGTTTCACTCCCTTTATTAGCAAAACTGACGTTTTTTTTTTTTATTATCACAGACTTACACAGTTTCAGTTTTCTCCAAAAAATTGTAAAGTAACAGAAGTCATCTATTTATTTTAATGCTTCTCTGTTACTTTAAAAAAAAAAAAAAAAAATTCAGGAATAAAGTGCAAGCATCTATTTGGCAAAGCTTCAGTACTCCCTGGTAGTAACAAAGCATACTGTATATATACCAACAATATGTTGCGTTGTTTCTACTGTATATAAATCATACAAAACAACATTTATTATGTTTATTATGCACAACTGTTGGTTGCTTAGCATTACAACGCTTGCCAAAGATTTTTAACAGTGTGCCCTTTACTTGTCCCAATTAAAAATATGCTAATGATGGTCATAAATAGGTTTACACAGAGAAAGCAAGATTTAGTGAATGTTACAAAGTCAATTGCTGGGATGTAATCCAAAATTCTCAATGTGAAGTGAACTTTTTTTTTCAAGGTAAGCCCTTTTTACTACATTTTTAAACCAGAAGCGGTTTCCTTCTTTCGTCACAATATCCTCACAGCTAGGGTTTATTCATACTGATTCCTTTTGAAACTCAACCATCAACTCTCATGGGGAAAATGCTATACATTTCATGATTTTTTTTTTACATTTAACATTGAACAGTTTTATAATCTTAATTGGCATATCGATAGCTAACAGATTTTAAAGGAGTTGTAAAGGAAAACAATGTTTTGCCTAAAATTAATGTCTGCAAGGTAGACAGACAGAATAGTGTAATGATTCTGTTAAAAAACGAGTAAATACCTATTAAATTCCTTCATCTATATCACCTCCGGCATTCTAGTTTCTGTTCTCGCATTCACTTCCTGGTTTGCATCGCTCATGTAAGAACTACATTTCCCAGTATGAATTGCGGCACGCCCAGTAATTCACACCTCCTTGAAGTCTCTAACACGTAGAGAGCGTCCTGCTGCACAGATGTAGTTCCCAGGAGGGGGTGAGCACGTTACTCACCACCGCAGTAAAGCCTCCCCTCACGGTGGTCAGTAAAATCAGACAAGCAGGAAGTGAACAGAACAGAGAAGAAATAGAGCAACTTCTGAGCAAAAACGAACAATGAGGAAGTGAAAAGAGGAATATCTGCAGGTAAAGGATGCTTATTATGAAAAAAAAAAAATTCCTTTACAGCCCCTTTAATGTCATGCCTATTTTCCTGTTTTCTTCAAAATGAGGTAAATGGAAAGAGTTGTGATGAGCATATATGTAAAGCATATGTAAACTTTAACGATGAGCTTCTTTTAACCACTTCAGCCCCAGAAGGATTTTCCCCCTTTTTTGCGATACGGCACTGCATCGTTTTAATTGACAATTGGGCGGTCGTGCGGTGCTGTACCCAAACAAAATTTACGTCCTTCTTTTCCCACAAATAGAGGGTTCTTTTGGTGGTATTTGTTCACCTCTGCGGTTTTTATTTTTTGCACTATAAACAAAGAGCGAAAAAAAAAAAAAAAAAGTTTTTTTTTTTTTTAATAGTTTGCTATAATACATATCCCCAAAAAATATAAAAAAAACTAATTTATTCATCAGTTTAGGCCAATATGTATTTTTCTTCATATTTTTGGTAAAAAAAAAAAAAATCACAATAGGTATATATTAAATGGTTTGTGCAAAAGTTATAGGCCCAGATCCACAAAGAAATTACGCCGGCGTATCTATTGATATGCCGCGTTATTTCTACGATGCCCTGGCGTATCTTTGTTTTGTATCCACAAAACAAGATACGACTGAATGTGGGCTCGATCCGACTGGCGTACGTCTTAGTACGCCGTCAGATCTTAGGTGCATATTTACGCTGGCCGCCAGGTGGCGCTTCCGTTGATTTCTACGTAGAGTATGCAAATGAGCTAGATACGGCAAAACCACAAATGTACGTCCGCCCAGCACATTTTTTACGTCGTTTACGCAAGGCTTTTATTTGGCGTAACGTTACCCCTGCTCTATGAGGCATACACAATGTTAAGTATGGACGTCGGGCCAGCGTAGAATTTTCCGTTGTTTACGTTGTTTGCGTAAAACGTTCGCGAATAGGGCTTTGCGTAAATTACGTTCACGTCGAAAGCATTGACTATTTGCGATGTGATTTCGAGCATGCGCACTGGGATCCCCCCACGGACGGCGCATGCGCCGTTCAAAAAATATGTCATTTACGTGGGGTCAAGATGAATTACCATAAAACACGCCCACATCTTATCCATTTGAACTGCGCGCCCTTACGCTGACACAGTTACACTACGCCGCAGTAACTTACGGCGCAAATTCTTTGTGGATACGGAAAATACGCTGTAAGTTACGGCGGCGTAGTGTATCTGAGATACGCTACGCCAGCCTTATATATGCGCCGAGGTACGTGGATCTGGCCCATAGCGCCTACAAAATAGGGGATAGATTTATGAAATTTTTATCATAAATGTTTTTTTTTTACTAGTAATGGCGATTTTTTAGCGGGCCTGCGACATTGCGGCGCACAGATGAGACACTTTCGACACTTTTTTGGGACCATTAAAATGTATGCAGCGATCACTGCTATAAATAGCCACTGATTACTGTGTAAATGTCACTGGCAGGGTAGGGGTTAACACTAGGGGGCGATCAAGGGGTCAAATGTGTTCCCTAGTGTGTGTTCTAACTGTAGGGGGGATTGGCTGCCAGGAACATGACTGAGATCACTGTTCCCGATCACTTGGAACAGTAGATCCCTGTCATGTCACCTGTCAGAACGGGGAATCACCTTTGTTTACACTTCAGCAGCGTACAGCTACAACGATTTACGCAGAAGAGCCGACCTGCCGCCGTATAACAATGGCGGCTGGTCGGCAAGCGGTTAATTACTCTTGTTTGATCTTCTGAAAATATTTTGTTCAATAACTGCAAAAAAAGCAACTTGGGATCCTGTGAGAAATCAAGATAAACTTGCGAGTAGAGATAAGCTGAAGGTTCTGTTTGAACGTCATATATAATAACGTTATTACATTTGCATGACAGTTAGACATGTGCAATTAGTTTAGTTCCGAATTAGGTTTTTAACAACTTTCAACAAATTAGTTGTTTAGTAAATTCGTAAATTTGAAAGTCCAGAAATTTGAAAATCCGAAAACCCAAAAATTCGAAAATCTGAAATAATAACTAACTGATAATAACTTAAGTATTAATAACTATTAAATTATAGGTATTGGAATTTCCTTTTAATTTTGGCTGTTAGTGAACGTAATGTATGCAAATGTATCCAAAGTTACGAACTAACCTGAAATAATGAATGTCATATCTAAACACATGTTCCATGTAACAAATTAATAATAATAAACAAAAATAATAATAACAAAAACGTTTTATTATTTATTATTAATTTTTTCTGTTCCATTTGTTTAGATGCGGCATTCGTTATTTCGGATAATTCGTATTCGTTATGTTCACTAACAGCCAAATTTGAAAGGAAATTCCAATACCTATAACTTAAAAGTTAGTTGTTATTATTAGTTATTCTTTAGAATTTTGGGATTTTCTTTCTTATTTTCTGATTTATCGAATTTTCAAATTTATGAATTGCGAATGACTCGAAAAACGTATTAAAAAATTATAAGATGAAAACAAACAATTTTTTTAGCAGTGCACATGTCTAATGACAGTTTCCCTCTATCAATGGTTGTTAATAGGGATGAGTTGAACTGCCCAGGGCAGTTTCATTCAGCCAGCAACTGATTTTTTTTTAATTCTCTAAGTAAACCATTAAAAGCCCAATTACTTTAAATAATATGCCAGGGGTGTGTCTTAATACTGCCTGTGAATAGGTGCATCCCTGTGATTTGTAGAACGTGTTGCAGCAGCACTGACACTTACAAAGGAAAAAAGTGTTTTAAATTGCATGTAAATGTGATTTCATTCTACATCCTTTTTTTTTTTCATAATACTTTATTTCAAGGCATCACACAGTAAGTACAGAAACCATATGGAAAAATGGAAAGAAACTGCGCTAAAAATAACAAAAAGAAGAAGAAAGGAGAGAAAAAACCTGCAACGTAGTCACAGTCTAATCCCTCCAAGTGCTGCGATTACCGTGTAAACAATAAATACAAGAAATAAACATAAGAAAAATATAAAAATCGTGCTACCTCAACCACCCTTCTTGACGAACACAAACGTGAGCAAGTGGGTAATCTCTAGTGATATATGTGAAAGGCTGGCTGCTATATCAAAAAAGTGACCTGTAATGGCCGCTAGGGTGCAACATGCAGCCACCTCAAAATCCCTCAGCAATCATAGTGATGGTGATTAAAAAGAAAAACAAATAAGAAACAAATGACACTTGGATCAAAAACCATGAACTAAATATGAATTTTGGCTCTGAATGAGTTAATAAACAGTCCGAAATGTTGACAGTAGAGAGTCCATAAATAGCAGGTAAGATGTCAAACACCTGTGCATCTGTGCCACATTACAAATTGGTTGTACACGTGTCCAAAAGAAAACAGTGACATGTCCTCCACCAGACTTATAGATTGGCTTCTTACCAAATTCCCACGATCCCTTATGACAGGGGATCAGAAACAGCATATAATAGGTCCCAATCTCGCAGTTTCAGATATGTAGTCCTGATGGATCTCGTTTCCCAAGAAATTTCAGCAGTATCAATGCCCACCATGTAAAAAACAGTGACAGCTCCACATAGTGCATTAAATGTGTAGAAATTTATTTTAAAAGTTAAAATTGCACTAACAGTCATGCAGTTTAAAATTTGCCTTGAATCTAATGTGCTGGCCGGTACACAAAACTCTCAGGCACCCATCCACTGGGGGAAACGTTAGGAGCTTCTTGGGTGACGACAGCACGCCGCTCGCCCTACGTCCGTTTCGTAAATAACTTACTTCTTCCAGGGGCACTTATAGCATGAATGTCAAAAAATAAAACAAGTTCATAAAAGATTTGGCACAAGGAAAGCAAGTGCAGGCATGGGAGGCCTCTGTGCCCTGTGTGACATTTTGTACGGTACAAAACCATTTTTGGAGGAATTTTCCCGAAGGCCCCTCTCCTTGGCCACCAGATCCTCCAGCTCATTGATTTCAGCTACCTTTTTCAACCGAACGGCTATGGACGGTGCATGCGTCTGCTTCCAAAAGAGCGGAATGCAGCCCTTTGCTGCAGTGATCAATAGTGGTAAAATGGAGTGCCTGTAAAGCCCCATACACACTATCAGTTTTCCTGCTGGTTTTCTCTTCAGGTTTACCAAAACCATGTAGTACAAGGACCTGCCTGATTGCATTCAAATTGAAACGCTTAAGGTTTGACCTCATATTAGATGGTTTTGGTAAACCTGAAGAAAAATATCAGGAAAACTGATAGTGTGTATGGGGCTTGAGCCTTACTGGAAAACTGGTGGTGATACGATGAACTTCTGTCCAGTATGAATGCAGTAAATGGCAGGACCATAAAATATGGAGAAGAGAACCGGTTTCCTTACCCACACCTCCAGCAAAGATCCAAGCATTGGGGAAACATCTTATGAATCTTGACAGGTGTATGATCAGTAGTATGGTCAGTAGTCAGCGGATCCCACCATCTGCTGCGCCTACTACGTAGACTCGTTCCCTTTATCCCGAAAGAAGACATAGGAGTCGTGGTGGGAACAATTATCAACTCCAGACTCGACTATGCAAATGCCCTTTACCTCAGACTCCCAAAATACCAAATCTCTCGTCTGTAAGTCGTTCAAAATACAGCCGCCCGACTTGTGACTGGGAAAAAAACATGGGAATCAATCTCACCTTCACTGAGATCCCTTCATTGGTTGCCAGTAAAAGACAGAATTACTTATGTCTGACGCATAAGTGTGTTCAAGGAAATGCCCCCCAATATCTATGAGAAAAATTAAAAAGTCACAACCCCAATCGCATTTTCCGATCCAACCAAAATCTACTCCAGATACCCAAAGCCAGATACAAGTCCAAAGGAGAACGAAGATTTGCAGTCCAAGGACCTAGACTATGGAACGCTCTACCAACCAGCATCCGAATGGAGGTGAATTACCTGGCCTTCAGGCAAAAGGACAGTAGGGAGCGGATACTAAGCGCCCAGGGGCGATTCAGTTTGCATGTGTTGCGCTATATAAGTTTCTCACTCACTCCTGATACCACCGGGTCAAAACTTTGAAACTGGATTCCTGGTGTTTAGTACAGATAGAGGTTTTGTAAGTGAACAGGAACATTCCAAATCAATTAGTAGCCTCTACTCATTCACTAAAAAATATAAGTAGTAAAAAAAAAATCGCCTCTTACCGAGCAGCAGGTTTGGAGGATGACAGCGATTATATACAAGGACTTTTTATATATATTTGTAAATGAGTAAGGGTACTACAAACTCCATAATCATTCAAATGATGGGAGGGTGGGACAGTATCTGGGTGCCCCCTATTTTTAAAGTGGGCTTCTGGATTCTGATAAGCCTCCATCCACTGACCCCCACAACCACCAAGCTAAGGTAATGGGGAAAAGACCTTTGTTCTCATCAACATGGGGACAAGGTTGAGGGCATGTCAGGAGGAGAGGGGCAGACCTAAAAATAAAGACACCCAAATGTTTGACAAGTCCTTTATTAAACAAATAAAGATCCCCAAAAAAGGCTGTAGTCTAAATCTATCATCAATCATAAAGAATTGCTATCACTGACTCACAAAAAACAACAAACTTGTGCACACCGCCCTCTGCCGGTGTTGTGCGCATGTGAACGCCGCAAGCTCCGTGAGTCTGACCGCGGGTCCCACAGACTTGATGGTTGTCAGGAGTCCCGCCATCATCTCACGGAGAGGAAAAACGGTGAAATGCTAATGTAAACAAGCATTTCCCCATTCTGACTAGTGACAGGACACTGATCACTGCTGCCTGTGATCGAGAGCAGTGATCAGTGTCATGTCACACATAGCCCATCACTCCTACAGTTAGAACACATCCCTAGGACACACTTAACCCCTTCCCCGCCCCCTACTGGTTAACCCCTTTACTGCCAGTCACTTTTACACAGTAATCAGTGCATTTTTATAGCACTGATTACTGTATAAAAGTGAATGGTTCCAAAATAGCGCCAAAAGTGTCCGATGTGTCCGCCATAATGTCCAAGTCACTGATCGCCGCCATTACTTGTAAAAAAAAAGCATTATTAATAAAAATGCCATAAAACTATTCCCTATTTTGTAGAGGCTATACATTTTGCGCAAACCAACCAATAAACGCTTATTGCGATTTTTTAAATCAAAAATATGTATAAGAATACGTATCGGCCTAAACTGAGGAAAAAAATGTATATATATTTCCTTTTTTTTCAAAATTTTCGCTCTATTTTTGTTTATAGCGCAAAAAATAAAAACCACAGAGGTGATCAAATACCACCAAAAGAAAGCTCTATAATGTAATTGACAATAGCTAGGGAAGAAGGATATGAATATACAACTGTAGCTAATCTTTCATACTTAATGGTTAAAATCACACAATGGCCTTTCAACCAATAACCGTACGATACTGCTTATTTAATGCAATGACAGTTGTCTGGTTTTCAATTGCTTGTGGCAAAGAATCCAAGTTTACAAGTGGTCTATTGTGATTTCATTATTCACACTGTACATTATCACACCCATGAAGCCAACTCTGTATTTCCAGGTTACCATGGAAAGAACATGTACGTCTCATGAATTTTTTCCAAAAGCACAATTCACCACCCTAAATATCACCTAACAGCTGATTTTTTTTTTACCCAAGGGATAGCAGCATACTTTTTTCCATCCACATGGTGATTTTCATGAGATGTACTGTTTATTGTACCATTGTGACACTTTCACTCCTTGCCCTTTAGGGCTAAAGGCATTGCTCTGAATGTTTTCTTTTTTGATTATTATTATTGTGTCTAGCATTAGCTAAGAACTTTAACCACTTAAGACCCGGACCATTATGCAGCTAAAGGACCTTGCCCCTTTTTGCGATTCCGCACTGCGTCGCTTTAACTGACTATTGCGGCGGTCGTGCAAAGTGGCTCCCAAACAAAATTGCCATCCTTTTTTTCCCACAAATATGCAATATTTTTTACTTTTTGCTTTAATAAATATCCCCAAAAAATATATAAAAAACGTTTTTTTTCCTCAGTTTAGGCCGGTACGTATTCTTCTACCTATTTTTGGTAAAAAAAATCGCAATAAGCGTTTAACGATTGGTTTGCACAAAATTTATAGCATTTACAAAATAGGGGATAGTTTTATGGCATTTTTATTATTATTTTTTTTTTACTAGTAATGGCGGCGATCAGCGATTTTTTTGGTGACTGCGACATTATGGCGGACACATCGGACAATTTTGACACATTTTTGGGATAATTTTCACAGCAAAAAGTGCTATAAAAATGCATTGATTACTGTGAAAATGAAAATTGCAGTTTAGGAGTTAACCACTAGGGGGCGCTGTAGGGGTTATGTGTGACCTCATATGTGTTTCTAACTGTAGGGGGCGGGGCTGGACTTGTGACGTCATTGATCATCTTTCCCTATATCAATGACGCTGCCACTGCGAAGAACGGGGAAGGTGTGTTTACACACATCTCTCCCCGTTCTTCAGCTCCTGTGACCGATCACGGGACACCGGCGGCCGCGGTCACGGAGCTTCGGACCGTGTCCCGGGCTCGTGCCCACGGCGCGCGCGTGCAACCCATGGCTGGGCACCTAAAGGGGACGTACCTGTACGTGCCTGTGCCCAGCCATGCCATTCTGCCGACATACAGTATATCGGCGTTAGGCGGTCCTTAAGTGGTTAATACACAATCAGATTTCAAGTGGAAGTGAAGACAAAAAGCTAAATTTATTAAAATGTGTGAGAAATAAGTGCTTTACCTGCATTTTTTTTTTACATTTTATTCATTTAATTTTCCAATCCAGGTATGGCTGTCAGACACTATTGCCTTAATCTGACCTCAGTTTTCTGTAGCCTTAGGCCTTGTACACACAGTCGGTCAAAACCGATGGAAACGGACTGAAGGTCCGTTTCATCGGTCCAAACCGATGGTGTGTGGGCCCCATCGGTCTGTTATCCTTCGGTCGAAAAATGTAGAACTTGCTTTAAAATTCAACCGATGGACGCCTAACCGATCGGTCAAAACCGACGGTTAGTATGCAAAAGCATCTGTTAAAAGCCTGCGCATGCTCAGAATCAAGTCGACAGATGCTTGGAAGCATTGAACTTCATTTTTCTCAGCACATCGTTGTGTTTTACGTCACCGTGTTGGACTCGATCGGTTTTTTAACTGATGGTGTGTAGGCACATCAGACCATCAGTCAGCTTCAGCGGTTAACCGATGAAACGGACCTTCGGAACGCTCTCATCGGATGGACTGATCGTGTGTACAGGGCTTTAGCCCTGCCCTAGCCTATAAAACCTGTTTTCTACTATAAGGGCTTTATCTCTCCCAGTCTTAATTATGTGCAGGGAACTACCAGAGGATAATATACACTGCTCAAAAAAATTAAAGGAACAATTTGAATTAGAACTCCTAGGATATTGATCTGGTCAGTTAAGTAGCAGAGGGAGAGGGGATTATACATAGAAGGTTGTTAATCAGTTTCAGCTGCTTTGCTGTTAATTGAAATTAACAACAGGTGCACTAGATGGGCAACAATGAGACGACCTCCAAAACAGGAATGTTTTTTCAGGTGGCGGTGTCTGACATTTTTTCCCTACTCATCTTTTCTGACTGTTTTTCACTATTTTTGCATTTGGCTAGGGTCAGTGTCACTACTGGTAGCTCAAGGCGATACTTGGACCCTATAAAGGTTGCACAGGCAGTCCAACTCTTCCAGGATTTCACATCAATACGTGTCATTGCCAGAAGGTTTGCCGTGTCTTGCAGCACAGTCTCAAGAGCATGGAGGAGATTCCAGGATACAGGCAGTTACTCTAGGAGAGCTGGACAGAGCTGTAGAAGGTCCTTAACCCATCAACAGGACCGATATCTGCTACTTTGTGCAAGGAGAAACAGGATGAGCACTGCCAGAGCCCTACAAAATGACCTCCAGCAGGCCACTGGTGTGAATGTCTCTGACCAATCAGAAACAGACTTCATAGGGGTGGCCTGAGGGACCGACGTCCTCTAGTGTGCTCTGTGCTCACTGAAGGACACTGTGGAGCTTGATTGGCATTTTCCATTGAACACCAGAATTGGAAGGTCCGCCACTGGTGCCCCATGCTTTTCACGATGAGAGCAGGTTCACCCTGAGCATATGTGACAGACGTGAAAGGGTCTGGAGAAGCCGCAGAGAACTTTATGCTGCCTGTAACATTGTTCAGCATGACCGTTTTGGTGGTGGGTCAGTGATGGTCTGGGGAGGCATATCCATGGAGGAACGCACAGACCTCTACAGGCTACACAATGGCACCCTGACTGCCATTAGGTATCGGCAGGGCTTTTTTTCAGGGGGAACTTGGGGGAACTCAGTTCCACCATCTTTGGCTCAGACCCTTTGGTGCCTGCTCACCACAATCACTTGTAAACACATACGTCTGGTTTCTGTGTTTACATGTGACAGCTCTGCACTCTGTGTGTAACCCCCCTGAACTCTGCACTCTGTGTGTTATGCAATCCTGGTATTTAATGCCCCTTTAAGACCCTTCTACTGTTTTTGAAATCTGAACAGGGTCGTGGTTGAGTTCCTGCACCTATTTTCTGAGAAAAAAAGCTCTGGGTATCGGGATGAAATCCTTGGACCCATTGTTAGACCCTATGCTGGTGCAGTGGGTCCTGGGTTCCTCCTGGTGCATGACAATGCCCGGCCTCATGTGGCGAGAGCATGCAGCCAGTTTCTGGAGGATGAAGAAATTGATACCATTGAATGGCTTCCACGCTCACCTGACCTAAATCCAAAAGAACACCTCTGGGACACTATGCTTCGGTCCATCCGGTGCCGCCAGATTACACCTCAGTCTGTTCAGGAGCTCAGTGATGCTCTGGTCCAGATCTGGGAGGAAATACCCCAGGAGACCATCCGTAGTCTCATTAGGAGCATGCCCAATGTTGTCAGGCATGCGTACAAGCACTTGGGGGCCATACAAACTACTGAGCACCATTTTGAGTTGTTGCAATGAAATTTCAGCAAAATGGACTAGCTTTCTGCATAATTTTTTCACTTTGATTTTCAGGGTGTCTTTGAATTCAGCCCTCTGTAGGTGGATAATTTTAATTTCCATCAAAGGATGTGCCATCCTTTCATTCCTAACACATTACCCAGTCAATATCAGTATAGATATCCAGCATGAGATTTTTGCCCGTTGAGATCTGATATGTTTTCAAAGTGTTCCTTTAATTTTTTTGAGCAGTGTATATATATGTACCGTATTTATCGGCGTATACCGCGCACTTTTTTGCCCTGAAAATCAGGACAAAATCGTGGGTGCGCGATATACGCTGATACCCGCTTTCCCGCACCGAGTTTGAACACTGCGCCGTCATATACCGAGCGCAGTACACTCGTGTATAGTCGGGTAGGCTCGGCCCCTCTCGCGCTCACGTCCTGGACGTCCAGGACATCCAGGACGCAAGCGCGAGAGTAGCCGAGCCTGCCCGACTATACCGAGTGTACTGCGCTCGGTATATGCCAGCGCAGTGTTCAAACTCGGCGCGGGAAAGCGGGGATCGAGCGGGGAGGACACCGCAGAAGGACGCCGGACCCCACGAAAAGGTCACCCGAAGCCGCAGACGGACGCCGGACCCGACGAGGCCGCCGATGGACGCCGCGCAAGACACCAAAACTGTAAGTAGTGAAATGTAATAAAATGTTTTTTTTTGCAGGAATGTCGGGTCGCAATACCCCGATAAATACGGTATATATATATATATATATATATATATATATATATATATATAAATAAATACAGAAATAACTACATATTGTATTTAAATACTGGATATTGGGTGGGAGAATTTCTTAAACAATCTGGCACAATCCTACATTCATACATCTACATTCAAGATTGGTAGAGAGATAGTACCCATGACTCTCCAAGTGGGGAGACTATGGGGAATGGGGACTTTAAAGTGTCCAAAGTCAAAAAAACAAAGTTCTAAAGCGCATAAAATAACAAGGTTTTATTTATCCAAAATTTAAAAAGAGAGACCTCCATAAAAGGTAATATATCATAATTGTGGACATATAATAGAAACATCTGTACAAAGATGGATATCATGGAGTTTGTGGATCTACGTGTTTTGTCCAATTAGAGGGCTTTCTCAGGATCCATCTTTTAGTGTTTTTGAATCTGGTAGCTAATGAATATTACAAACAATATATTAGTTCCAAAACATACAAATACGTATCATCTTTTTTTATAGAACTTTTAGATGCAATATTACAAATATATCATATCTGCAGAAAACAGAACACTAAAGTATCACCATGTGTAATCTTAAAGGGGTTGTAAACCCTTGTGTTTTTTCACCTTAATGCGTCCAATGCATTAAGGTGAAAAAACTTCTGACAGTGACCGCCCCCCCCAGCCCCCCTTGTTTTACTCATCTGAGCCCTTTGATCCCTCTGCAGAGACACGCTCTTCCTCTCTGCCCAGGGTTCTCGGCTCTTGATTGGATAGATTTATAGCAGCGCTCCTGTTACTATCAATCAAATACAATGATGTGGGCACCGGGGGGGCTGAGTTTGTCATTCTTTGTCGAAAGACGCAAATGCTGGACTCGGGAACGCGCCAGCAGTGTAACCCCCTGGGAGAGCGCTTTTCCCATGGGGTTTACCAATGTGGGGGGGAGCCCCGAGAGCCGCCAGGGGGACCCCAGAAGATGGTGACCAGGGCCACATTGTGCAAAACTAACTGCACAGTGAAGGTAAGTATGACATATTTGTTATTTAAAAAAAAAAAAATAGTGCTTACAAACCCTTTAACTAAAAGTAGCTGTAAGACTTGAGGAGAGGGGGAAAAAAACAACTGCCCCAAATAACACACAAATCTGAAATATATAAAAAGTGGTGCATGATCAACCTATTGGGGGGACAGAAGGCAATAAATATGGAGGAGCAGGGATACTAATAATGATTCTCACCTCAAAATGGAGCCAGAAAGTATCAGAGATACCATGTGCATTTTTATTGAAAGAAGAAAAGGAGGGGGAAGGGGGGCCAGGACACTATGGTCCATGGAGAGGTGTTTATTTAAACATACATTTATTTTATTTTAATGAATTACATAACTGGGCTTAATAATGGGTATTTTTTAGCCACTTATGATTTACCTTTAAAGAGCATCATTTGTTAGATCATTTCTTAGATAAGAAACTGCATTTTTCATTTTTGCACTACTGTATATAATACTGGCCACACAAAATATTGACACTTTGGGCCCAATGTGTACATTTTCACTTAGGGGTGTACTCACTTTTGTTGCCAGCGGTTTAGACATTATATATAAAATATTTACAAAAATGTGAGGGGTGCACCTTTGTCAGATACTGGCCTGGATTCACGTAGCACTTACGCAACGTATCTCGAGATACGCCGCGTAAGTGTCAATGTGCGCCGTCGTATCTATGCGCCGTACCCATAGAACTAGATACGCCTGAAATTAGGCTTCATCCGACCGACGTAAGTTCCCTACGCCGTCGTATCTTGGGCGCATATTTACGCTGGCCGCAAGGGGCGCTTCCATTGATTTACGTGTCGAATATGTAAATAAATTAGATACGCCGATTCACGAACGTACTTGCGCCCCTCGCAGTAAGATTCGCCGTTTACATAAGGCGTTCGCCCGGCGTAAAGTTATTCCACATATAGGAGGCGCATCCCATGCAAAGGTATGGACCATGGAACAGCCACCGTATTTTACGTCGTTTACGTAGTACTATGTGAATAGGGCTGGGCGTAGGTTATGTTCAGTGATTCGACGTATCTTAGGCGTTCGTTCCGACATGATTCTGAGCATGCGCACTGGGAAGCGTCTACGGGACGCAATTGATGGGCGCCGTTCGTTCAGCCCATCAATTGCATGGGGTCACGGTTCATTTAAATGTATCGCGCCTACTTCCACCTACTTTGAATTAGGCCGGCGTACGCCTAGGAATTTACGTTACGCCGGCGCAACGTTGGGAGCAAGTGCTTTGTGAATACTGTGCTTGCCTCTCTGTGTTACGTCGGCGTAGCGCATATGAGATGTGCTACGCCGGTATAAAGATACGCACAGGTATGTGAATCCAGGCCACTGTGTGTATATATATATATATATATATATATATACAGTACAGACCAAAAGTTTGGACACACCTTCTCATTCAAAGAGTTTTCTTTATTTTCATGACTATAAAAATTGTAGATTCACACTGAAGGCATCAAAACTATGAAGTAACACATGTGGAATTATACATAACAAAAAAGTGTGAAACAACTGAAAATATATTTCATATTCTAGGTTCTTCAAAGTAGCCACCTTTTGCTTTGATTACTGCTTGGCACACTCTTGGCATTCTCTTGATGAGCTTCAAGAGGTAGTCACCTGGTGCAGCACCCCATCACTCTCCTTCTTGGTCAAATAGCCCTTACACAGCCTGGGGGTGTGTTTGGGGTCATTGTCCTGATGAAAAATAAATGATGGTCCAACTAAACGCAAACCGGATGGAATAGCATGCCACTGCAAGATGC
Source organism: Rana temporaria (assembly GCF_905171775.1). Classification (NCBI taxonomy): domain Eukaryota; kingdom Metazoa; phylum Chordata; class Amphibia; order Anura; family Ranidae; genus Rana; species Rana temporaria. The sequence continues at coordinate 412,740,827 of NC_053490.1, forward strand.
TGTGGTAGCCATGCTGGTTCAGTATGCCTTCAATTTTCCTTGTCAAGAATATCTTTATTAAATGCAAGAATAAATTGTACATGAAGCATACATTCGTTACAGTAATCAGGTGGTTATTATAACATAAGATTGACTAACAGTATCATCTTTCTTAAACAACAATAAATGGGAATATTTTAGCCATGTTCTGTGTACTATCGCAGGAAGAGTTTAAGTAGTTAACATAGCCAAATATGTAATCCTTACAACTTGTCCTAGTGGCTAGTGGATAATATATCAAAGATAATACGTCCTTATTTAATGTAACCTTACTACCTATCAACTTTAAATTTCTAAAATGTGCTACCTTTTCAAAGTTAACGGTAGATAGACGAGGGTACTACCTTATGCAGTATCAGTTCAGGAAAAGGAAGAAGGGAAGAAGAGGAAGGAAAATGGGGGGGGGGGGGTCAGGTAAGGAAGTCTGCAGGGATGGGCTAGGATCCGTCGTCAAAGCATGAAATGTACAACGGTTATTTTTGTATAGAAAAGCTACCATGGCATCATTACACCTTTATTACAATTTTCTGGTATAGCATATTGTATCCAAGGGTTCCATATTTTTTCAAAGTTGGCGATCGTGTCCGTTTCCAACGCTTCCATTTTGGCGTGTGTCATAGCAATATTCATTCTATTTTTTGTTTCCGTCGTTGATAAAATTGGAGTTTTCCAAGCTTTTGCTATGGTTTGTTTGGCTGCCGTAAAGAGTTGTGTTAGTAGCTTGAAGTGCGTGTGTGTTAGACTGATGGGCTTTAAATTCAGTAGTGCCAATTTAGGGTCTGGAAGTATTCTCAATTTAGTCACCGCATTTACCATCTTGAAAATCTTATCCCAGAATTTCTGTACTATTGGACACGTCCACCAAGTATGAAAATATGTACCTTCGGTGATGCAACCCCTATAGCAATGTCCGGTGCAGTTTGGTGCATATTTAGCTATTCTGCTTGGCACCAGGTACCATCTCATTAATACCTTATAGCCCGCTTCCAATGCTATTATATTCGAGGAAGCCGATTTAGTGTTTCGCCATATTTGATTCCAATCCGAGGTATTAAGTTCTATACCCAGGTCACTCTCCCATTTCTGAACATAAGGAAGCTTTGTTGTGTTATTGTGGGATAGTGACTGCAAGTACAGAACCGAAATTGTACCTCTTACATGTGGATTATCTTTACATATACTTTCAAAAGGTGACATCTGGTTTTTCAGAGCCGAAGAGGTCAGATGTGTTTCCACTAAATTTTTTATTTGGAGGTATCGAAACAATTCTGATTGAGGTATACCGTATTTTTTACATACTGTCGGGAAGGGCATGATACCCGATGAATCCAAAAATTTATAGACATATATACAGTCTTTCCTTACCCATTCCTTGAATGTGTTAGGGAAGATCCATGCCGGATAAAATGTTGGGTTTTTATAAAATGAAAGCAGTGGGTTGAGAGGGGACACCAGTGAATACTTGGATTTATAGCTATCCCATAGTGAGAGAGAATGTTTAATAATTGGATTGCAGATTTTCCCGCGTAGCTTGGGAAGAATCCATAGTAAGTTAGCTGGAGGGATGGGATCACACTCGGTTGCCTCAATCGCTACCCAGAGAGGTGTTTCCTTTTTTGCATGATATTTGGCCAAGGTTGAAATTTGCGCTGCCCTATAGTAGTTTGTAAAATTTGGATATCCTAACCCTCCTTGAGTTTTGGGGAGATGCAAGATTTTCGCCTTTATTCTGGGCCTAGATGTGCCCCATATAAAGGTCGTCATTCTGTTTTGTATTATCCTCAGAAAGTAAGCCGGTATTGGACTCGGGAGCACTCTAAAAAGATACAACAATTTTGGTAATATTGTCATCTTAACTGCGTTGATCCTACCTAACCAGGATAATGGGAGCTGGGACCAGGATTTGAGTAAGTTTGTTATCTGTTTAAGAAGAGGGGGATAATTATAAGAGAATAAATCAGATGTATCAGCCGTTACGTGTGTTCCTAAGTACGGGATGCTCTTATCCGACCATGTAAATGGAAGACCTACTGTGGCTGCACTTAATTCTAGTCTTGAGAGGGATATGTTTAGTGCTACACATTTCTTGGGATTAATGGCTAGACCTGAGAACGTCGCGAATCTATCAAGTATTGGGATGAGATTAGGGCCAGTTACTTGCGGGGAAGAAAGAAATAAAAGAATGTCATCCGCAAATAGGCATAATTTATGTTTATGACCTCCTAATTCTATACCTAGGATAGTGGGGTCTGATCTGATTTTCTGAGCAAGCGGTTCGATAAGGAGGGCAAATAATAACGGGGATAACGGGCAGCCCTGACGTGTTCCTCTTCTGATATCAAATGTGTCAGACTTATACCCTGCGTATTTAACATAAGCTTTAGGGTTATTATAAAGTTCCATAATCCAATTAGTGAAATTAGGGCCAAAGCCCCATTTCTGTAGAGTATATTTTAAATACGCCCAGGAAACAGAATCAAAAGCTTGTTTGATGTCCAGAGAGAGAAAACACGCCGGTATACCCCTTTTCTTTGCTATGTTGGCCAAGAGGCATGCCCTGCGTATATTATCGCCTGCTTGTCTGGATGGCATGAAACCTACTTGATCTCGATTGATTAGAGTACCGATAAAATTGTTAAGGCGGGTAGCTAGTATTTTACCTAATAGTTTTATATCTATGTTAAGCACAGATATGGGACGATAATTGCTACAAAGTGTGTCATCCGAATGTGGTTTGGGAATCATACAAACCGTTGCTAGCAACGTTTCAGGTCTGAAGGTTTTTTGCTCTAGTAAGTTGTTAAATGCCTCTGCCAGTCTGGGTGAAAGTAACTCAGTAAAAGTTTTGAGGTAGTTTGCCGAGAACCCGTCAGGTCCCGGTCTTTTGTTAATTTTGAGTTCCCGAATGGCTAAAGCTACATCCTCTTGCGTAATTGGTTCTTCCAACTGTTCTTTCTGTGATTGACTTATTTGTGGAAGATTAATTTGTGCAAAAAAGGAGTCAGCTTTGGATTCGTCAAATACAGTAGTTTCTGAGTAGAGTTGTTTTAGATGTGAGCTAAACTTTTGAACTATTTTAAGTGGGTTGCTGGAGAGAACCCTGTTGGCAATTTTTAACTTTATGGGTTTAAAAGTCTTATTGAGTGTGTTTAGCGCTCTAGCTAAATATGTCCCTGGTTTATTAGCTTGATTGTAGAAAGCATGTCTAGATCTATTAAGTGTTCTATTCGCCGAATCGGTTAAGAACAAGTCGTATTCCAGACGTGCTTTGTCCAGCCGAGTTCTATTAGTTTGAGTTTGGCAGTTTTGTAGGGCCAGAAATGCTAAGTTGAATTCTGTTTCCAATTTTCTTGCCATCAGTGCTCGCTCCTTTTTTAAGATCCCTATTTGCCGCTGGAATGCTCCTCTGAGGACTGGCTTATGTGCTTCCCATAATGTAAGTGGGGATATTTCAGGGCTTGCATTGAGTTCTAGATAGTCTTTTAGAGCTTGTTCAATCAATTGGCAATGGGCAGGGTGTTTGAATATAATTTCAGGAAGATACCAAGTGGGATCATGGTTTTTCGGAATGGTTGATGCCATTGTGGTGTACACCGCATTGTGATCTGACCAAGGGATGGGTATTATATTTGAATATAGTATTTCAGGGACCATACCGATTGTCACAAAAATATGATCAATTCGGCTGAAGAATTGGTGTGGGTTTGAAAAGTATGTGTAGTTACGTTTTGTGGGATTGTGTTCTCTCCACATGTCTACTAAATTGTATTTGGCTAATAAGTTGGGAAGGGTCCATTTAGCTTGGTGTTTAGGTGTGACATAGGGGGTTTTATCTAAGAATGGAAGAAGGACTTGGTTGGAGTCTCCGCAGATGAGGAGAGTCCCTATTTTATGTGAATTAATTATTTGGAAAAGATGCGATAAGAAGGGTAACGGGTTTAGATTAGGAGCATAATAAGATACTATCGTGATCTCCGTATCTAACACTTGGCCTGTTAATAGTATGTATCTGCCCTCTGGATCTTTGATTTCCGTTTTTAGAGTGAATGGTGTGGTGCGATGAAAAGTATGCCTTCAATTTTGAGTAAATCCCCAACAGTGTCACCAGCAAAGCACCCCCACTCCATCACACCTCCTCCTCCATGCTTCACGGTGGGAACCAGCATGTAGAGTCCATCCGTTCACCTTTTCTGCGTCGCACAAAGACACGGGGGTTGGAACCAAAGATCTCACGTTTGGACTCATCAGACCAAAGCACAGATTTCCACTGGTCTAATGTCCATTCCTTGTGTTCTTTAGCCCAAACAAGTCTCTTCTGCTTGTTGCCTTTCTTTAGCAGTGGTTTCCTAGCAGATATTCTACCATGAAGGCCTGATTCACACAGTCTCCTCTTACCAGTTCTAGAGATGTGTCTGCTGCAAAAGGTGGCTACTTTGAAGAACCTAGAATATGAAATATATTTTCAGTTGTTTCACAATTTTTTGTTATGTATAATTCCACATGTGTTACTTCATAGTGTTGATGCCTTCAGTGTGAATCAACAATTTTCATAATCATGAAAATAAAGAAAACTCTTTGAATGAGAAGGTGTGTCCAAACTTTTGGTCTGCACTGTATATATATATATATATATATATATATATATATATATATATATATATATATATATATATATATATATATATATATATATATATATATATATTCTACTAATTGCACATAAAATGAAGTCTGTTACATAATGTCTATCTCTTCATCTAACCACACACAGTCAGTCAGAAATACAGAAGCTGCATTCTTATACTAAACAATACATTTCAGATTTCACATTGTAAGTCCAACATAAAGTGTAGATTTGAGACGTCAGTAAATGAGTAATTAAGTGGTGTTCTTTTTTAGCACATGAAATGAGCATTCTGTTCTGAAGAACTGAACCCTAACAAGGATCACACAGTCGTATAGTATGTGGAAACCTTATGTCAGCACAAGTCTATGTCATGCTCTAAAAATCAACTGGGTAAGCCATTAACATACAAAAGACATTTCCAGGAAGCCTGCTTTGAAGATTCGAGTGGCATGTTCTTCTGCCATAGTTAATGCAAACCTCTCATAAAAGAAACATGTAGCCTGCTAATTCCTAATTTAAAGGGTCACTAAAGGAAAAAAATGTTTTTGCTGAAATGACTGTTTACAGGTTATAGAGACATAATAGTTATCTGATTCCTTTTAAAATGATTAAAATAGATAAAAAAACAATCATATAATGTACCTGCAGTTTAGTTTAGTTTTTGCATGTTGTTTCCTGCTTCTCTGATGTACAGAGCCAGAGAGCCAATAGAGGGCAGTGAATGTTTTCCAAACGAAACTGGATTGGTGCTGAGGGGTTTTAGACACACAGTAATCACACCTCCTTGATTAGTCACCACAGAGAGAAATCTCCCAGTACTGTGGTGATCAGGAAACAGACAACCAGGAAGTGTCCAGAACAGAGAAGGATTACAGCAACATCAAAGCAAAAACGAACAATGAGGACATGAAACCAGGACTGCAGTAAGGTAAAGGAAGCTATTAAGATAAAAAAAAAATTCTTTAGTGACCCTTGCTTTTTGCTTTCAAAGGTAATCTTATAAACAGACAGGAAAACTGTTTATCAAAGCCACCCACTGAGACTATGTTGGACAATCCCAAGTGCTTAATGGGCAGGATTTGTGTACATAAATAATAAAGAAGAAAAATCCTCCTATGATTAGCCTTAACACATCACAAGTCATAGCGCTGCATATTCCCTTGATTTTTTTTTTTTTCAAGAGCTGGAAGCACCTTGGGCCAATTTAGTTCCTGAATAGACACCTTGCATGCCCTCCCTTTCACATTCAATCTAAAGCCTCATACACACGATCGGACTTCCATCGGACCTTTTTATAGATTTTGCTCCGAATGGGCAATGGCCGTGAAATTGATATGCATACACACGGCAGAACTTTTTCAGCCAACTTTCACCAAATCACGTGGTTTTTCAGCTCTTTACCGCCACCCTTTGGGCAACTTCTGTTATTGTTGTCTGATCTTTAGCATTGGTTCTGAGCATGCGTGTTTGTACGTTGGACTTTAGTCCGATGGACTTGTGTACACACAATCGGATTTTGCTCCATTGGACATTTGTTCCCGAAAAGTTTGAGAGCATTCACAGGGAACATTTGTTCATTGAAAAAGCAAAAACAATTGGTCGATGGAGCATACACACGGTCGGATTGTCTGATCAAACGCGTCCGTCGGACATTTGTTGTCACACGATCTGACTTTTTGACAACAAATGTCTGATGGACCTGTTTGATGGGACAATCTGACCATGTGTATGCTCCATCGGCCAATTGTTTTCGCTTTTTCTTTGGACAAATGTTCGCTGTGAATGCTCATAAACTTTGAGAACAAATGTCCGATGGAGCATAATCCGATCGTGTGTACACAAGTCCATCGGACTAAATCAATAGCTAGGAAAAGTTAGAGATCGTACAACAGATTGTGAAGTAGATAGACAGAGGCCCAGATTCTCAAAGGACTTATGACGGCATAGCGCCATGTACGCTGTCGTAAGTCCTAATCTGGCCCGTCGTATCTATGCGACTGATTCTTAGAATCAGTTACGCATAGATATCCATTAGATCCGACAGGGGTAAGTCTCTTACGAAGTCGGATCTAAACTGCAATTTTTTTTTGCCCGCTAGGTGGCGCTTCCGTCAATTTCCGCGTCGGGTATGCAAATTAGCTAGATACGCGAATTCCCGAACGTACGCGCGGCCGACGCAGTAAAGTTACGACGTTTACGTTAGGCTTTTCCCGGCGTAAAGTTGCCCCTGCTATATGAGGCGCAGCCAATGTTAAGTATGGCCGTCGTTCCCGCGTCGAAATTTTAAAAAGTTTTGTCGTTTGCGTAACTCATCCGTGAATGGGGCTGGACGTCATTTAGGTTCACATCGAAACCAATGACGTCCTTGCGACGTCATTTGGAGCAATGCACACTGGGATATTTTACGGACGGCGCATGCGCAGTTGGTTCGGTGCAGGAACGCGTTTCATTTAAATGATACACGCCCCCTACCCGCCAAATTTGAATTCCGCCGGGTGATTTACGCTACGCCGCCGCAACTTTACAGCTTTTGTGAATAAAGCACTTGTCTGAAAAACTTGCGGCGGCGTAACGTAAATCGGATACGTTACGCCGCCGCAGAGATACGCCCAATGTACCTGAATCTGGCCCAGAGTTTTTAAGAAACGGGACAATTATTTGAAAACAGTGGGCTGGATTCAAGAAGCAATTGCGCCTGTGTAACCATAGTTACACAGGCGCAATTGCTTACTTGCCCCAGCGTAACGAATGCTCCTGATTCAGGAACCTCGTTACGCCGACTGCAGCCTAAGATATGCGCGGCATAAGAGCTCTTAAGCCCGCATATCTTAGGCTGCATTTTTGCGATGGCCGCTAGGTGGCGTTCCCGTTTTGCTCAGCGTATAGTATGCAAATTGCATACTAACGCCGATTCACAACGTTACGCGAGCCCTGCGTACGCAGTTTACGTTGTTTTCGTACGGCGTCTTTCGCGTAAGGCTGCCCCTGCTATTAGCAGGGGCAGCCAATGTTACGTATACCCGTCGTTCCCGCGTCGTGAAATTTCAAATTTACGTAGTTGCGTAAGTGATTCGTGAATGGCGCTGGACGCCATTCACGTTCACTTTGAAGCAAATGACATCCTTGCGACGTCATTTGCCGCAATGCACGTCGGGAAAGTTTCCCGACGGAGCATGCGCTCTACGATCGGCACGGGAACGCGCCTAATTTAAATGATTCCCGCCCCCTACGGGATCATTTAAATTGCGCGCGCTTACGCCGGGCATTTTGCCGGCGCGCCCACGCAATTTACGGAGCTACTGCTCTGTGAATCAAGGGCAGCGCAGTAAATTTGCGGGGGCGCAGGGCAAAAACGTTCCCCTGCGCCTCCATAAAAAATGCGCAATTGTATTTGAATCTAGCCCAGTGTGCTCTTAGGAACAGCTATTGTCACAGGAAGAGAACATACTAATCAATGACGAGAGGCCACCCATGCATAGCCTGTGAAGTGCCAGTCAGTTCACTTAATCAGGAGCTGAAAGGGTAAAACAAACAACATTTGTTTTGTGTGCCTAAAACAAGACAAATGACAGATCTTTAATTTCTTTACTCACAGCTGAAACTGAAGTGATGAGCCCTGACCTTCTTCATCACCCTGATTCTGTGCATTCAACAACAACAACAGCTGAGTAAGAATTCTCTTGTTCACATTATCGGAGGTGTCATTCTTCATGTGATAGTAGCTGGCAAAGTTAGTACACCCCATTGCACAAAATATAACAAGGTCTTTGGCAGGTGCAGAAGCACAACTTAAAGTGATTGTAAAATAGAAATGGAAGGCAAAGCATTTTTGTATAGATATAAAAATACTTTGTAGATACCTTTTTTCCCTTTTTTTATAAGTAATTACATCTCCTCTGTTCTCAGCTGCATAAGAGCTGGGGGAAGAGAAACAGCAGTACACTAAGCTTCCCAGTGAATGGCTGTGCAGAGGGGGTGTGTCAGGACAAGTCTGATCACTAAGGCCTTGTACACACGGGCAAACATGTCCGCTGAAAACGGTCCGCCGTACCGTTTTCAGCGGACATGCCCGCCCGGAGATTTCTGTATGATGGTTGTACACACCATCATACAGAAATGAGAGACAATCCGCGTGGACAGACAGCGCGGTGACGTGTTCGCGCCGTCGCCGCGACGATGCTGCTCGGACATGTACGGTAAGTCTGTACAGACGACCGAACATGTCCGACGGACAGGATTCCAGCGGGCATGTTTCTAAGCAAGTTTAGAAACATTTGTCCGCTCGAAAACAGTCTGGCGGGCAAATGTACGCTGGAATCCTGTCAGATCGGCCGTACACACGACCGAACATGTCTGCTGAAACTGGTCCGCGGACCAGTTTCAGCAGACATGTTCGGTCGTGTGTATGGGGCCTTAAGGGTAGCATACTGAGTTCCCAGCATAGCTAGAGAACTGACCATGGTGTGTTCTCCTGCTTAGTGTGGTCGGTTTTTAATAAGAAAAGCAGATGGACGGGCAGGAACACCATGGATTTCACATAAAGAAAGCAATACAAAGAGAAGAGGATATTTTCTCATACAAGTACATTGTACAGCCTACACATATCAGGAATATGGGGCCAGATTCACATAGAATTACGTTGCTCCTGGGCAGCGTAACGTATGTGATTTACGTTACACCGCCGCAGGTTTACAGCATAAGTGCCTGATTCTCAGAACTCTTACCTGTAAACTTGCGGCGGTGTATCGTAAATGCGCTCAGCGCAAGCCCGCCCATTCAAATGGGGCGGGCACCATTTAAATTAGGCGCGTTCCTGCGCCGAACGTACTGCGCATGCTCCGTCGGGTAAATTACCCAACGTGCATTGCACTAAATGACGTCGCATGGACGTCATTTGTTTTGACGTTAACGTAAATGGCGTCCAGCGCCATTCACGGACGACTTACGCAAACGACGTTGTTTTTTAAATTTCGACGCGGGAACGACGGCCATACTTAACATGGCTTAGAACAACTAGGGCTCAGCCCTAATTTTACGTGGCGTAACTCGACGGAAACAACGTAAAGTTAGATCGACGGGCAGCGCGGACGTTCGGGGATCGCCGTAACTAGTCATTTGCATATTCTACGCCGAGCGCAATGGCCTCGCCACCTAGCGGCCGGCCTAGAATTGCATCCTAAGATCCGACAGTGTAAGTCAATTACACCTGTCGGATCTTAGGGCTAGCTATGCGTATTCTATGAATCAGTCGCATAGTTAGGACGGCCCTAACACAGAGATACGACAGCGTATCAGGAGATACGCCGTCGTATCTCTTTTGTGAATCTGGCCCATGGAGTGTTGAGGTTAACAAACATTTTAAATACATCAAAACAGCAAATGATATTTTGCATCTTTTGGTTGGCCAGGCTGTTCTGCCAATCACCTGCTAATACTGCATTCCTGAGGGTGGTCATCCTCCAATGCTGACTTGTATATCCTGCATCTTCTGCCATATAAAAAGGAAATCTATTGCAATGCAATGCAGTCCAGCTCCACAATCCCCAATGTATTGTAACCAGATTGAGTTCCCTAGGGGATATTACAGGGACGTTGCTGGGGAGGGTGTATTATAACAGTCACAATATTGTATAGATATGACAGTAGGCTAAACTGAAAGAGATAACAATAATGCAGGTTTACAGAGATGATCAGGATATCACAAGCACAGGAAAGGAAGGTGTAATTAGGTGCGGAATAAGTGTAGGTACTCACCCAGGCATTTTTGGACATGGTCAAAAGTGGGCATGATCAAAAGTGGGAGTCAGTTGACGGCATATGGCTTGTAATGTTGCACCTCCTCCCTTTTTATATGTTAGACAAAATATGGCCTGGAGGTACACCATAGAGAAAGTGGGAGCTCAATAAGTCCCATCAGTGGTAACAGTAGGACTGTAGGAGCAATATGTATTCCAAGCATAGGTTGTCCATGGGAGTAATAGTAGCTTCCAGCATTAGTTTCCATGGACGCATAAAAAAAATCCAGCATTGGTATCACTATTTATTGCCAGGCAGTGTTGGTGGTCAGTGGCAACTATCTCTTCCAGTGGAGATAAGTTGTGGTGAAATTGAATCCCCTCCTTTGAGGTCAGTGGCATTGAAATGTACTTTTCCCCCACACTGGTGATCAGTAGCAGTGTAAAGTACACCCTTTGTAGAATGGTGTTCAGTGTTTTATGTTGCTGCCCCTCTCCAGGATGACGTTGGAGCAAAACTATAGTTGTACTGTTGGGTGGAGATTACTTTTGCCTCGTACATACGGACGGATTTTCAGAGAAAAAAATTCAGATGGTCTTTTTTTCTAGGAAAGTCCGGCTGTGTGTAGCCTCCATCGGACTTTTTTTTCTGGAAGTTTAATGGACCTTAGATAGAAAACCTGTTCTCTTTCTTTCCGTCGGACTTCCGACTGACTCACGACAGACTTTTGCACGGTCAAGTCTGACAATACCAGTATCAGGGGGCTGAAATGTAGACTGTGTTCTAGTACCTGACACCCTGCTGCCACTCTGCAAAGTCCAAGTGTCCTGTAAACATTACATGACCAGTGCTCAGAGGTGCTCGCATTTCAGCACAAAAAGGGGCTTGATTGGTATATTTTGACTTATTTTTCAGAAGCATTGATTTGTCTTTATGATATTTTTATAGTTAACAAACTTGACACAATTGGACACCATATACAGAATGTTAATATGGTGTTTCCTAAATTCACAAAAACTGAAGAACTAGAACCTAATTGGAGCTTTTGCAATCAATTAGCATTTCTGTTTATTTTTTCCAAGAATTGAAAGATAAAACCTGATTAGCTGCTTGTAACGGCTACCCACTGGTAGTGAGGGGTATCGGCCGTTGGAGACGTCCTTTTTGCTGACAAGTTATGATATGCAGGTACCGCCGGTATATCCCATCGAACGCCCTTCCAAGAAACGAGACGTGCTACGTTTGAAGGGTCAAGCAGACTGACTTTATTTGGCATATTTCACCTGCTTATATCTGGTTACAACTGTTACAAGAACAATGACAGTTTCCGCCCTCCCCTTTTCCCAGTAGGGGGCTTCAACACAGACCCCCTGAAACAATGACATCTCCTTGAATTAATCACTTGACCAGTTTCTAGACTCTTCGGCACCTCACCCCACTTAACATTTCCTGGCCAGGCACATAGAATTCAATTAACCTTTAAAACAATTATCACTCACACATAATCCCCATCAGCATACACCTCACAGGGGGCTGTTTACCTGCACACAAAAGAAGAGTTCATTATCTATGCGAAGAGTACATTAGTATTCCAGCAATGAAAGAGACTTGTCCAGTTAACCCTTTGAGCTCAGAATACAATGTGGTACATGCTGATGGTGACAAGCCATGCAGTTCCTTGTAGTCCCCCTGCACGAAGATTATAACTGTCTCGGCAGCATGCCTGTGTCCGTTACACTACTCCCCCTTTGTGGAACACTCCGGCAGACCCGGATTGATCCTTTTCGGATCAACTTGGGGATGTCCGGTCTGCTGTTAGGGTAAAAGTTCCGTTTGCCTGGACCGTCCGTCAGCCTTCCCATTGGCTTACCAGGTCGGTAGCTGATGGTGACGGTGAATAATAGAATTCAGTTCTGGAACAGTCACTTGCTTTGCTCTCTCAATGGCTCCCAAAACCTGTTGCTGATGCTCTTGGGACAGATACGGCACCACCTGGATGCAAATCCCATTTAATCTTTTGACAATTTCCGCCTGTTTGTGCATTTCAATGTTCAAGCCACGGGACATCTCATAATACATGACATAGTGTCGTTGCATCTCTGATTTCTCACTGGCCAACTTGTCACATTCCCATTTTAGACTGTGATATTGTGCCGGATCTACAGTACATGTCGGGGAAGGTAGTCTTACCCGGTTCTCAGCAGCAAGCGGGTTGATTCCAGCAACGCGGGTGGTCACGGGACAAGCAGCAGCAGGTGTAGGTAAATAAGCCGAAGTCAGAGGGCCAATGTCGTTGCCCAGCACCACCTCGGCAGGTAGGTTGTCCATGATACCAACTGTGGTCTTTCCTGACCCGGCTCCCCAGTCTAAGTGCACCCGGGTGGTGGGTACGTGAAATACAGCACCCCCTGCGACCCGGACGGCAACTGTGCGAGTGGACACGTTCTCTGGCTTTACCAGATGTTTTTGAATCAGAGTGATAGTAGTCCCGGAATCTCTTAAGCCTTGTGCTACTTGTCCATTCACTCGTACCTCCTGACGGTGATGCTGACGGTTATCCGGAGAGGCCGCTTGTATTGGGTCTGCCTCATACCAAATTCCCAGACATTCCTCAGGGCCCCCTTCGGTCTCCAGGCAGTGGTCCGCAGAGGGACGTGATGGAGTGACCTCTGTGCTAGGTTCTGTGCGTCTCCAATTGTTATTTGTAGCTCTCAAAGGGCAATAACGAGCAATATGTCCCGTGTCGCTGCAGTGATGGCACGTCACCCTAGGCGAATCCCGGGGGTAGTTGCTAGGCCCCTGAGGATGTGGTGGAACTGGAGCCCGAAACTCTGGGCGTGGGGTGACGGTTGGAGTACGCGGTTCTACCTTATGAGCCAGCCGTGTAGTACCCTGGCTTACTTTCCTTGTTTCCGCGTACTCATCTGCTAGCCGAGCCGCCTCGTTTAAGTTAGCGGGCCGGCGATCTCGTACCCAGTCTTGTATGTCTGCGGCCAGGTCTTGGAAGAAATGTTCCATTAGGAACAGCTGCAATACTTCCTCCCCGGTGTTGGCCTTGCACCCTTGGACCCAAAGGGATGCCACCCTTTGTAACTGGTTGGCCCATTCCATGTGGGAGTCCACAGCCATCTTCTTGGACTCCCGGAAGCGCCGGCGGTAGGCTTCTGGCGTCACGGCATATCGGGTTAGCAGCGCCTTTTTAACTTGCTGGTATTGTAAAATATCCTCTGGAGCGAGAGCCCGAAAGGCTTCATTGGCTTTGCCCGACAATTTCCCCGACAAAATAGTGACCCATTGGTCTGGTGGTACCTGGTGTAGTGAGCACTGCCTCTCAAAGTCCGCCAAATATCCATCGATTTCCTCCTCACTTTCTACAAAAGCTTTGAATGCAGTGAACGGTATTTTCTTTCCTGTAGCAGCAGGTGGGGGGGTAGGAACTGCAGGTGTAATGGGCTGTCTCGCTCTTACCAGTTCCAGTTCTTGTCCCCTCTTCGTTTGTATTTCTTCCCTTGCTTCCCGGAACAGCTGGTTGATTAGTTCCACGGACGTTTCTGGATACAAGGATAATCTCCGCTGTACAATCCCAGTAATTACATCTTCTTTGCTGACCGGTGCAAGGGGCTCCGTTCCTTCCATGGATCCATCCATTTCATCCAGCTCCAGCAGGTCAGCTATCAGCTCCCTCCGTGGTCTGTTGCTGGCGCTCCTACCACGACTCTCCAATAGATCTTTCAGTGTGGATCTTTTCAGCCTGGCGTACTGCGACTCCATTCAGAACTTGCTCTTTGGATAAAAGGACCATCCCACTGCTGCCACCAAAATGTAACGGCTACCCACTGGTAGTGAGGGGTATTGGCCGTTGGAGACGTCCTTTTTGCTGACAAGTTATGATATGCAGGTACCGCCGGTATATCCCATCGAACGCCCTTCCAAGAAACGAGACGTGCTACGTTTGAAGGGTCAAGCAGACTGACTTTATTTGGCATATTTCACCTGCTTATATCTGGTTACAACTGTTACAAGAACAATGACAGTTTCCGCCCTCCCCTTTTCCCAGTAGGGGGCTTCAACACAGACCCCCTGAAACAATGACATCTCCTTGAATTAATCACTTGACCAGTTTCTAGACTCTTCGGCACCTCACCCCACTTAACATTTCCTGGCCAGGCACATAGAATTCAATTAACCTTTAAAACAATTATCACTCACACATAATCCCCATCAGCATACACCTCACAGGGGGCTGTTTACCTGCACACAAAAGAAGAGTTCATTATCTATGCGAAGAGTACATTAGTATTCCAGCAATGAAAGAGACTTGTCCAGTTAACCCTTTGAGCTCAGAATACAATGTGGTACATGCTGATGGTGACAAGCCATGCAGTTCCTTGTAGTCCCCCTGCACGAAGATTATAACTGTCTCGGCAGCATGCCTGTGTCCGTTACACTGCTATTGGCAAAAAAAGTAAAATTTTGTACACATCCTTTTTTTTCTTCTGTTTTCTGTGCTTTTGTGATATCTTGTCATGTAAATTAAACACATTTCATAAACGTATATTATTTTTGTTTTAAAGCGGAAGTAAAGCCTCCAGAAAAAAAGAAATCAAAATAAACCCTGCAAGACAAAGGCAAAATGAGGTACTTACCTGACATCAAAGCTCCCTCAGCAGCCCTCGTTCGCCTCCTCCATTGCCGCCATTACTCCTGGAGTGACTTCTGGGTATCACGGCTCCAGCACTGTGATTGGCTGGAGCCGCGATGACGTCAGTGACGGCACGATCACCTTCACTAACGGCACGCTCACTGTCACTGCTCATCATCCTCGTGGCCTCCTCAAATGGTGACAGGACAGTGCATGCATCCCTGATCATGGCCCACTGGCGTGGGGGAAAAAAAACAAGCTCCCCTGACCCAGTTCTGCTGCCATATTGGCACAGATACTCATTGATGGCCCTCTGCTGTGTGTGCAGCCACTGCAGCATGGCCAACGTAGAGTTCCACCTGGTGGGCATGTCACAGATTAGGCGGTTCTTGGGCAGGTTGTATTCCCTTTGGAGGTCTTCCAGCCGAGCACTGGCATTATATGACCGTCGGAAATGCACACAGACTTTTCTGGCCTGCTTCAGGACATCCTGTAAGCCCGGGTACCTGCCCAAGAACCCGGGTACCTGTTGCAAACCACCATTCCTGGCTTAAGCTGGCATGGCGTCAACCACCTCTGAGCCTGCCCCTGCAAAGCTAACAGAACCTCTGGCCCAGTGTGGCTCCTGTCCCCCAAGCACACCAGCTCAAGCACCGCATGACATCTCTTTGCCTGCGTACCTGCGTAGCCCATTGAACGCCTACGGAGCACCGCTGGTTCCGAGGACACATCAGCACAGGAAGAGGCCACAGAGGAAGAAGAGGAGGGGGTGGAGGAGAGAGGTGTGTCACAACCAGTAGTAGCATTTTGGAGGCGTGGTGGCGGAACAACCTCCAACACTACTGTACCTTGTCCTGTGTCCTTCCCAGCTGCCAGCAGAGTCACCCAATGCGCCGTGAAAGATAGGTAACGTCCCTGTCCATGCCTGCTGGACCATGAGTCAGCAGTAATATGCACCTTACCACTGACCACCCTGTCCAGCGAGGCATGGACATTGCCTTCCACATGGCGGTAGAGAGTCGGAATCGCCTTCCGGTGTTTGGGAACTTGCCACTGAGGTACCGCACATTCCACAAATTCACGGAAGGGGGCAGAATCTACCAACTGAAAAGGTAGCAGTTGAAGTGCTATCAATTTAGCTAAGCTAGCATTCAACCGCTGGGCATGTGGATGGCTGGGAGAGAACTTCTTTTGGCACTGCAGCAGCTGGGGCAGGGAAATTTCCCTGGTACAATCTGCCATTGGTGTACCGATAGTAGATTGCCCGCATGTACTAGGCTGTGACACACCTAATTCTACACCTTCAGTCCTATCAGTGCATGCTTCAGAGAGGACTGAGGGTATAGTGGGGTTGGAGATCCCAGCTGATGAGGGGCAAGAGGAGGTCCGCTTTGTTCTTTGGTGTGGGTCTTTCAGATATGCTTGCCAACGAACTGCATGGCAGGTCGACATATGTCTGGTCAAGCATGTGGTGCCCAAGCGGGTGATGTTTTGGCCACTCGAGATACGCTTGAGACATATGTTGCAAATAGCAGCGGTGCGATGCACTCGTCTCAAAAAATGCCCACACCAAAGAACTTTTGGAATAACGCTGAGACACAGCAGCGCCCTGCACATGCGTAGCTCTGCATTGTGATGCAGTCGGTGTGCTGCCCTCAAGCTGGCCCCCGGAGGGCATCCTGCCTCGTTGGAGATGTGCCTGTGTCTCCTCCTCCTCCCCTCTTCTATCAGGCACCCACATAGAGTCAGTGACCCCATCATCCCCTCCCTCCTCCTGTGTTCAAACAGTTCGGGGTACTCCTCAGGAGGACATGGTGGGGCTAGGGAAGGAGTGACTGATGCCATTGAGCAGAGGGAAGAGGACGCCTTGGCAGCTGCTTTGCCAGACAAAGTACCCTGAGCCTGGGTGAGAGAGGATGAGGAGGATGAGGACGGCTTGGTCATCCACTCTACCAAGTCTTCGGCATGTTGCGGCTCAACACAGCCAGCTGCCGAAAACAAGGACGAGCGTGTCCAATGGCCACGTGCTGATGAGGATGCACCGTGTCCACAACCAGCACTATTGCCTTTAGACGCAGAGCCTGATTGCCCTTGTGACTCTCTAACTCTCCTTGTTGTCCTTCCAGACATACTAATGGCCTGCAGAGGACAAAGGCAGTACACACACCTCGTAGCTTTAGGTGCAAACTGCAGAGGACACGGGCAGTACACACCAAGTAGCTTTAGGTGCAAACTGCAAAGGACAAAGGCAGTACACACTACGTAGCTTTAGGTGGAATCTGCAGAGGACACGGGCAGTATACACCAAGTAGCTTTAGGTGCAAACTGCAGAGGACACGGGCAGTACACACCAAGTAGCTTTAGGTGCAAACTACAGAGGACAAAGGCAGTACACACACCACGTAGCTTTATGGTGCACACTGCAAAGGACACAGGCAGTACATACCAAGTAGCTTTAGGTGCAAACTACAGAGGACAAAGGCAGTACACACACCACGTAGCTTTATGGTGCACACTGCAGAGGACACAGGCAGTACACACTATGTAGCTTTAGGTGCAAGCTACAGAGGACACGGGCAGTACACACCAAGTAGCTTTAGGTGCAAACTGCAGAGGACAAAGGCAGTACACACACTACGTAGCTTTAGGTGCAAACTGCAGAGGACACGGGCAGTACACACCAAGTAGCTTTAGGTGCAAACTGCAGAGGACAAAAGCAGTACACACTATGTAGCTTTAGGTGCAATCTGCAGAGGACACGGGCAGTACACACCAAGTAGCTTTAGGTGCAAACTGCAGAGGACAAAAGCAGTACACACACTACGTAGCTTTTAGGTGCAAACTGCAGAGGACACGGGCAGTACACACCAAGTAGCTTTAGGTGCAAACTGCAGAGGACACGGGCATTACACACCAAGTAGCTTTTGGTGCAAACTACAGAGGACAAAGGCAGTACACACACCACGTAGCTTTATGGTGCACACTGCAGAAGACACAGGCAGTACACACTATGTAGCTTTAGGTGCAAGCTGCAGAGGACACGGGCAGTACACACCAAGTAGCTTTAGGTGCAAACTGCAGAGGACAAAGCAGTACACACCACGTAGCTTTAGGTGCAAACTGCAGAGGACACGGGCAGTACACACCAAGTAGCTTTAAGTGCAAACTGCAGAGGACAAAGGCAGTACACACACCACATAGCTTTATGGTGCGCACTGCAGAGGACACAGGCAATACACCATGTGAGAATACTGCAGCTAGCACAATCACCTGCCTGCCAGTAAATTAGGAAGAGCTGATCTAGCTAAACTATACAGTGTTTAAATATATGTACAACACTTGGGATGCATATATATATCCTCTACACACTGTGGCCCGGATTCAGATACATTGGTGTATTTATTGGCGGGTATAACGTATCTCAGATACGTTACGCTGCCGGAAAATAGGGCACAAGTTCCGTATTCAGAAAGAACTTGCGCCCTAAGTCACGCCGGCGTAACGTATGTGGTCCGGCGTAAGCCCGCCTAATTCAAGTCTGGATGATGTGGGCGTGTTTTATTCAAATTTCATGTGACCCCGCGTATTTTACGTTTTTTACGAACGCCGCATGCGCCGTTTCATGAAAGAAACCCAGTGCGCATGCTTAAAATTACGCCGCAAATCGTCATTGCTTTAGACGTGAACGTAACTTACGTACAGCCCTATTCGCGAACGACTTACGCAATTGAAGTAAAATTTTCAAAATTAGACGCGGGAACGACGTCCATACTTAACATAGGATACCCCTCATATAGCAATGGTAACTTTACGCCGGAAAAAGCCGAATGTAAACGACGTAAAAAAAATGCGCCGGGCAGACGTACGTTTCTGAATCGCCGTATCTACCTAATTAGCATATTCCTTGCGTAAATCTACGGAAGCACCACCTAGCGGCCAGCGTAAATATGCAGCCTAAGATACGGCGGTGTAAGACACTTACGCCGGTCGGATCTTAGGGAAATCTATGCGTAACTGATTCTATGAATCAGTCGCATAGATACGACCCCGCAACTCAGAGTTACGACGGCGTATCCGTGACGCGCCACTCGAATTTGGCGCAAACGGCCCGTAACGTTCGTATTTCGACGAACTGTCAAACATACAATGTTCGAGTCGAACGTGAGTTTGACTCGAACACGAAGCTCATCCCTATTCCTGACAGCTGTGCTTGATGCTTGCTGTGCAAGCCATGTAGGGAGCCAAACAGCTAAATACACATGAGTGTTTGAAGAGATTTAAGGAAAAATATTGTTTACAGACCACAAAGAATTTTTTTTAAAGGTAGACGTGGCTGCACTTTATTCGGTCAAAAGCATCCCACTAGTTAATGGACTTTTTTTTTTTTTTTTTTTGTGTGTGTTATTTGAGAGGGTCAAATAACACAAAAAATACTGTATATTGTCACAAATTATATTTTTATTCTTACTTGCCAAAAGTAATTTCACTTTTATGAGCCAATGCTTGTATTTATCAGCAAGAAAACGCTAGCAAAATATATTATTATACTGTGTGTATACATATATATATATATATATATATATATATATATATATATATATATATATATATATATATATATATATAATATTATTATTGTTAGATTATTGTTTTTCTATCCTTCGCATATGTAATATTTTATTACAGAAAATCCCCAATGGGCTTAGAGTGTATTAAACAAAAAAGGGTAAGATGATTATGTGTTGTATTTTTTTAAACAAATGACCATATGTGCATATTTTTACATGGAGTGAAATTAATATTTCTGAACATCGGAGTACTTCATTGTTTTTTTTACTGCAACCTTGCCAGCAAACCATACGACATTTCATTGCTTCCTCTGGATGTGATCATACTCTACTTTCCTTGTCCCAGAGCAGTTGGATAAAAAGAATAATAAACACAAAAATGCAGATGTCTTCCCATCCTATTTGAGCACCTGACAAAAAGTTGGTTGAGACATGCCAGATGCAGTAGCAGGAAGATTCTCAACTGGCCCAGTGGCCAAGCAAAATAAAGCCAATGATAGTTACAGTGAATGAAGAATGCGGTTGGGTTGGCAATCTAGTTAGCATTCTTTAATGGGGTTTGTTATATCTGGCCTCCTTTTGAATGATACTTGCCTGGCTGTATATGACTTCAGTTGAAGGTAACATACTGTAAGTAAATGTGTGTTAGAAAAGTCTCAGAGTTCCAAATCTATGTATATCCCCCCTTGGGTTAGTGACCTAGACAACCGTGTAGCTACATGTCAGCCTGACGGGAACTGATATTTAAAAAAAGAGAGTACATCCACGGTTCTCTTGGGAAAGAGTCATAGCTTCATGTTAAAGTGGTAATAAACTCAAAATAAATGAAAAAACCCTGAGGGGTGTCTTCTGTCATAAATGTGTCCCACACTGAGCCATGCATGTGCAGCTCAGAGTACATTTATGGCACCTGCCCTGTGCTGTGATGAAGTGACTCCTGTACGCATGCAAGAGTATGATGTCATTGAGGCCTGGCCATTCAAGCGGTCACATGGAGCGAACCCAGAAAGAAACCAGGCAAAAATACAAGCACCAGAGCACTAACAGCACACATCTAGAGGGCATTCTTTGACAGGAAAGTCTGTCATAATGTGCTAGTACCTGGTGCATTATTTTTTGCTGTGTTTAAACAGTTTCGGACCAGCCGCCGCAGTTACACTGCAGCAAGTTGGCCTGGCTGGGCGAAGTTTTGTAGCTGCGCCGCTTAGATTCGCTTAAGAACCGATCAGTCTCCAGGCCCAGGTTAATGATTTCTGGCCTAGACCTGGTGATCGGTCCTGATGAATGAAATCCTCCTCTGCCTGTGTAAGTGTAAATAACACAGGCAAGGGAAGTGATGTCATCTCCCCTCGTAGAAATCTTTTCCATTCCAGATAGAGGAGAGAAGACATCTCAGCGTAAGTGCACCAACACTACACTGATACCAGTACATATAGGTACACTTGTCACCCCCCGATCATCCCCCAGTTAACCCCTTCACCCTCTGTTACTGTGTCACCCAGTGCAGTGTTCATATTTTTTTGATCACTGTACTGGTGACATTAATGACAATAATCAGTGTTAGGGTACTTAGTGGTAGGCCCAGATAGGTCTAGGGACCCTCCCTAACCCCCCCTAATTTTAACCCCTTGATCACCCCCTGTCACCAGTGATCACTGTATTAGTGTCACAGGTGACGCTAGTTAGTTGGATATTTTTTTAATAGTGTTGGGGTACCCGCCGTATATTACCTAATAAAAGTTTAACCTCCTGATCACCGGGCAGGTGATATCAGTTACATTTTAGCGTCAGATAGGGCAGCATCAGATTAGTACCAGTAGCGCTAACACCCACGCACACGCACCATACACCTCCCTTAGTAGTATAGTGTCTGAACAAATCGATATTTGATCTGATCAGATCTATACTAGCGTCCCCAGTATTTTAGGGTTCCAAAAAACGCAGTGTTAGCAGGATCAGCCCAGATATCTGTGTTTAGCCCCTCCGCCCAGCCCAGCCCATCCAAGTGCAGTATTGATCGATCACTGTCACCTATAAAACACTAAACACATAACTGCAGCATTCGCAGAGTCAGGCCTGATCCCTGTGAACGCTAACAGTTTTTTTGGTAGCATTTGAATCAGTCGCTGGCAGTCAGGTGCTTTTTTTCCCTGTGAGTCTCACTACTGTACCAGTAAATTTAGAAGCAATATGTCCAATATGAGGTACAGTAGTGAAGAGGCCTACACGTTTCTTAGCATGACAGATAGTGAAGAGGAAGTCACCCATCTGTCAGATTCAGGCTCAGAATACGAACCAGTAGACAGCAGCGGAACCCTGACAGATAGCTCTGACAAGGGAGTAGTGGCCCTTGCCAAGGTCAGGCGTACACGACCACATTCTTCTGCTGTCATTAAAGTGCAAGAACCGCAGGGCTCTCGTATGGAACAGAGAGCCAGTACTAGTGCCGCTCATCCTTCTGGTGAACTGGTAAGTACCAGCGGCCTAGTACATTCTGGTCGTACATCCAGCACTGCAGTAGCACTTGGTGATGTGGCAAGTCCTATAAATGCAGTTCAAGCTGGTGAGGTGGCCAGCACTAGGGATGAGCTTCGAGTTCGAGTCGAACTCATGTTCAACTCGAACATTGCCTGTTCAGCGAACAACGAACAATTTGGGGTGTTTGCGGCAAATTCGAAAAGCCGTGGAACAGCCTGTTAAAGTCTATGGGAGAAATCTAAAGTGCTAATTTTAAAGGCTAATATGCAAGTTATTGTCATAAAAAGTGTTTGGAAGTCCTGTCCCAGGGGACATGTATCAATGCAAAAAAAAGTTTTAAAAACGGCTTTTTTTCTGGGGGCAGTGATTTTAATAATGCTAAAAGTAAAACAATAAATGTGAAATATTCCTTTAAATTTCGTACCTAAGGGGGGTGTAAAGTTAGCATGTGAAATAGCGCATGTTTCCCGTACTTAGAACTGTCTCTGCACAAAGTGTAATTTCTGAAAGAAAAAAATACATTTAAAACTGACTTGCGGCTATAATGAATTGTCCGCTCTGGCAATTCAGAGCGAATTCATTCATAAAAAAAAAAATAGCGTGGGGGTCCCCCCAAATTCAATTACCAGGCCCTTCAGGCCTGGAATGGATATTAAGGGGAACCCCGCCTTCAGGTCTGGTGTGGATTTTAAGGGGAACTCCACCCAAATTAAAAAAAAAATGGCATGGAGTTCCCCCAAAAATCCACACCAGACCCCTTATCCGAGCACATTAACCTGGCCTGCCGCAGAAAAGAGGGGGGGACAGAGTGCGCCCCCCCCTCTCCTGAACTATACCAGGCCACATGCCCTCAACATGGGGAGGATGTCCCCATGTTGATGGGGACAAGGGCCTCATCCCCACAACCCTTGCCCGGTGGTTGTGGGGGTCTGCGGGCGGGGAGCTAATCAGAATCTGGAAGACCCCTTTAGCAAAGGGGACCCCCAGATCCTGGCCCACCTATGTGAATTGGTAATGGGGTACATTGTACGCCTACCATCTGCAGCACCCGTACTTCCACCATTCACTGGCCAACTCGGAATTCAGGTGGAAACAGTTTTTCACGGAAGATCTCTATAGATCTCTTGTTTACCAAAGCATATTTTATGATGGTCGATTTATTGCCGCTAATTCCCAGTTGACCCTTGCCAGAGATTGGAAACCTATTACGGTTTCTGAACTTAAGACCTTCCTGGGCCTATCCCTCCTCATGGGTGTTAAAAAGACTAAGTTGCGGTCATATTAGTCCACTGACCCAATTCACTATATGCCCGTGTTCTCTGCCTCCATGACCAGGACACGATACGAGCAGATTTTGCGGTTCATGCACTTCAATGATAATGAATTCTGTCATCCTCAGGGTGACCCTGGATTTGATCTGCTCTACTAAATTTGACCCCTTGTAAACCACTTCAACTAACAGTTTGCAACCTTCTTTACTCCCGATCAAGTTGTCTGCATTGATGAGTCCCCAATTAAGTTTGCTGGCCGCTTGTCTATCAAACTGGATCTTCCCAGCAAGCGTGCCAGATATGGGGTCAAGATGTATAAGCTCTGTGACAGGGCAACAGGCTATATAGGGAGAGCTGGTAAGATTGCGTGGGACTTGGTGTCATCCTTATTCACCCTTATTTGGAAAGGGGTACCACTAGTATGTGGACAATTATTACACAAGCGTGCCACTTTTTAGTCACCTTTTTGATTGTGGAATTGGCGCATGTAGTATTGTGTGAGCCCTCAGCAGCTTGTAGAATCCCAACTTAGACAGAGGGGGGGCCTGCTTAAAATGTAGTAATTTGTTAGCAGTGAAGCGGAGGGATACACGGAATGTTTTCATTCTGTCCTCCCTTCACACAGATACGGCGACAGGTGTTGTGGAGAAACTCCTCTGTGTCCACGAATACAACCTTAACATCGGAGGTGTGGACCTCAACGACCAGTTGTTAGCGTCGTACCTAATTGCCCTTAAGGCCAGGCACTGGTATAAAAAAATGTCTGTATATTTATTCCAATTTGCTCTGCTGAATGCTTTTGTGCTATACAAAGCTTCAGGATGAACTAGATCCTTCCTTAAATTTCAGGAAGAGATCATCACAGCCCTTCTGTTTCCAGACGGTGCTATGGCCCAACTTCCCAATGCAAATGCAGTGAGCCGGCTGCAGAAGAGGCATGTTCCATATGTCCAACCTGGTACCCCTGCCCAAAGAACACCCCAAAGAATATGTTGTGTCTGCAGAAAATGTGGATTCAGGCGTGACACCCGCTTTTATTGTCCCTCCTGTCCTGACCAACCTGGCTTCTGCATCGGTGACTGTTTCAAATGCTACCACACACTAGTTTAGTATTAGCGTAGGGTACAGCACTACACAGTCCTAGGACACACTAACACAGGAAAAATTAGATGGACATTTTGAGAGACCCTAATCTGGAACATTCAGTTTACAGTTTTTATAAAAGTGCAAAAAAAAACACACACACACACAAAAACAAAAAAAAGCCAAAAATAGTTGTGGTTTTATTTTTCTCCTCTCTCTCTCTATTGTTATCTCTCTTATGTTTGCTCTCTTTTGTCTGCTCTATTCTCTTACTATTGTTCTGTATCTATTGTTCTCTCTCTAATGTTTTATTTGTATTATGTTTTATTGTATTTGCTTTGCAGGTATGGTATGTCATGGGCGGCGTACACACGGTCGAACATGTCCACTGAAACTGGTCTGCGGACCAGTTTCCGCGGACATGTCCGACCGTGTGTACGGCCTAGCGGACAGGTTTCCAGCGGACAAAAGTTTCTTAGCATGCTAAGAAACTTGTCCGCTGGAAACATGTCCGTCGGACATGTCCGATGGTTAGTACACCTAATCGGACATGTCTGCTGGTTATGACGTGTAACCAGCGAAATTGATTCGACGCATGCGTGGAAGCATTGCACTTCCGTGTTTGAGAACGTCGGTGTCTTCTACATCACCGCGTTCTCTGTCCGCGGGGATTTTGGTCTGATGGTGTGTACACATATCAGACCAAAAGCTCCCAGGAGACATGTCCGATTAAAACGGTACGCGGACCGTTTTCATCGGACATGTCTCCTCGTGTGTACGGGGCCTTACTGTTATACTGTAATGTTACTTCGTTTTATTGTTAACCATCATTTGCTTAGCAGGTATGCCATTCAGCTGCAGCACTGATTTATTTATCTTGACAGCAAGAGAATTTGCTCCCACAATATGTAAATCAGCGACTCCAGCACTGTAGGAGGTGATTTCACCACCACAGTTAAAAAAAAATGGTGCATTTATGACCATCATTAGAAGTGGTTGGATGAAGGGTGGTATTCTAATGGTGGGCATACCCACCGATCAATCAATTTTTTTTTTGTTCAGCCCACGGACTGCATGTAATGTTCTTTTTTTCAATATATGCCCAACAAGAACCAGCAACGTACTGGTATGTTGTTGGACTTTCAGTGGTTATACAAGAATGATGCCAACAGGTTAAGGTATCATCTTAGTATCATTCTTTTCAGCCAGCGGTCGGCTTGCATGTAAAAGCAATCCTAGTGGCTAATTAGCCTCTAGACTGCTTTTACAAGCAGTGGGAGGGAAGGTCTCCCCCTCCCATCATTTTCCATGGTTTTCTCGGGCTCCCATGTCCCAACAGGAAACCCAAGAATGCAGCCGGTGGTCCTGCCGGTGATCGGAGACCAGAACAGCTCCAATTATCTCTATGGCCTAAGAAACCGGAAACTACGAGCATTTCATGACTTATATAAACAACGCCATTGGGAAATTGGGAAAACCATTTTATCTCACCAATCTTGGTATAATCAGATGCTTTGAGGACAGAAGAGAGATCTAAGGTCTAATAGACCCCAATTTTGTTTTACCTGTCACTACCTATTGCTATCATAGAAGATAACAATAAAAAAAATTATTAAAGGTACAGTTTGTAACGGACCTATGCATGCTGCCGGGACATCGATAATCTTCATGCAGGGGGACTACAAGGAACTGCATGGCTTGTCACAATTGGATGTACCGCATTGTATTCTGAGCTCAAAGAGTTAACTGGACAAAGAGTCTACTTGACCCTTCAAACGTAGCACGTCTCGTTTCTTGGAAGGGCGTTCGATGGGATATACCGGCGGTACCTGCATATCGCAGCTTGCCAGGGAAAAGGACGTCTCCAACGGCCGATACCCCTCACTACCAGTGGGTAGCCGTTACATTGGTTGGTAGCAGTGGGATGGTCCTTTTATCCAAAGAGCAAGTGCTGAATGGAGTCGCAGTACGCCAGGCTGAAAAAGATCCACACTAAAAGATCTATTGGAGAGTCGTGGTAGGAGCGCCAGCAACAGACCACGGAGGGAGCTGATAGCTGACCTGCTGGGGCTGGACGAAATGGATGGATCCATGGAAGGAACGGAGCCCCTTGCACCGGTCAGCAAAGAAGATGTAATTACTGGGATTGTACAGCGGAGATTATCCTTGTATCCAGAAACGTCCGTGGAACTAATAAACCAGCTGTTCCGGGAAGCAAGGGAAGAGATACAAACGAAGAGGGGACAAGAACTGGAACTGGTAAGAGCGAGACAGCCCATTACACCTGCAGTTCCTACCCCCCCACCTGCTGCTACAGGAAAGAAAATACCGTTCACTGCATTTAAAGCTTTTGTAGAAAGTGAGGAGGAAATCGATGGATATTTGGCGGACTTTGAGAGGCAGTGCTCACTACACCAGGTACCACCAGACCAATGGGTCACTATTTTGTCGGGGAAATTGTCGGGCAAAGCCAATGAAGCCTTTCGGGCTCTCGCTCCAGAGGATATTTTACAATATCAGCAAGTTAAAAAGGCGCTGCTAACCCGATATGCCGTAACGCCAGAAGCCTACCGCCGGCGCTTCCGGGATTCCAAGAAGATGGCTGTGGACTCCCACATGGAATGGGCCAACCAGTTACAAAGGGTGGCATCCCTTTGGGTCCAAGGGTGCAAGGCCAACACCGGGGAGGAAGTATTGCAGCTGTTCCTAATGGAACATTTCTTCCAAGACCTGGCCGCAGACATACAAGACTGGGTACGAGATCGCCGTCCCGCTAACTTAAACGAGGCGGCTCGGCTAGCAGATGAGTACGCGGAGACAAGGAAAGTAAGCCAGGGTACTATGCGGCTGGCTCAGAAGGTAGAACCGCGTACTCCAACCGTCACCCCACGCCCAGAGTTTCGGGCTCCAGTCCCACCACATCCTCAGGGGCCTAGCAACTACCCCCGGGATTCGCTTAGGGTGACGTGCCATCACTGCAGCGACACGGGACATATTGCTCGTTATTGCCCTTTGAGAGCTACCAATAACAATTGGAGACGCACAACACCCAACACAGAGGTCACTCCATCACGTCCCTCTGCGGCCCACTGCCTGGAGACCGAGGGGGGCCCTGAGGAATGTCTGGGAATTTGGTATGAGGCAGACCCAATACAAGTGGCCTCTCCGGATAACCGTCAGCATCACCGTCAGGAGGTACGAGTGAATGGACAAGTAGCACAAGGCCTAAGAGATTCCGGGACTACTATCACTCTGATTCAAAAACATCTGGTAAAGCCAGAGAACGTGTCCACTCGCACAGTTGCCGTCCGGGTCGCAGGGGGTGCTGTATTTCGCGTACCCACCACCCGGGTGCACTTAGACTGGGGAGCCGGGTCAGGAAAGACCACAGTTGGTATCATGGACAACCTACCTGCCGAGGTGGTGCTGGGCAACGACATTGGCCCTCTGACTTCGGCTTATTTACCTACACCTGCTGCTGCTTGTCCCGTGACCACCCGCGTTGCTGGAATCAACCCGCTTGCTGCTGAGAACCGGGTAAGACTACCTTCCCCGACATGTACTGTAGATCAGGCACAATATCACAGTCTAAAATGGGAATGTGACAAGTTGGCCAGTGAGAAATCAGAGATGCAACGACACTATGTCATGTATTATGAGATGTCCCGTGGCTTGAACATTGAAATGCACAAACAGGCGGAAATTGTCAAAAGATTAAATGGGATTTGCATCCAGGTGGTGCCGTATCTGTCCCAAGAGCATCAGCAACAGGTTTTGGGAGCCATTGAGAGAGCAAAGCAAGTGACTGTTCCAGAATTGAATTCTATTCTTCACCGTCACCATCAGCTACCGACCTGGTAAGCCAATGGGAAGGCCGACGGACTGTCCAGGCAAACGGAACTTTTACCCTAACAGCAGACCGGACATCCCCAAGTTGATCCGAAAAGGATCAATCCGGGTCTGCCGGAGTGTTCCACAAAAGGGGGAGTAGTGTAACGGACCTATGCATGCTGCCGGGACATCGATAATCTTCATGCAGGGGGACTACAAGGAACTGCATGGCTTGTCACAATTGGATGTACCGCATTGTATTCTGAGCTCAAAGAGTTAACTGGACAAAGAGTCTACTTGACCCTTCAAACGTAGCACGTCTCGTTTCTTGGAAGGGCGTTCGATGGGATATACCGGCGGTACCTGCATATCGCAGCTTGCCAGGGAAAAGGACGTCTCCAACGGCCGATACCCCTCACTACCAGTGGGTAGCCATTACACAGTTTAAAAAAAAAATGAAAGAAAAAAAAAGCAGCCCTGTTCCCCGTGCTCATGCGCAAAGGCGAACGCAATAATCGGTCTGGTGTCATACGTAAACAGCATGTGAGGTATCACCGTGAAGGTCAGATCGAGGGCAATAATTTTAGCAGTAGACCTCCTCTGTAAATCTTAAGTGGTAACCTGTAAAGGATTTTAAAGGCTTTTAAAAATGTATGTAGTTTGTCGCCACTGCACGTTTGTGCGCAATTTTAAAGTATGTCGTGTTTGGTATCCATGTACTCGGCATAATCTTTTTTATTTTAACAAACATTTGGGCGATATAGTGTGTTTTAGTGCATTAAAATTTTAAAAAAGTGTTTTTCTTCCAAACAATTGTGTTTGAAAAATCGCTGCGTAAATACTGTGTGAAAAAAAAATTGCAACACCCACCATTTTAATCTGTAGGGCCTTTGCTTTAAAAAAATATTTTTTCCTGTAAACAAAAAGTGTAAGCCCCCTGTACACACGTCCGAGGAACTTGACGTGCCAAACACATCGAGTTCCTCGTCGAGTTCAGTGTTGAAGCCGCCGAGGATCTCAGCGGGCCGACTTTCCTCATTGAACAACGAGAAAATAGAGCACATGTTCTCTATTTGGCCCGACGAGTTCCTCTTTGGCTTCCTCGCTGAAAAGTGTACACACGACCGAGTTTCTCGGCAGAATCCAGCTCCGGTCGAGTTTCTGGCTGAATTCTGCCGAGAAACTCGGTCGTGTGTATGGGGCCTAAGAAAGGGCTTTGTCTTCAATTGGTTAGGAGATTGGAAGCCTATGTGACATACTAATGTTGTGCATAAAATGCCAGGACAGTTCAAAACCCCCCCAAATGACGCCTTTTTGGAAAGTAGACACCCCACGCTATTTGCTGATAGGCATGTTAAGCCCATGGAATATTTTATATTTTGCCACAATTTTCGGGAAAAGCACACTTTTTTTTGCACAAAGTTGTCACTAAAGGCGTTGATTGTTTTTTGTTTTTTTTACGTGGTTAGACTGCCAAAAAGTCTCACACATGTGGTATCCCCATACTCAGGAGATGCAGCAGAATGCATTTTGGGCTGTAATTCAACATATAACCACGCCATGTTGTTTGGATGTTTAAACAAAATATCATTCACATCTAAAAACACAACACCAAGAAATCACACGGTACAAAAGCACCATGCGATTTCCCTGCCGCTGCATTTTTAAAATGATGCAGAAACCTTTTTCTGCGAGGAATGCAGGCCGCAAATCAGATACATGTGAACCAAGCCTTAAACTTCATGGGCTAGATTCAGATAGACTCGTCTATCTTTATGCCCGGCGTAACGTATCTCAGATACGTTACGCCACCGTAATTTAGGGCACAAGTTCTGTATTCAGCAAGAACTTGCGCCCCTAGTTACGGCGGCGTAACGTATCTGTGTCGGCGTAAGCCTGCTTAATTCAAATGTGAATGATGTGGGCATGTTTTATGTATATTAACTGTGACCCCGCGTATTTGACGTTTTTTACAAACGGCACATGCGCCGTTCGTGAAAATATCCCAGTGCGCATGCTCGAAAATCTACCGCAAAACGTCATTGCTTTCGACGTGAACGTAATTTACGTACATCCCTATTCGCGAACGACTTACGCAAACAACGTGAAATTTTCAAAACTTGACGCAGGAACGACGGCCATACTTAACATAGGATACGCCTCATATAGCAGGGGTAACTATACGCCGAAAAAAGCCTAACGTAAACAATGTAAAAAAATGCGCCGGCCAGACGTACGTTTCTGAATCGGCGTATCTAGCTCATTTGCATATTCATCGCTTAACTATGCGGAAGCGCCACCTAGCGGCCAGCGTAAATATGCAGCCTAAGATGCGACGGTGTAAAACACTTACGCCGGTCGTATCTTAGGGAAATCTATGCGTAACTGATTCTAGATACGACCGGCCGGACTCAGAGATACGACGGCGTATCTGGAGATACGCCGGCGTATCTCCTCTCTGAATCTAGCCCCATAACTTTATCCAGAACTAAAAAATAAAATAAAATAAAAGTTTAGGCTATACATACACTTTCAAACAATCCCAGAGTACAAAGCATAATGGTAGGAAATGGCATCATAGCAAATGATTAGAGTTTTGCAGCAGTATTTAATTGCAGTGCTTGTATAAGACACAATTTGGTGATATCCAGAATGTAACTACCGTATATACTTATGTATAAGCCAACCTGAATATAAGCCGAGGCACCTAATTTTACCACAAAAAACAGGGAAAACGTATTGACTCGAGTATAAGCCTAGGGTGTCCATCTGCATGCCTCACTGTGTCCATGTGCATGCCTCAC
Source organism: Rana temporaria (assembly GCF_905171775.1). Classification (NCBI taxonomy): domain Eukaryota; kingdom Metazoa; phylum Chordata; class Amphibia; order Anura; family Ranidae; genus Rana; species Rana temporaria. The sequence goes on from NC_053490.1 coordinate 412,771,906, forward strand.
TGTGTCCATGTGCATGCCTCACTGTGCCTCACTTTGCCTCACTGTGTCCATGTGCATGCCTCACTGTGTCCATGCCTCACTGTGCCCATGCTTCATTGTGCCCATGCCTCACTGTGCCCATGCTTCACTTTGCCCATACCTCCCTATGCCCATGCCTCACTGTGTCCATGCCTCACTGTGTCCATGCCTCACTGTGCCCATGCCTCACTTTGTCTATGACTAGACTTACGTTTATCATGGGAGTATATAGAAGGGGTTCTCAGTTTGAAAAATCGGTGCTCCCCGGCCGTAGGTCCCCCAGACAGCAAACTTTGCACACTTGTAGAGGAGAACAGGGGCTACATGTTTGCCAAGTTCCAGACAGTACCAGGTCCCCAAAGACTGGGAGATCAGGTGCAAAAAGATGACTTGAGTAATAGCCGAGGGTGGCATTTTCAGCTGGCTGGTACTGGGTCTCCAAAATTACTGGAGAAATTACCGTTTAACATGGGAGTCTATGGAAGGGGTGTCCGGTAAATGTGTACCGTATATTATTTAAACATCTTCAAATGGTGTTTATTTCCATGTGCTTCCTATCCAGGAAGAGATCTATGCAGGACCCTTGGCTCTCCTTATATATAGTACACCCATGTCTCCCAAGGTGGAGGCTTCAAACAGGGCATCTCTGTTAGTGGCCTGGTTCATGGTGTAGCTGTGTGTCTACATATAAAATAAATTGTAATTGTATATTATAATTTATCTATGTATATATGTGTACTGATCCTTGTTCGATGTTACAGGTTAAAGAAGAAGTAAACCCTTATGGGTTTTACTTCCACTTTGTTCCCTGCAAAGTAAAAGCATAATGAACTAGTATGCATAGTATACTAGCCCATTATGTGCCACATACCTGCAGAAGAAACCCGCTATGTCAGCGCTGTCCTTGCTGTCTAATTGCGTCCATCTTCAACCCCTCTTCCTTCCGGGGGTCGTGGACTCTGACTCTGCTATTGGCCAGAGTCGCGTGACGTCACTCTCGTGCATGTGCGCGTGAGCCGCCGGTCACTGCTAAAGCACTATAGAAACAGCACAGATCGTGCCCTTTCTTCAGTGCGCAGCGCCGGCGTATATATGGCGAATATCTCCTAAACTATAGAGGTTTAGGAGATATTTCCAGTACCTACAAGTAAGCCTTATCATAGGCTTACCTGTAGGGAAAAGTGGTTGTAAAGAGGGTACAACCACTTTAATATTCTTGGACCTTTAGCGCTTGAGAAAACAGGCTGAGTTCCTGTGAAACATGCAGAGCATATACTGGTCTACTGGTCTCTAGCCTGTGATTCTGGAAGAAAGGACAGGAGAAGATGTCAGCCCTCTCAGCGGTGACCGGGCACTGCTGAGAGGGCCTCGTTCTGAGGTAATTATTTCATACTGTGCTAGTATGTGATGCATACTAGCACATTATGCCTTTGTCTTGCAGGTTTTTTTGTTTTTAGTTTTTTCAGCGGTTTACAATTGCTTTAAATTGTATTTATTTGTGTAAAATGTGATATGTTAGGTAGTGCTCACCCCCGAAGGAGCCGCTCAGAATAGATGGGATGGCTGTCTTACCTCATAGCTCTTTCTGTTTGTCTAGGGGTGAATGATGCACACAGCAGCAGTAAAGGAATGTCCACAAACAAATGTCTTTTTATGTGCACTTTATTACACAGCCGGGTAAAAACGGTTAACAGGTGATGAAAGGGATAGAGGTGAAAAAGGAGAATCGCAGATTCGGGCTTTAGTACTGGGAACAGTCCTGTTCCTATGCATAGCAGCTTTTATTACACCACACCTGCCTGAGTGGGTTTAGCGTGCCCGGATAGGCCTCTCTCACGGACCTAGCAGCCGGAGCAACGCTCGAATCTTTTCAGAACAGAGTCTCTGCCACAGACCCTTTTTCTAGATGAACGTCAGAATGGAACCTCTGCCACAGGCCCTTTTAGATGAAAGTCAGAATGGAACCTCTTTTGTTAACGTCACCTCAGGTACCGACTGAAAAAGGAGTCAATCCTTCAGTGTCCGGTCACCTCGATCCCTGATGGTTCGTCAGAATCCTGTTGGCGCTCCTCAGATGGACTCCCCACCGAACAGCTAAACTCGCTTGGGATCTTTAAAGTGGGAACCCAGTCGACCACTGGGTCCCCATCCTGCTCAAACGCCCCGGACCAACTTAGGCCCGGAACCAGGAACACAGCATAGTGTGCACACTCTGGCCAGGTAGGCCATAACGCCGGAGCGCCATGATGTGGCCACCCTAAAGGTGGGTGCCACACTGGAAGAAGGACCACACAAAATGGCGTCTGCCTCATAAGTACCCTCTCCCAGCATGCCCAGCGAGGCCCAAACCTCCTGATTGGTCGCTGGGAGAGAACACCCCAACCTCAACTCCACTGCTGCCACCTACCACACCGGGGTGGGAAAACACCCCAGTGCTACAGAATGAGCCCACAGCACAGCCAAGCTGAAGCAGAGACCCTAATCAATTGGTTGCAATTGGAATCAGAGCCCCTTACGCTCTGATTACCCCTAAATTTCTACAGCACCGGTTACCTTAGAAGTAACCAGGCGCTACAGTTATAATTTAGTACTACTAAAGTCCTAATTCTGAGTTATGGATTTTGACATAAACTAATACTGAACTTCAAGATATAGAATACAGCCCTGTAAGCATTAATACAACAATACATTCAAGTAGTGCAAGTAACTGAATATGGCTTGGTGTCAGACTTGGTTGCCTCTGTACAGCAGATCTCAGACATGTGCTTACAAAGAACATGGTGAAAGAAGAGATCAGAGTAAGGCCTCGTACACACGACCGAGAAACTCGACGGGCGAAACACATCGTTTTGCTCGTCGAGTTCCTTGTGAAGCCGTCGAGAAACTCGACAAGCCAAGTTTCTCCATTCCCGTCAAGGAAATAGAGAACATGCTCTCTTTTTGGCTCGTCGAGCTTCTCGACAGTTTCCTCGACGAAAATGTACACACGACCGGTTTCCTCAGCAAAAAAATATCTCCCAGCAAGTTTCTTGCTGGTTTTTGCCGAGGAACTCGGTCGTGTGTACGAGGCCTCACAGAGAGATGAGTTAATCATTCTGCTTCTTCAATATGTTTCACATGCCTGGGCAAGACCTAGCTTTAGTCTCAGGATGTCTCACATTGTGCAGGCAGCTGGATCCTGGAGAAATCTTCTATATGTCTGTCTTTCCTGTCTTTGCAGGGGCACTTTAATTACATTACATTCTATTTAACATGATCTGTAAATGGGGTAGTCTGGTCTCCCTCATTCACAGATCATGCTAAAGGTAGTGTAATCATTGAAATAACTTTGCTTAAAGTCTTACTAAACCCAGGACCCTGCATTCCCTATATCTGGTCTCCCACAGTACACAGAACATGGAAATGCAAATATTTTAGTAAATATAAACTGCTAAACACCTTTTTTCATCAGCAGTTAGAGCAGTCTTATGATTTCTATCAGTGTCTAGCTAAAGCTTGTAGAAGGAGTTTTCATTCTACTCTGACTGTCCTTTGAGGCTGCAGGACCCCCGACCCTCTCTCTGGACAGTACTGATTGGCCCAGTGCTAATCACATGCACCCTCCAAGAACAAAAAAAACTCTCTAGCAATACACACCAAACTGAGCATGTGCAGAGTGACTCCAAGGCTCTGAGCTATCAGGAGATGGTTTGGGGACTGTGGAAGGAGGAGAGGATCAGAGATCCAGCCATTTTACATAAAGCAGAGGATTAACGCATTGGGTTCCACAGTGTGTATAACAAGCATGCTTTACTGCATATAGAGAATGATTTTACTGTTGTGGGTTTAGTAACACTTTAACCCCTTCATTTTGCTATAGCCAAATGACGGCTACAGCACGGACCTACTTTGCCGGGAGGCCGCCAATAGACGTCCTCCCCTTTGCATGCTCCCCGCACTCAGGTATTCACAGATCGGAGTAAGGGGATGATCCCAGCCCCTTACCACGGGATCAGCTGTCAGCCAATGACAGGTGATCACGTGATGTAAACAGAAGCTCGTAATCTTTTTTTCTCCTCCTCATGCAGATAACCGGCTTCTGTGCAAGGGATATAGGTCCCAGAGAGGAAGAGGCACAGCCGCCTCATCTGTGCCAACCAATACTACCTGCCAGTGTCACCTGCAAGTGCCACCTTCCAGTGCCCACAGTGCCACGAATCAGTGCCCACCAGTGCATACCAGTGTCACCTATCAATGCCCACAAGTGCCACCCATCAATGCCCACCAGTGGTGCCAATCAGTGCCTCATCAGTGCCACCTAGCAGTGCTGCCTATCAGTGTCACCTACCAGTGCCAATCAGTGCCCATCACTGCCACCTATCAGTGCCAGCTATAAGTACCACCTATTAGTGCCACTTCTCAGTGCCCACCAGTGCCACCTATCAATGCCCTTCAGTGCCACCCATCAGTGCAACCTCTCAGTGCCACCTATCAGTGTCCACCAGTGCCGTCTATCATTGCCCATCAATGCAGCCTCATCAGCATACATCAATAAAGGAGAAAAATTACCTGTTTGCAAAATTTTATAACAAAATATAAAACAGTTTTGTATTTTTTTATTTTATTTGTCTTTTTACATTTTTTTAACAAAAAATTAAAACCGCAGAGGTGATCAAATACCACCAAATGAAAGCTCTATTTGTGGGGAAAAATTATAAAAATGTCATTCACGTACAATGTTGTATGACCATGCAATTGTCATTCAAATAGTGAGAGCGCTGAAATCTAAAAATTGTGTCCCTGTACTGCTGTTTTGCCTGAAAAAGTGTCCCTGTCAGACCTATCTGTACTGCTGTTCTGCCTGAAAAGGTGTCCCTGTCAGACCTATCTGTACTGCTGTTCTGCCTGAAAAGGTGTCCCTGTCAGACCTATCTGTACTGCTGTTCTGCCTCAAAAGGTGTCCCTGTCAGACCTATCTGTACTGCTGTTCTGCCTAAATAGGTGTCCCTGTCAGACCTATCTGTACTGCTGTTCTACCCGAAAAGGTGTCCCTGTCAGATCTATCTGTACTGCTGTTCTGCCTGAAAAGGTGTCCCTGTCATACTTATCTGTACTGCCTGAAAAGGTGTCCCTGTCAGACCTATCTGTACTGCTGTTCTGCCTGTTGCAGAAGTTCAAAGCCAGGAAGAGGACAGGAATCACTGCAGTAAAGAGTTCCCCTGGACCAGCTGCTTTCACAACATGGGACATACAGTACTTCATTGCAGTAAAGTAATGTGACTCAGCCCAGGTTCACACTGGGCTGCGGGAATAAAGCTGTGCGAGTTCAGCTGAACTCGCACGATTCACGCCCGCTTGTCAGTCCCGATTTTGGCCGAGATTACAGAGACATCTGTGCAGGTTTCCGAAATCGCAAAAAGCAGTACAGAAACTACTTTTAGAAATCGTTGCAGCGCCGCAGATGCGGCGTCTTGCCGATTAGGATGGTGCCATTGCTGGCAATTGCCGGCAAATGCCGCCAATTTGACATGTCAATTCGTTCCAGTGTGAACCAGGGCTAAAACTGTAGGGATTCAGCTTTAACTGCACTAAAGGAAAACCAAGTCTTCTGTCTTGGCAAACAATGCTGTGTTGTTGGCTGAACTGTGTAAATCTCAGGACTGGATTAACAGAAATACAACTCTTTAGACAGGTAAATCAGTTCCTATAAATGTAATTATCTGTGTATTTAGCTTGTTTGCTTGTGGTTCATGTTTAGGAGCATATGTACAAAATTAGCACACGTTCCCTTTGGTAATAATGTTTTTTGCTCTTGGGGGTTGTACTTGCAGAAGTAATATTTCCCTGTCCAATGTGGATCATTATAGATTGTCCATGGCATGTAGTCAGTAACCGAATAATTACTGCATGGTAGAATCATTCTAAAGCATCCTTTATGGAAGAATTAAATCATTTACTCAAGTATCTCTCTGTGACCCCTCTCTGGGGTATTTGAGCATGAAAAGCTAAAATATGTCAAACATTTGACTGCACTTGGTCTGGCTGCATGGTGAAGAAAGATGTTTTAATAAAGAAAGTAATTAAGAAGCTTCAATTAAGCCTCTGAGCGAAACATTTGTCTGTAATTTACAGGTGTTGCAATTCCATGCTTGTTTGGTTTCTGAGTGCCAAATATCTTCTAGCCAATTTTAAATTGATTTAATAATCGTGAATGCCTATTATAACATCTAGGGAAAGCTGTGCTTGCCAGTTCATCCAGAAGGAAACATGTAAAGACATTTTGAAGTTGTTTACTCAAAATATCTTCTTAAAGGGGAGGTTCACCCTAAAAACGACTTTCTAGTATTACATTGGCCCCCACATTACAATACAAGTATGCCTATTATGTTTTTTTGTATGCTGTACATACCTTGGTACAGCTAATTCACCCTTGGTACAGCCCACTCCTGCTTCCGGGTTTTTGAGTCCCGCAGGAGTGGGCGTTCCTAACATGCTGGTGATTGACGTGATGACCAAAAACGAGCTCCCCCCGTCGCGTAAGCTGCGTCACGATTGCCGAAAGGAGCCGAACGGCAGCCCGGAAGCCACGGGTGAATTAGCTGTACCAAGGTATGTACAGCATACAAAAAAACATAATAGGCATAATTGTATTGTAATGTGGGGGGCAAATGTAATACTAGAAAGTAGTTTTTAGGGTGAACCTCCCCTTTAAATACATATGATAAAAAAAAATAACTCAATGTATCTCTACTATTTAACCTCCCTGGCGGTATGATTCTTTCAGAAAAAAGATGCTGAAAGCGGTACCATTATTTGCAAGGAAATTTGGCGTTTTATACTGTAGGCCTGTAATTCTTAGGAATAACTCACTTAAATCTGTCCAAACAAGAGTCTAGTAGGCATCCCGGGTATGATTTTTTTTTAAAAACAAAATTATAAATTATAATATAATAAATAATTATAACAAATAATAATATAATTATAATAAAAATTATTCAATAATGTAATCAACTCAAAATCACTGAAATTTGCTCAGTTGCAGAATTGTCGCTGTCATTACTTTTATTTTTTTATGACGAATTTCCCCACAAATCGCTATCGCACAATTCTGCAAGTGATTATAATTTATCATCGCTGTTTTCTAGCTGCTCTAAAACAATTTTTGACATAAAGGGACACTTTTGGTTGCTATGGACAATCTACAGTTTGCAGGCAGAAAGAACAGTTTTTATTATATAAAAGAACATGTAGGGCACTGGGCAGACCACTAGGGACAAGGGGGTGTGTATTTTTTACATACAGTACTGTAATCTATAAGATTACAGTATACTGTATGTAATGTGTTTGTTTACTTTTTTGAATTTGGCGCCGTTCTCCACTCCCGTGCGTCGTAACGTCGCAAGGGAACGGAGATCGGCGTCACACAGAGGCACTGTGTGAATCGAGCGAGGTCCCGCTCACTCACACAGCACGGCGGCATCGCTGGATCCAGGGACAAGGTAAGTAAACACTCCCTGTGGATCTAGCGAGGCGAGCCCGAGTCTGACTCGGGGTTACCGATGGCAGCACAAAAATTTAACCCCGAGTCAGACTCGGGAACACCGCCAGGGGGGTTAACCTCCCTGGTGGTACGATTATTTCAGAAAAAAGGTGCTGAAAGCGGTACCATTATTTGCAAGGAAATTTGGCGTTTTATACTGTAGGCCTGCAATTCTTAGGAATAACTCACTTAAATCTGTCCAAACAAGAGTCTAGTATGCATCCCGGGTATAAATTTTTTTATTAAAACAAAATTATAAATTATAATATAATAAATAATTATAAATAATTATAACAAATAATAATATAATTATAATAAAAATTATTCAATAATGTAATCAACTCAAAATCACTGAAATGTGCTCAGTTGCAGAATTGTCGCTGTCATTACTTTTATTTTTTTATGACGAATTTCCCCACAAATCGCTATCGCACAATTCTGCAAGTGAATATAATTTATTATCGCTGTTTTCTAGCTGCTCTAAAACCATTTTTGACATAAAGGGACACTTTTGGTTGCTATGGACAATCTACAGTTTGCAGGCAGAAAGAACCATTTTTATTATATAAAAGAACATGTAGAACACTGGGCAGACCACTAGGGACAAGGGGGGTGTGTATTTTTACATACAGTACTGTAATCTATAAGATTACAGTATACTGTATGTAATGTGTTTGTTTACCTTTTTAAATTTGGCGCCTATCTCCGCCCCCGTGCGTCGTAACATTGCAGGGAACGGAGATCGGCGGCACACGGGGACACTGTGTGAATCGAGCGAGGTCCGCTCGCTCACACAGCGCGGTGGCATCGCTGGATCCAGGGACAAGGTAAGCCAGCGCGTGCTGCAGGCTCTGCATAGCTACCCCGAGCGTGACTCGGGGTTACCGATTTTGGCACAAAAAATCCACCCCGAGTCACGCTCGGGAATACCGCCAGGAGGGTTAAAGGAGTTGTAAATAAAATAAAATGTTATGCTGAAATTACTGTTTACAGGGTATGGAGACATAATAGTTAACTGATTCCTTTTAAAAACGATTAAAAAAAGATGAAAATCAATCATATAATGTACCTTCAGTTTAGTTTGTGCATGTTGTTTCCTGCCTCTGTGCTGTACAGAGCCACAGAGCCAATACATGGCAGTGATGGTTTGGAAAACGAAACTGATTGGTGTTGTGGGGTTTTAGAGTAATCACACCTCCTTGATTAGTGACCACAGAGAGAAAGCTCCCAGTACTGTGGTTATCAGGAAACAGACAACCAGGAAGTGTGGAGATCAGAGAAGAATTACAGCAACTTGAGAGCAAAAACGAACACTGAGGATATGAAAACAGCACTGCATTAAGGTAAAGGAAGCTATTAAGATAAAAAATAAATTATTTACAAACCCTTTAATATACTTTTACAGAAATGTACTGTGCCAAAGTACATTAAAGTGTCAGCAAACCCAAAGTTACCATTGATCCTGCCAGTCACTAGTATCTTCTCCTTGGTGGAAATGGAGTTAAATTATAAGCTGTCCATTTTGCAAATTTTTTTTTCCAGATTTTAGTGAATAAGGTAAAGCTTTCCTGACTTCCATTATCCAATAATGTGCAAGCAAAATGATGTTTTTTTTTTTTTCTTTTCCTTGCGCGTGATTGGATTTTATTTGCAAAGTAAAATTTCACTGCATTCACTAAACTTTGGGTAAAATTCCTTTACAAAGTGTAAGTTCCCTTGTAAAGAGAATAGCCTATTTGCCATTAGTAAGTCAACCCCAATTATCTGCTGAATCACAGAGCTTCTGCAGAATTGCTTCCACAGTATGCATGCTCCTCAGTCCCCTGCTAGTAATTAAAGGGCTTGTAAAGCAGTGACGGCCCGTCCATAGAGGGCACACAGGCGCCGCCTCTTCTATCCATGCGCCCGGCCCCCTGATCTACATATTAGTGGTGCCAGACCATTGATTCCAATGCGGCGGGGTGTTTTTTTGAAGCACCTGATTAGAGCCAGAGGCACGGCGAGCAGAGCACTGAGCTCCGAGCCCACCCAGTTGTGTGACCATAGCGAATTAATTTTCACTATTATCACACTAAAGTTCCTCCCCGCCAATCAGGATGCAGGTCTGTGAGACTTGTATAACTGGGTACCCAATATAACTGGAGACCCAATATAACTGGGTACTAACATTTATAAGTAAATTTGATCCAGGGTAAATCCGATTGCCTCTCGGGGGATCGGGAAGGAATTTTTCCCCTGCTGTAGCAAATTGGATCATGCTCTTCTGGGGTTTTTTGCCTTCCTCTGGATCAACTGTGGGTATAGAATTGGGTATATGGTATTTTACGAGATTTTGTATTTTTTTTTATGGTTGAACTGGATGGACTTGTGTCTTTTTTCAACCTGACTAACTATGTAACTAACTATGTAATCAAAGTCAGTGAGCCAATGAGGAGAGAGGGACGGGGCCAAGCCACAGCTTCATGTCTGAATGGACACACAGGGCAGTGGCACAGCTTGGGTGCCCCCATAGGAAGCTACTTGCTGTATAGGGCACTGGACAGGAGGGAGGGTCCAGGAGTACCGGCGAGGAACCCAAGAAGAAGAGGATCCGGGCTGCTCTGTGCAAAATCACTTCACAGATCAGGTAAGTATAACATGTTTGTTATTTTTAAACAAAAAAAATAAGACTTTAATATCACTTTAACACAGGGGTAGAGATGCTGGTTAATGTCATCATTGCCAAATCACCCTCTCTGCTCTTCTCAAGACCTCCTACTCTCAAGCTCTCTCATCTCCTCCTTCCATTTCCAGGATTTCTCCAGAGCCTCTCTCATCCTCTGAAACTCGCTACCTCAACCTGTCCGGCTATCTCCCACTCTTGCTACCTTCAGACAATCCCTTAAAACTCATCTCTTCAGGGAAGTCTATCATGTCTCCAACTAATCTTTTGCTACTTCCATCAGTTCATTCCCCACAGTTACAACCTTTTGTACCCCCTGCCCCACCCTATTAGATTGTAAGCTCTTCTGAGCACGGCCCTATTAATCCTCTTGTACTATAACTGCATTGTCTCCCTTGTTATATTGTAAAGCGCTGTTGGCGCTATATAAATCCTGTATAATAATAATAAAAATAATAATACTTAGCCAGCATCTCCAGCTCCTTTGTTTAGATTCAGTGCTAAGACGAGGAATCGCCTGACTACCAGTGAATGGTGCCAGGGACACCAGTGTCCTAGCAACCCGTGAGCCCTGGGCAGGAAGTTGGCACATTTATGGCCTGTCTCTGTACCCCATTTTGGAGTTCTTCCTAATTACCTCCAGAACTCTTAACAAAACTGTTGCAATGGTTTCATAAATTAGGGGCAGGACTTTTTAAATAGACCATAGCAGAAAAAATGTTGACAATGTTTTATTAAATCGTCTCCATTGTCTTCTTACATTTCAAAGGACAGGAAAAACATCCTCTATAATGCACTTTGTGATGTAATGGCCAGTTCACACCAGCCACAGTTCCGTGCGCATTTTTTTTTTTGCACTAAAAATGCATGCACAGTGGGGGTAATCCACAAAAGGGATACGCCGGCGTATCTACTGATACGCCGTCGTATCCCTGTTTCTATCTATGGAACTGATCCACAGAATCAGTTTACCATAGATAGGCAGAAGATAGTTACATAGTTAGTCAGGTTGAAAAAAGACACAAGTCCATCCAGTTCAACCACAAAAAATAAAAAAACAAAATAAAAAACACAGTAAAATCCTATACACCCAACTCCATACCCACAGTTGATCCAGAGGAAGGCAAAAAACCCCAGCAGAGCATGATCCAATTTGCTACAGCAGGGGAAAAAATTCCTTCCTGATCCCCCGAGAGGCAATCGGATTTACCCTTGATCAACTTTACCTACAAATCTTAGTACTCAGTTATATTCTGTACATTTAGGAAAGAATCCAGGCCTTTCTTAAAGCAATCTACTGAGCTGGCCAGAACCACCTCTGGAGGGAGTCTGTTCCACATTTTCACAGCTCTTACTGTGAAAAAACCTTTCCGTATTTGGAGGTGAAATCTCTTTTCCTCTAGACGTAAAGAGTGCCCCCTTGTCCTCAGTGTTGACCGTAAAGTGAATAACTCAACACCAAGTCCACTGTATGGACCTCTTATATATTTGTACATGTTGATCATATCCCCCCTTATTCTCCTCTTCTCAAGAGTGAATAAATTCAGTTCCTCTAATCTTTCCTCATAGCTGAGCTCCTCCATGCCTCTTATCAGTTTGGTTGCCCTTCTCTGCACTTTCTCCAGTTCTCCGAAGTCCTTTTTGAGAACTGGTGCCCAAAACTGAACTGAACTAATTAAATTACACTGTCGGATCTTAAGGATGCAATTCTAGGCCGGCCGCTAGGTGGCGAGGCCATTGCGGCCGGCCTAGGATATGCAAATGAACACTTACGGCGATCCACAAACGTTCCGACGGGCCTGTCACGCTAATTCTACGTTGTTTACGTCGAGTTACGTCGTGTAAAAATAGGGCTGAGTCCTATTTGACTAAGCCCTATTAAGTATGGCCGTCGTTCCCGCGTCGAAAATTCAAACTCTACGTCGTTTGCGTAAGACGTCCGTGAATGGCGCTGGACGCCATTTACGTTACCGTCTAAGCAAATGACGTCGGAGCGACGTCTGTTAGCGCAGTGCACATCGGGTAAGTTACCCGACGGAGCATGCGCAGTACGTCCGGTGCGGGAGCGCGCCTAATTTAAATGGGACTCGCCCATTTGAATTGGCCCGCCTTGCGCCGGATGGATTTAAGTTACACCGCCGCAAATTTCCAGGTAAGTGCTTTTTGGATCGGCACCTAACTTGGCAACTTTGCGGCAGTGTAACTTAAATGGAAAAAGTTACGTTGCGCTGGCTGGCTGTGGATCTGGCCCAGTGTTTTCCATGTATTCCAATGGCTCTAATTGTCTCTAGTTCACACCATGCAGTCAGTTTCCGGTGCTGAAACTGACCGGAAACTGACTGCATGGTGTGAACTAGAGCCAATTAGAGCCATTGGAATACATGGAAAACACTGTGCATGCATTTTGTGCAGAAAAAAAGCGCACAAAACTGAACGGAACTGCGTCTGATGTGAACCGGCCCTAAAACTGCATTGGATTCAACATCTGTGTCTCTTTGGAGAGTCATCAGGTGGTCATGCTGTCTGAATAGATTGAGATCTATGAAGGTATGTCAATGCATAAATGGAAATGGTGGGAAACAACTGCGCTATGTTAAATACTACCTGTGTTAGGATTAATAAGCGGCAACTAATCTGTGGACAACAGAGTGCAAAATTGGAAAATAAATAGTTGCGCTACACCTGAGAAGATGTACTGGGCCAGATTCAGAAAGAGATACGACGGCATATCTCCTGATACGCCATCGTATCTCTGAGATCCGACGGTTGGATCTATGCGACTGATTCATAGAATCAGTTACGCATAGATCTCCCTACGATCCACCAGGTGTAAGTGACTTACACCGTCGGATCTTAGGCTGCAATCTCCCGCTGGCCGCTAGGTGACGTTTCGTTTTTTCCACGCGACGAATATGCAAATGAGGGTTTCCGCCGATTCAGAAACTAACGACCGCCCGGCGCTTTTTTTTTTAAGTCCCTTGCGTTCGGGTTTTTCTGGCGTATAGTTACCCCTGCTATGTGAGGGGTATCCTATGTTAAGTATGGCCGTCGCTCCCGTGCCGAGTTTTGAATTTTTACGTCGTTTGCGTAAGTTGTTCGCGAATACGGATGGTTGTAATTTACGTTTACGTTCACACCGAAACCAATGACGTCCTAGCGACGTTATTTGGAGCAATGCACGCTGGAAAATTTGAATTCCGCAGGGGGATTTACGATACGCCGCCGCAAGTTTTGAGGTAAGTGCTTTCTGAATTAGGTACTTGCCTCAGAAACTTGCGCCGGCGGATCGTAAATCAGATCTAAAGATCCGCTAACCTATCTGAATCTACCCCACTGTCATCAAGAGAGCACATCCAAGGTGCGTGTGAACCTGTGAAATAAACACGCTAATAAAAGTGGTGTATGAAATTAAAAATTATATATGAAACCAACCAATGGTAAATGTACAAATGAATGTGTCACCGTTAATGATTGGCATATATTAAATCAACTTACAGACTCCAACTGTAGGGAACAGCAAAACTCGTCCATCCGTGGATGGGTAAATGTGACATGTGTAAATAAATTGAAAAACACAAGGAAGAAAAACAAAAAAACAAAAAACGTGAATAAATAGATAAGTCCAAATTATGGATGTGAGGAAAGTACATAAGATAATGTGACTATTCAAAACACCCGTGCATATTCCACTCGACTATGTTCCAGTGATCCCAATGTGAATCCGCCACCAATATTCTAATAATCTGCTTACCAGAACAAGCGGTCTCAATAGACCAAATGCAGCATGTAAAATCCAATGGGGAAAAGGGTAACCAATGTGTCCGGGTTATGGCAATCAATGGACTCCGAATATGTGTCACTCATTAGTGGTAAGTCATGTAAGGAAGAGAAAGGCAGTGCAGATAGCTCATAGCTGTCCCTTGCTTTTTCATCTGCTTACTAGTAATTGCAGTGATCTGTGATTTTTTGCGGTATTGCGACGTTGCGGTGGACAGGTTAGACACTTTTGACACATTTTTGGGACCATTGACACTTACAGAGGGATCAGTGCTATTAATATGCACTGATTACTATGTAAATGCCACTGGCAGGGAAGGGGTTAACATTAGTGGGCAATCAAGGGGTCAACTGTGTTCCCTATTGTGTGTTCTAACTGTAGGGGGAAGGGTACTCACTATAGGAAATGACAGATCGTGTTTTCTACTTTCACAGGCTACCAGCATTCAGTATGACATGACATACCATGACAGTTTTAGAGTGTGGTTTTTACTTATAGCAATGTCTTCTTACACATATTTATAATATTGTCCAAGTTTTGACAGGTTTTCATTTAGTTTAAAAAAACATATATTTGCCAGCTGAAAGTTTTCGAAAGGAAGACAAATGACATTACCAGATCCATAACTTGGTTATAACAATTAGCAAAGAAAAACCATCACAATTTAGTCTTCTGTGGCATGTGACTTTTTAACAGTATGTTTGCTGTTAAACATTGAGAACATATTGAAAACATAGCATCAGGCGTACCAGATGTGTTTACTTTTTGTTCATTAGACCTGTAAGAAAATCAGATAAGAAGAACCTTATGTGCTTAATTTGTGTATATGTAATGGCTTTCATCTCTTATTTCCTCTCTTTTGTTGAATAAGTCCAGCAAAACCTAGGACTACTTTTAGCCCACCTAAATGACATTGATGTGATATTAAAGTAGGCTCCGTGACAAGTGCCTCCGTGAGATAACAAATGTAAACACTATTGAGTCATTTGTGTTAGAAACAATGTTTCCATTTTCACAAAAAAATTTTAAACTTAAATGTGTGGCGCCAACCCCGCAGGAGCCGCTGGTAGTATAGGGTCCTCTGCTTTTACCTCAACCTTGGGAAAGACCTCAGTTCCACTGACACACCTCAGGTATACACTTCAATAGGTAAAGATTGATCCTTTTAGTTAATACCTTAGGTCAGGGTTGCCCAAACAGTGGCCCGGGGGCCATTGATGTGCCCCGCAAACTCCTGTTCTTGGGTGGCTGGTTGGCAAGCCCATATTGCAGGTTGCCGACCTGCCATCCCAGAGCACCAGTGTTGTGAATGAAGACGGCGGTAGAGGAAGCAAGTGGTTTTTCAGAAAGTGCACCACACCTGCAGGATATAATAGACGTCTATGGCAAAGTGCAGCGAACTGGCGGGAAAACCACAGGTACACTTCGCCGCACTCACAGTGTGGGTAGACTGCAGACAATCAGTTTAAAAGCAGCCTTAGGCCCCTTTCACATGAATGGCCCGACCCAATTGGACCCTTCATTCACCTCTATGGAACGGCAGATGTAAACAGACTTTTGTCCACTTACACCTGCGTACTTCTAAAATGATCTTCTAAAAAAAACAGAAGTGGATCCGTCCCTTTCCATCTGGTTGGATCAGAGGGCCCATAGAGTAGATAGAGCTGTGCCTGTGTCTGCTTTGCATAGGCCGACTGGACACAGACCTTTCATCTGTCCACTCTGCTCATTGTGGCTAGCGACTGGTTACTAAGTCGCTTAAGTGGCCCTCGGCCTTCAAATGGTTGGGCACCCCTGCCTTAGGGTTTTCCTTAAATGAAACTAGAGAGCTTGTAGTAACGTTACAAAGCGTATTAACAAAAAATGGCATGGATAATCAGAGTATAGCAATGAGAAACACTTTGAGGCTCACACTATTATAACGTTTCAATTGATAAGATTAGAGTGCTAACTTAAATTCAAAATGAACCAGCATAAACTGTAGCTTTTATCACTAAATGAACAGCCTCATGCAAAAACGATTGGTACCAAATCTAGATAGTGGCTACGTTGCCTAAAGTCACTTGGGGTGAGGAAGCACAGCCTTTCTTAAAGTCTGAAAGATATAAATAGACTGTAGCAATGTTCAATAGGAGAAATTTTGGTGCAGTCTCTAAAGTAAATCTTCTGCCAGCTATGTTGGGGCTCTTTAAAGATGTTGGAGCACTTAGAGGAGAAGAAAGGCGAGATGTCTCTGCAAACAGTGTGTCAATATAGGGAAAATGAACTCCTGAGAGCACTGATGAATGGCTGGCCATGCAAGAATTAATACTCTGAGATATAGGGATGACTATTTGTCATGAATTCTGGCCAGCAGGACTCAAAAATATAGAGCTGTGAGCAGATGGGAGGTGTTGACGAAGATGAAAAAGACAATAACAATCTCCCTATGAGTTAGCAGAGTCATCTTGAAAATCAGAAGGGACTGTAATCCACTCACCAACTTCTCTGTATCAACATAAGCAGGCTTTCTTTCCTAGGCTGTCGTTTCTAGCCCCCGTAAAGCTGTTGTTGACTTCCTGGCAGGTTCTGGCAACACACCGATGAATGATTCTGCAGTGCAGTAGTGAACCCTAATGGGACTCTCGTCTGTGGCGGCACGATCCCGCGAACCATCGTAGCTGTATGTCGGCTCCTTTAAGCAGGATAGCAGGCACATTTTGGGCCCCTTAGTTTAAAAACAGGAATAACTGAGAAAGAGCATCCCTAAATTTTAACAACCCCCCCAGGTATGACTGTGCTGAAAAATGGCCATCTTTTAGTATCTTCTGATCTAGTTCCCAGAAATATACACTCCTCTGCCATTTTATTAGGTACGCCTTTAACACAAATAGTAACACAAATTGCTAATCAGCCAATTACATGGCAGCAATTCAATGCATGTAGGCATCTAGATGTGGTGAAGACAAATTGCTGAAGTTGAAACTGAGAATCAGAATTGGGAAGAAAAGGGATTTAGTATTTAGGTGACTTCAAACGTGGCATGGTTGTTGGTGCCAATCGGGCTGAGTATTTCAAAAACTGCTGATTTACTGGGATTTTCTCCAAAACCATCTCTAGGGTTTACAGAGAATGGTCCAAAAAAGTGAAAATATCCAGTGAGCGGCAGTTGTGTGGACAAAATTGCCTTGTTAATGTCAGAGGAGAATGGGCAGACTGGTTTGAGATTATAGAAAGGCAACAGTAACTCAAATAACCAATGCTTACAACCAAGGTATGCAGAATACCATCTGTGAATGCACTACACATCAAACTTTGAAGAAAATAAGCTAAAGCAGCAGAAGACCACACAAGGTGCCACTCCTGTCTCCTAAGAACAGAAAACTGAGGCTACAATTCACACAGGCTCACAAAATTGGACAATAGAAGATTGGAAAAACATTGCCTGGTCTGATGAGTCTCAATTTCAGTTGCAACATTCAGATGGTAGGGTAAGAATTTGGGGTAAACAACATGAAAGCATGGTTTTACTCTGTCTTGTATCAATGGTTCAGGCTGGTGGTGATGTAATAGTGTGGGGGATATTTTCTTGGCACACTTTGGGCCCCTTAGTACCAACTGAGCATCATTTAAACGCCACAGCCTACTTGAGTATTGTTGCTGACCATGTCCATCCCTTTATGACTTCAGTGTACCTATCTTTTGATGGTTACTTCCAGCAGGATAATGCACCATGTCACAAAGCTCAAATCATCTCACCACTGGTTTCTTGAACATGGCAATGAGTTTACTGTACCCCAAAGTCCTCCGAAGTCACCAGATCTCAATCCAATAGCGCCCCTTTGGGATGTTGTGGAATGGAACATTCTTATCATGGATGTGCAACCAACAATTCTGCAGCAACTGTGTGATGCTATCATGTCACTATGGACCAAAATCTCAGAGGAATGGGCCAGTATTACCAAAGAGATACAACGGCATATCTCCTGATACGCCGTCGTATCTCTGTTTCTATCTATGCGACTGATTCAAAGAATCAGTTACGCATAGATATCCATAAGATCCGACAGGTGTAATTGTTTTAATTTGTCGGATCTTAGGATGCAGTACCGCGGCCGCCGCTGGGGGGAGTTTGCGTCGTAAACCAGCGTCGGGTATGTAAATTAGGAGTTACGGCGATTGCCGATGGATTTTCGCGTTCGCTATGCCGCTGCTAGTCTAGTTTCCCGTCGCAAAGTTAGTCATCGTTTGACCTGCCCTAACTTTACTCAGCAAACGTATTGCTGTTTAAAGTATGGCCATCGTTCCCGCGTCGAAATTTTAAATTTAACGTCGTTTGCGTAACACGTCCGGGAATACGGAAGTACGCTACGCGCGTCGCCGTTCGAAAAAATGACGTCACGGCGCGCAAAGCACGACGGGAATTGCGAAACTGAGCATGCGCAGTAGGTCCGGCGTGGGAGCGCGCCTAATTTAAATGGCACACGCCCATTTGAATTGGCCCCGCCTTGCGCTGGAGGCCGCCGGCGTAGGTTTTCATTGCAAGTGCTCTGTGAATCAGGCACTTGCGATGAAAACTTGCGGCAGTGTAACGTATCTACGATACGTTACGCCGCCGCTCACCTACGTGAATCTGGCCCAATGTTTCTAACACCTTGTTGAATCTATGCCATGAAGAATTAAGGCAGTTCTGGAGGCAAAATGGGGTCCAACCCAGTACTAGCAAGGTGTACCAAATCAAGTGGCCAGTGAGTGTATACAGTGAGCATAGACTACTCTTTTAATGCTTCAGCTTTTTCTTTGTTAGTAATCCAATGATCTGGGAACCTGTTTCGCTTACTTGTTTATAGTATTGGCGAGAAATTCCAAGACATGCCCCCTGTAGGTTGTCTCTCCTTATTGTATACACCTTTTTTTTTAAACCTGCCCTGAAAGTCTTAATGGGATGGGTGATCTAGCAAGTAGAGAGATCAACATTTTAGAAGAACAGGCTTCAGTGAGAAGTCACTGGTTGAAAAAAAATCATACTGAGAAAAATTAAAAGGAATGTGAAACTTTCCTAGTTACAGTGTTTGCTATATAGCCTCAGCATTTTACTGACTTGTTTTACTTTTTGTATAAGGCTTTATTCACACAGCCGCATATACAAGTTCTTTTTGGTTCCAGATATGAATGCAGCTGCATTGTAAATGGAGCCATTTACACAGGTGCGTAAACATGAGCTGCTTTCAGTCCTGTTTCAGTGTTATAGTCACAAAATCCAAGTGTAGCTCCAAATATAAAAAATCTGTGAATACACCATATTGTATTCTATATATAATTATATTTTAAACAACTGATGCACTGATTCAAATTATCAAAAAACAGCTTTACAAATTTTCATACATATATAGATTTTATTTTAACTGCAATGCCAAGGAACCCTTTTAAAATCTGGACCCAGCTGTTGAGATGTACATCAACTTGACCAGCAAGTTGGTATCAAATGACCAATAGAATCCAGTCAGTCACTGACCTTTTAGCCTAAGTTTATCTGTGTTTTCTTTTCACTTGATTTGTTTTGTCTTACACTTATAGCACAGGATATCTCAGCACTTTTCTTTCCTTTATTAGTATGTTTAAATACCTTATTATGATTATGGAAAGAGTAATCAAGACACGCAGAATGTATCCACTAGCCCCCAAGGTCCAAAAATAGTTCCCGGTAACCCACAATATGCAGTTTCCTGAGAAAGAAAGTCTCCCAAGCTTCCCATAAATGGATATCATTTTTTAGGAAAATTCTTAGAAAAAGTCTTAGAAAAATTTACAAGAAAATTCTCAGAACATTTGAATGTTGTTGAAAGACTTTGTCTACTTTTAACATTTGATTTTGTAATGAATGGACTTTACCAAAAAGTCCACATACCCTTTTTGAAATGTGTTTGTTTAATAGAAAATGTCCATCCTGCTCCTTTGAATTTTCTCATCATTGCGGTAAAAAACAAACATCGATTAGACCAAACTAATGATTTGAAAAATGTATGGTCTTAGTACATTCTTTTTCTAAGAATTTTTATTTAAAACTCTACCCATCTGTGGCCAGCTTAAAGCCTCGTACACACGGTTCAATTTTCGGAAGGGGGTTGTCTGTTGACAGACTGTTATCCTAAATTCTAATGACCCGTACACACGCTTGGGATTTCCGACGGGAAAAAGTCAGTTGGGAATCCCGTAGGGAAAAAAGAGAGCTGGTTCTCTTTTCTTTATCGACGGGTTTGGAAGTTTTCACGTCGGAAAAACTGCGAGGGAGCATACACAGGGCAGGGATTCTTGGCCAAAATCTCTCCTTGCAGTTTTCCCGTCGGAAAACCTGGTCGTGTGTACGGGGCATTACCGTTAGTATGCTCCTTTTGACAATTGTCCAATTTTAGACATCAAATGTTGGATGACAGGCTAGTAAATTTTTGAAAAAAGACAGCTCCGCGTCAGATTTTCGGATGGTCAGTACACAAATCCTTCACACAAAAGTCAAAAGTACAAACACGCATGTCCCGAATCAATGCTCAAGTTGGTGGTGCTCAAGAGCTGAAATTCCTCATAATACATCACTACGTTCGTGTCTGTGGCACGACAATTTGTGTAATGTTAGTATGCAAGACAAGATCTTATTTATTTCAGTGGTTCATCACTATCTTTGCATCTATTCACTCAATGAGGGGAGAGACAGCGACGGGATCAGCTGCACACGTGAACATCGCTGGATCAGTTTTCCTTTTTGCACGAAGGCGAAAAACCTTAAGGCTTTAGAACCACTTTAACATTTTAATTTGAGAGTAGACAACATAGTTTATATAGGAACTTTAATATATAAATATATGATAATAATAATAATCAATGAGCTTGCTAAAGTCAGCTTATGTGCTCTAGGTGTAATCCACAAAAGCAGGTTTGGGAAGCTGCAGATTTTGAAGTAATATTTTATATTCTAAACAATACAATATTTGAATCACACACAAATAACTGGAATATATTGTTCATAATTAATACACAATCATCCACCAAAAGTGAAGTTTTTTTGCTGCTTCAATGTGGATGCATTTATTTAAATTACCTTGTGTGTATAAGATTAAAATAATTTCCTTTCAATTTGATTGCATGTTGAAGATAGACCAAGTTTGTTTCAACAACCAGTGTAATAAAACATATTTTATTACAGTAGAGAAAGACAGAATTAATGCAGCAACAACTGGTCTGTTAAAAAAGAGAAAGCCCTACAATATATTATTGTTTTAAATTTAGCATCTCTTACTACTCATCTTATATTCCTAAAATCTTTCCTAAAGCAGCTAACAGCTGGCAGCTCATTGAGGATAAGTCTGTGCATTTTAATATATGTCTTCCTGTCTTTAAAAAATATCCATTCATTTAACACATTTACTTTAATTACATTTAACCTTGATCTCATAAAACCAAATCAGTATATAAAAAGACATGCTAGACGAACCCAGAATGTTTTCATTCATAGCAGGGGAGCTTACCACAATCCCATCTTTTCATGAACAATCGATAGCATTCAGTCCTCACCAGCTGACAAAATAATACAAGGGTTTGAACTTCCTATGCCACTAATCACTGCAAGGATAGTACTGTCCCTCAGCTTCTTGGTTAAGTATAGAAAATCTTCACTCCTTGAATTATCTGATTGTCATATGCAGTTTTAAACATTGGAAGCTCAGATATACAGGAGCTGCTATTTTCCCTTTTAATATAACATTTGGAACTTTCTAAGTAAATACTTTAAAAAGGCTACTGTAAATAAGAAATATTTTACAATACTCTTTTTCAATGGCATCAGTGACAGACTTCTACAGAATTCTAGTTTCTCTATTGTTTCTACTTAAACTGCATTTATATGGGTTTATATGGGTTTTACTGCATAGGTTAAGGCGCTCAATACCCATCTGAGTACTCATCGAGTTCTGTTGTCTAATGCTCTGTGATATAGCACTTACATATTCAGCTATAATAATTTTCATGGTGGTATTATATGCCAGTAAAATTATGAAGGTTTTTTCCTGAAGTTTTAGATCTTAGTGTTGGCGATGTAACGAGGATCGAGGAACTTTGCTTCATATATACTGGACATGCCCCAAGATTAGGCAATATTGGCAAGAGGTACGAAAGATATCTCAAAAAATGGTGGCATGGCCGGTGCCAGATAATCCTGGGTTTTTCCTGCTGCATCTCTCGCAATTACCTACACAGGTATATAAAAACTCGGTATTATGCCACATGGTCAATGAGGCTAAAGCATGTATAGCGAAAAATTGGAAAAGCTCTAGGCCTCCAACAATTATTGAATGGCTCAACAGGGTTAGAAACATGGGGACCATAGAGGACCTGGTACTAACGGCACAAGACAGAAAAGAGCTATAAAACAAAATTTGGTCAACATGGAACATATTTGCCCAGTCAGAAGAAGGGAAGAGATTAATGGGAAACATAGTTGGGGAGTAGGGCCGCTTGGGGAATGAGAAATACTTGGGAGACCCATATTCGCAGACATCCAAAGGGGCAGGGGAGGGGGAGGGAGGAGAGTGCGGGGCAGGGGGGGGATTAAAATATTATCTATTTAGTTTTTTTTTTTCCAGGTTTGTTTTGGGAGGGGATGAGTTGGGGGATTATAAAAATGTTAAAAGAGGAAAATGCAGAAGGCTGAAGGAAATAAAAGATAAGGGTACTCGGGAGAAAGAGGGGCATCATTTTATGATTTTTTGTTTTTTTGTTGTACATATATAAGAATACATGGACAGTAAAGTAATGAAGAAAGAAGAGAGGGAGGAGATTAAAAATAGGTTAAAAAAATGTAATGAGATGAGAATTGTACCATGTTTTGAAATATAATAGAACATATAAATGTACTGAAGGATGTATCCTGTTCTTGAAATATATAACTAAAGAATATATAAAAAATAATAATAATTATTTTCATAAAATAATAGTGGATCATCTCTGTCAACCAATACCAT
The DNA here is from genome assembly GCF_905171775.1 of Rana temporaria. Classification (NCBI taxonomy): domain Eukaryota; kingdom Metazoa; phylum Chordata; class Amphibia; order Anura; family Ranidae; genus Rana; species Rana temporaria. The sequence continues at coordinate 412,794,873 of NC_053490.1, forward strand.
CCTCCTGGATTTGAATTACCCAGACATCACAAGATCCCCTTGAGAAGATTAGATTTTTTGAGCTTACGTTACACTAGAAAATCTCACACATAGTCCAGGAGATGGGGAAAACAGATATGTCGTCACTCTGTAGAAGACTTGGATTAAACTGGAAAATGTTTTTACACAGAAGGCAGTTGAAGTCCCTCAGGACTAGTGTTGGGCGAATGGTTTAGCCCGAGCATGAGTTTGGGCTTGCCCATTTTAGCGAACATCCGAATTTTGGCGGCGGTCGGCCATTTGCTTCGGCCCGCCGATGACCACAATGCACGGAGCCACCGTACAGTGCATTGGAAGCCCTGATTAGCTGAAACAATGACAGCTTTGCCCAATCAGGGCACATAACACTGTCAGAGCCATTACTGGACACTGTCATGATGATGCTTTACAATCATGGCTCATTGCTCTTAGTCCCACCCTACACTATAAAAATATTCTTCCCATAGCGGCCATTTGCAGTGTGATATGGGCTTGGAGAGAGATAGAACATGTCTCCGTTTAGTGCTACTAGCGAGTTAGTGTGCTATAGTGGGCTATTGTAATTCTATAGTCAGTGTAAAGTATCAGGTCAGTGTGAATATAGTGATAGAGCAGTGTGAGTGTAGTGAGACCATTCATTTTTACTTTAGTGTCAATTTAGTGTGAATCTAGTGATAGTACAGCGTGAGTGTAGTGCGACTATTTATTTCTACTTTAGTGTCATTTTATTTTGTCAGGGCAGGTTTCCTGCAGTATATTTTAATGCGTTAGTGCACATTTAATGCAATATATTTCAGTGCATTGGTGTATGTTTAACGCAGTATATTGCAGTGAGTTAGTGCATGTTCAATACAGTAGATTTCAATGCAGTATATTTCAGTTGCGTTAGTGCACGTTTAATGCAGTATATTTAAGTGTGTTGGTGCATGTTTAACACAGTATATTTCAGTGCAGTATATTTCAGTGCGTTAGTGAACGTTTAACACAGTATATTACAGTGCGAAAATCTTCCTGTCCTTAAATGGTTAATATTAGAGTGTCATTATATCTTAGTGGTTATACTGTATGGTGACATTATGACATGTTTTACAAATAAAAATAAAAAAACAAGAAGTGATGAAGGGTAGACAAACCTGTTATAAGGTGGAGAAATAAAATGTGTATATCTGCTATTTTGAATATTACATTTTTGAACATATCTTCCCATTCCCTTATTTTCAACACATTGCTATATTTTTTTATACAGTTAAGATCATTATCAACAATGAGTCCATCTTATACTAAAAAGTAACTAAAAAGGTCTGTGTTAAATACACTGGAGTTTCATAAACTGTTAACCTGTAAATACCTTCAAAAATTGTTATGCTTTAAAAGTGCCCTACAACATAGTTCCCACGGGTCTATTTACATGTCTGCTAGAAGTAAAAATGGGTAGTGAGAACATGTGTTGGTAGGGTGGTGTAAGGGCTCATAAAAAGCATTTTAGGTGTTGTATCTTGAGAAAAACACGAACTACCGCATTTGCGTGTTTGTTGTTTAGAGTTCACAAGTGCATTAACACATGCAGCTTTTATCTGAAAGAAGAGACACCATTATTTCCTGATATAATTTGATTTATACTGATTTGTTTTAACATTTATCTTTACTGCGATGTTATCAACTTCACAGGAACCAATAAACAACATAATCACAAAACATTAGACTTTTTCCCATTTGTCCCTAAGTAGAGGATTAAGGTTAAGTGCTTGAGTTAAGCTTAGGGTTGGGGTTCGGGAGGTTACATTTTTTCATTGTGAATTGAGAAAGGAATAGTTAAGAGGGATTTTGCCATCTGCGTCCCTTTGGGGAAAATAAATTTCCCGTCCTGCAGACAATCAAAATATTATTTTTTTACTTTCTGCTATAAAACATATTCAATAAAAAAATTGAAAAAAATCAAATGTCTTCATCAATTTAGGCCAATATGTATTTTGCTACATATTTTTTGGTAAAAATAAATCCCAATAAGTGTATATTGATTGGTTTGCACAAAAACGTCTACAAACTATGGGATATTTTTATTTACTTGAATTTTTTTACTAGTAATGGCGGTAATCAGAGACTTATAGAGGGACTTCGATATAGGGGACGAATCGGACACTAACTGACACTTTTTGGGGACCAGAGACACTAATATAGTGATCAGTGCTAAAAAAAAAAATATGCACTGCCACTGTACTAATGACACTGGCTGGGAAGAGATTAACATCAGTAGCAATCAAAGGGTTAACTGTGTGCCTAGCCTGTGATTTCTCACTGTAGAGGAGATGCATCTACTTTGGGAAGGCATTGATCCATGATCCTGCTTTGCAGGAACACAGGATCAATACCTTCCCTACTGACAGAACGGCAATCATCCTTGTTTACATAGGCAGATCGCCGTTCTGAATGTGTACTATACAATCGGTGGGTGCTGGCGGACAACGAGTCTGTGGTACCTGCTATGGGATTCCACTGTGTGTGATCCAGGCAGGAGCGGGTCGTGCATGCATGCCCCAGACCCAGAAGTGTCAGATCACGTACTAGATACATGATCTGACACAGAGCGTCAACCCTGCAGCAATACATCTGCAGTGGGCAGTCAGGAAGTGGTTAATTAGCATTAATTATTTAACGCACTTTAATAAAAAAAATTACTTTAGAGGTGTATTTTAACTACTTCAGTACTATCAGCCTGGGTTTCAGTGGTGATATAGTGTGACTGACAATTACTGGGTTATGCAATGTTGTACCCAAAATACATTTATTTTGTTTTTTGAGATAGAGCTTTATTTTTATTGTATTTAATAACTAATAGGTTTTACATTTTACTATATAATGGAACATTTTGAGAAAAAAACTTTTCCTTAATAATTTTAGGACAGTACAAACATCCCTAAAATGACCTATTTTTGAAAAGTATACACCCAAAGGTGATAAAAAAATTTGCCACAATTTTTTTTAAAATAAGAAATATGCTAGTTTTGCAAGAGTTTTACCATGGAGTTTGAAAATGTTAACGGTGCACTAGATTGGTTAAATGTACAGGATATACACCAAGTGAAGGAGGAAGTGAAGTGGTTAACAACTTCAGCCCTGGAAGAATTGGCTGCCCAATGACCGGCCATTTTTTGCAATTGAGCACTGTGTCGCTTTAACTGACAATTGCGCGGTCGTGCAACGTTGCACCCAAACAAAATTGGAGTCCTTTTTTTCCCACAAATAGAGCTTTCTTTTGGTGGTATTTGATCACCTCTGTGTTTTTTTTTTGTATTTTTTTGCACTATAAACAAAAAAAATTACGTACATTTTGAAAAAAAAGCAATATTTTTTGCTTTTTGCTATAATAAATATCCCCAAAAAATATATATTTTATTTCCCTCAGTTTCGGCCAATATGTATTCTTCTACATATTTTTGGAACGAAATTAGCAATAAGCGTATATTGATTGGTTTGAGCAAAAGGTATAGTGTCTACAAAATAGGGGATAGTTTTATGGCATTTTTATAATTATTTTTTTTATACTAGTAATAGCGGCGATCTCCGATTAGGCATTTCATTGTTTACATAGGCATCTCCCCGTAATGCAGCTCCGTGACGGAGACACTGGTGGACATCGAGTCCGCGGGCACGATAACACGCTTGACCACTAGCCGACAGATTCAAAGCCACGTACAGGTATGTGGCTTTGCCTGCCCGTGCCATTCTGCCAACGTATATGTACGTGAGGCAGTTGGCAAGTGGTTAATGTACAGGTCACATGCAGTGTGATATGGAGATAAAGGGCGGGGTTAATGTTGTGCAGGATAAGGCAAGTAAAGGAGTTAATATACAGGTCATTGCAGAGATAGGGTGAAGCTGGGTAATACAGAGATGGGGTTGAAACAATACAGAACCTTAATGACCTGTTTCAGCCACTGAACAGAAACTAATGAATGCATGATTTATCCATCAGTTCCTCTCACTCCTCAACTTCATCTGTTGTAAGAGGAAGAGGAAGTCTCACCAGTGTAAACAGTTTACTGTTTCATTGTGTTTCTGTTTAGTGTAAACAGTTTACTGTTTACATTGGAGATCTGTGTTATTGGTCATCACAGTGATCACAAGATACCGAGCTGCTCAAGGCAGCTTTTTTAACATCCAATAACAACAGGTGCAGCGGCCACCCGACAATGATTTATTAAGTGCTGTCTATTGGCCATCGCAGTGATCACAACTTAGCTTCTCAAGGAAGCTTTGTTAACATCTAATAAGAGGGCTCATCAATGAAAACAGTTAACTGTTTAAATTGGAGATCAGTGTGATTGGTCATCACAGTGATCACAAGGTACAGAACTGCTTAATGCAGCTTTGTTAACTACCAATAAAAGGTGCACCGGCCACCCGGCAATGATTTATTTAGTGTTGGTTGTAAATGTCACTTAGTAAGCAACCATGCACCACTTTGTTGTTGAAAAATGTACTGCAGTAGAAAAGCAGTCAAAGGATAGATTATGTGTTAGGGTTAAATAAGCGTTAAATGTTAGAGAGGGGGTCAAGATTTATTGGATGACTTACGGGTTGGGTGCTAGGAGTTGGTGTAGTAGTGGGTTAAATGGTGTGTGTTTTACTGTTAGAAATACTTTACAAGTAAGGGATGGATAACAGCAATTGGACAAAAAATATCTAATCTGGCCAAGCAACTCTTTCCCAACAATAAATGGTTTGGAATGGCTGTGTCTGTTCATTATACAAGCTATAATTCTCATTGGCAAAAATCAATTATTATTTTTATGTTTGTGGATACCTTGAGCAACTAAGTTCCATTTAGACCTATCCGGTCTGTTGCGATGCATTAGTGTGCATTAAGTTGTGCATTATCAGGTGTTATGTTAAAGCATCCCATTCATTTGAACGGGCTGCCGAAGCATCACAAGGAACCAAAAGTTGGGCATGCACAATTTCCAACATCCAAGATCACAGTGCACAGTGATGTCTTATTGTGCATTGTAGTTAAATGAAACACAGGTGTAGCGGAGGTAGCTTTCCTTAGCACATTTGAATGGAAATTAAAATCAATAGCACCACAACTGGTGTGGAGGGTGCATTGCCATGTATTGCGATTGCTGCAATGTATAGCAGTGCATGAACCCTAAGAATTCAACATTCAAAATTTGCCTGCTTAAATTGATTCTAATTCATTTACTAATGAAGGCAAGAAAATTGCCTTTTAAAAGAGAAGTATGGGTTTAAAAAAAAAATTGAGATTCATACTTACCTTGGTGGATGGAGCATCAGACCGATGCTCCATCTGTCCATTGAAGTCCCTGCACTGAGAACCGAGCCACCGAACACCGCCGATGGCTCGGTTCTCACAGATCCCCTGAGAGAAAAGCTGATGACTGTCAGTCAGCGGCTTTCCTCTCCGCTTCTCCACGCTCATTGGAGTGCCGAGCAGTGGAGGGTCGGGAAGAGACTGTCTCAGCGGCTCGCTGAGACTGCCATCATTTAGGGCAGCTGACAGATCCTGACTTGGAAGTCGTGATGACGCGCTGCCCCGACTGATGGCAGTGACATCAGCGGAGAGCAGACTTCAGACCCCTTTCTGCTGAAAACGGGTCACAGGAGTGCAAAACGAATTGCACTCCCATGACCCTGAGGAGAAGCCCAGCCTAAAAAGCTCAAGCTGGACTTCTCCTTTAACAATTTTGTGACTTTTTTAGACCATTCTGCATACTAATACATATTTTCCATGCTTTTACAGCTTGTATAATATTTCTAGATTTATGTTTAAAAGTCCAGAAGACAAATTGGTCATATTTAGTTTATTTGTCAAGCTCTACAATTCTCACAAGTATATTTTCACAAATCTATAAGATGGATTTTGAGTACTAGAACATTTGTTTATGATAAACATGTGATTGAGTTCACTTATGCTTATTAAAGAATGTCGTTTGTCAGATCCTGATATTAATTGCACACTTGGTTTCAATAAACTTATAGTAAATGGTAATGTCTGATAGTTTCCTTCTGGCTAATGTCCTTAGTTCACTCATAGGGAATCAAACCCTTTAGATCTGTTAATGGGTAACACAATTTTATTTTATTCTAATGTAAACATTATCACGTATTCTTCCTCCACATCCTATTTAACAAAGCTATTACCAGAACTTAAAGTTTTTTCCCTAAATATACATATGCAGTCAAGATGTTACACATATGCGACAGTAATATAGTGTTTCCAGTAAAAATCAAAACATAAGTAAAGTAAAAATGTAAAAAAGAAAAACAGAAGATTCATGCCAAAAACATACTTTTTAAATTAAAACAGAAATGTATAAATCATTTACAGGTTATACGAAATAGGGATATATATATATTCAGTATATCAATAAAGATAGTACAGTATATGGTTACTAATGATCACTTATACGATATCAGTGATGGTCCTTTGGTTATTGACACAACAAAGTGGATGATGTCATTTCACACCTCTTTCTAGCTACATCAAAGCATAGAACCAAAGAATATAACAAAAATTGTTATATAACAAGCCACATCTGGAATTTATGGTGTGTTAAATATCAGTCCAAAAATAAAGTATTTTTCCAATCTAACCATTAGGCCTTCAAAACTATTGTAAAACTAGCTGATTCATCCATTCTCTTTCTGATATTTGGTATCAAAACATATGTAGTACTGTACATTAGATCAACGGTTCTCAACCTTCTAGTGCCGTGACTCCTTGATAAAATTTTGCAAGTTGTGGGGACCCCTAACAGTAAAATTATTTTTGTAGCATGGGTTGTTAGCACCCAAGGCAATTTGCGCCCCTAACCCATGGACATTTAGCGCTCCCTGAGTCCCTTCCACTCATACATTAAAACCCCTTATGGCACATTTTAGGATGTGCTACTCTTTCTCTTTGTTCTCCTTTCTTTCCCTTTTTTTCTCTCTCTTCTGATTTCTTGTTTTTTCCCCCCATCCATCTCTCTTGGCGTCTTTCTTGTTCTCCTATTCTTTCTCTCCCTTTTCTTTGTTCCTATTCCTTCCATGTATTCTCTATTTGTATTCCTTCTTTTACTCCTTGGTGGGGGGAATGGGATCAGTGGCAGTGCTGGTATTGAGTTGGGTTGAGTGTCAGTGCTGTTGGGGGAGGTGGGATTAGTGGCAGTGCTGGGGGGAGTTCTGAGCAGCCAACTTAGGTGCTCTTGATCAAGGTCATCTGCTAATCTGAGAACTGTAGTAGGGACTTTTTAATGGCAACTATAATCACAGGTAGTGTTACTCACTGTGTCTCACGGCCGAGCAGGTGGCCGCGGGCTCCAGGAACAGTCCAGCTGGGCATCCGAGAAAAGGCTGGGAGAGCCATGTGGGCTCCAGGAACAGCCCAGGATTCGGTCACCCCTGGCAAATCATCATTCAACCCCCGAGGGGGTCCCAACCCCCAGGTTGAGAACCACAGTAGATAAAAATATATGGCAATATGCAGTCACTATGAATAACTCAGTTTAAAGTGAATGTATAGGCAAAACTTTTCTGTTTAGTTTTAGAGTGGGGATGGATTAGAGACCCTGTCGATTTCCACCTGCCTTATCCTAATGACCATCATCACTGACACCAAAGAATGATGGGATTTCCACTGACACAAAAATATTATGGGCTAGAATTGTGATCAAACAATTTACAGGGGTTTTAAACACTTCTTTAGGCTCGGTTCACACTGCCGCGCCCTGAAACCCAGGAGACTTTCTGGCGATTTGCTGGTGACTTGAGTACTATTCTGCAGCAGGTTGCCATCTATCCCACAAATTGCCGTAGGTGTACGTCTGTTCCTTTAACAGCCGTAGCAGGCGTGCGCGCCCGCTGCACGACGGAGGACTCGTGCGCGTGGCTGGGCATCCGCGATCGTGGGGAAGAGAGCCAGAATGGGGATCTGTCAATGTAAACAGACAGATCCCCGTTTTGACAGGGGAGGAGAGAGAGATCGTCTGCTCCTAGTGATTAAGAACAGCGAACTCTCTCTCCTCCTCCAGTCAGTCCCCTCCCCTTTACCTTTTTTTTTTCATGTAATTTTTCATGTCATTCTTACCTCCACTGTGCAGTTAGTTTTGCACAGAGTGGCCCCAATCCTCCTGTTCTCAGGTCCCTCAGCGGCTTCCTTGGCTCCTCCCCACAATAGCTAACCCCGCTCTGGGAAGCTCTCTTCCAAGGGGGTTAGCTTGTGGGCACGCTCCCTGTCATACACGCTGCGTCCATAGACACACCGTGTATGACTTGGTCCCGCCCCTGGCGGCCGCATCATTGGATGTGATTGACAGCAGCGTGAGCCAATGGCTGCGCTGCTATCAATCTTTCCAATCTATCCAATTAACGGCCAAACTATGTGGAGAAGGGGGACAGGCTCAGGGATGTAAACGGGGGGGCTGGGAGGCCCATCATTGACAGGTGTTTTTTCACCTTAATGCATAAGATGCATTAAGGTGAAAAAACACAAACCTTTACAACCCCTTTAAAACATCAGGGTCTGGTTACCTCCCTGAACCACTCATTCTCTCTGAATGGGCCACAGCTCCCACGTCAATGAGCCCAAAGACCTCGATCATACACAGAGTGTATTTCTGTACCCAGGAGTCACAGATGTTTGCACACAGTTGTGAAGAGCAGCGTGTACAAATCAATGACAGGCTGGCAGACACTGTGGCTGCACACATATAACAACACAACTTTTTTTCTAGCAGTCCTATGCTTTAGGAAAATTAATGGTTTGGGGGATCTTTAACAAGCTGTAAATAAAATAAAAATAAAAACATGTAATAATAGTATATCCATCTGAGGTTTAAAGCAGAGCGCAGAGCCTGGCAGTGAATGGATTACAGCCCAACTCCATGTCTTGTATCCTCTTCCTCTAGATAGGAGTTAATCAGCAAGGAAGTTGCCATACAGGGACTGACCGAGAAGGAAGTGAAGGGAAGCGCTGACATGCATAGTGTGAGTAGAACAAGAATTTTTTTTTTTTAGGGCCAAAAATTAGGTTGGCCTTAACGTTTACTCCTTCAATATCCATGTGCCCTCAATAACTGCTTATCTGCGTCTGCTCTAAACAGATATTAAGCGAATGGAAGCATAAAGTAGAGGAGAGAGTTATGCCTCGTACACACGACCGGTTTTCCCGATGAGAAAACTGCCATTTTTTAGATTGGTCGGGAAAACCGGTCATGTGTATGCTTTATAGTAGTTTTCCCGACGAGAAAACTCCCGTCGTGTTTCCTGTTAGTCTTTTTCTCATCGCGAAAACTGCTCATGTGTATGCTTTTCCGAGAAAAAAAAAATGCTCAGAATCAAGTATGAGATCGGAGCGACCATTCAGGTAAAACTAGCGTTTGTAATGGAGATAGTACATTTGTCACGCTGTAACGGACTGAAAAGCACAATGCTGAAAAGTGTGAATCGTCTCTCACCAAACTTTTACCAAACACGACGATCAGCAAAAGCAGACCTTCACTTTAGAGGGGTTTGCTCTCCATTCCTGTTTTGTCTTTGTGATAGGAAGGGAGGAGGAATCATGTTAAATCCATTACCACTCTGTTCAAAATTAGAAAAAAAATGGCTGTAGTTCATCTTTATTGGAGTTTCCCTCGTCTCTAAAAATGTGACTTTGAAATCGATTCTTTTGAAATCTATGTCATATGGGCATTTTGTATATATTTTATAGGCTCTTTTTACCGGAAACCATCTGCATAGCAGACTGTTTATGTTTTCTTTCATTTAAAGAACATATTAGAATACAAATTTGCAATTGTAACTAATCAGTCGATGACCAAATCCAAATGTTTTATGTTTGGCCCGGAGCTGTGGAATGGTGGTAGGGGGTGGTAAATGTTTACAATCCATACAATGTGCATTTCATGTTAGGCCCTTCATGTTGCTAAAAAAAAAAAAAAAGTTTGTCTCGCAAAAAGACTAAAAATACACTACATACATTTTCTGATGAAGAATGTTTAGATAAAAAAATCTGGAAACATTTGTACATGATATGCTTCTATTTGTGTTGAATTGCAGTCAAGTCAATGTTAAAGTTATGCTACTATCTTTGTGACCTAAGAGCCGGTTCACACTGGAGCAGCACAACTTGCCGAGCGACTCGGCAAGGCGATCTGCCCACGATTTCAGAAGCGACTTGCAAAATGAAGTCAATGCAAGTTGCCCTGAAGTCATCCCAAAGTAGTGCAGGAACCTTTTTCTAAGTCGGAGCGACTTGAGTCGCTCCTATTAGAATGGTTCCATTGTACAGAACGGAACGTGACTTTTCAGGCGGCTAAGTCGCCTGGGGAGTCGCTCCTGTGTGAACCGGCTCTAACTGAACAAAAGTTTGTCTAGATTCAGCATTGATTTACGACGGCGTATCTATAGATACCCTGCGTAAATTCAAAGCTGCGCCGGCGTATCTTCTTTCTGTATTCAGAAAGCAAGATACGCCAACATTAGCCTAAGATCCGACTGGCGTAAGTCTCTTACACCGTCGTATCTTAGGGTGCATATTTACGCTGGCCGCTAGGTGGCGCTTCCGTCGTTTTCGATACGCCGATTCACAAATTTCCGTACGTCCGGCGCTATTTTTTTACGTCGTTTACGTTAGGCTTTTTCGGCATAAGGTTGCTCCTGCTATTATGAGGCGTACGCAATGTTAAGTATGGACGTCGTTCCCGCGTCGAATTTTGAATTTTTTATGTCGTTTGCGTAAGTAGTTTGCGAATAGGGCTGGACGTAATTTACGTTCACGTCTAAACCAATGACGTCCTTGCGGCGTACTTTGGAGCAATGCAACCTGGGAAATTCCACGGACGGCGCATGCGCCGTTCGGGAAAAACGTCAATCACGTTGGGTCACCACCCATTTACATAAAACACGCCCCCTCATACTCATTTGAATTAGGCGCGCTTACGCTGGCCCCATTTACGCTACGCCCCCGCAACTTACGGAGCAAGTGCTTTGTGAATACTGCGTAAATAACATATGCTACGCCCGCACAAACTTACGGCGGGCTACTTGAATCTAGCCCTTTGTTTTTAAGTTACCTGTTCTATTCTTCATTCTCTTGAGGACCTGTTGAGGCTGAGGAATCTTCTATATCTCACACACATCTGGATGTGTTAGATGCCTGGTCCCCCACTGCCCTCAGTGCTTTCAAGGACCCCCACATCACTACCATACAGTCAGTATACTTAGCAGGGACTCCAACGCTGCACTCATTGGTGATTGAGTTGCCAGCTCTACATACCTGCCAAAACCATTATCTTGGGTTCTTCTGAATTTGTTAAGTGTGTACCAAAACCTTCCTGGATAAAATTAAATTAGCTAAAGGTGGCAGAATCTGTCAGGTGTTTAATTTACTAATCTTGTTTGAAAATTTGGCAAACTTGAACTTAGAGGCAAATCCCAATGAAGTCTTTGGGGGGGGGGTGGAATCTTGTTAATTCTGGCAATTATTAGAGCTTATAGGCAATCTACTGTCAAAAAAGGGAATGGGCACTGCCATGTACCAATGAAAAATGGTCTTTCAAAACAGTACAAGTCTCAGTGATTCCGAACAGTAGCCGTTCAAATTTTGCTGTGTAAAAAACATATTTTTTTAAACATATTGAAACATATTTTGGAAAAAAACATTTTTTTTTTCAGGTAGATTTAACAGCGACACAGACTTGCTTTGACCCGTAGATAGAAATTGTACAGTTGTTCAATAAGGCTATCAATACTCTCACTGATGTAAAGCTGTCTTTCCTATGGTCAATTTCTATAAAACTTTCATTAAAAATTAAAGAGGTTGTAAACCTCTGGACATTTTTTCTTTACCCTGCAAGGTAAAGGCATAATATGCTAGTATGCATTGCATACTAGCACATTGTGTTAAACTTACCTTAAAATGAAGCCGTCCCGCACGAGAATTAAGATCTGGAGGCCGCTTCCATCTTCACCTATTTTGCTTCCGGGCTTGCTGGCTCCAGCTCTGTGACTGTCTGGAGCCGTGATGACATCACTCCTGTGCATTCGCGTAGGGAGGCGCCAGTCTTGGCACAGGGCTCTGAAGAAACATCACGGGTGGCCGTTCCTTCAGAGCACATGCACCAGTGATGTCACTGGTTGCATGTACACTAAATATCTCCTAAACGGTGCACGTTTATGAGGTATTTACATTACCTATATGTAAGCCTTAGTATAAGCTTACCTACAGTATAGGTAAAAGTCATGCATGGAAGTTAACTTCCACTTTAAGATACTACAGAGGATACAGCAGTGTAAAATTGGCCAGTAGCAGGACAGTTTTAGTTAGATGTACAACAACAACATGTACTTGTGGAAAAAGTGTACAGACAGGTGTTTTACTATGACCATTTTAAATAGCAAGCCTTGGCCAACATTTCCTACATACAAAGAGCACACACTAGGGTTTTGTTACAAAAATTAAAATATCGCAGTAGATAAAGCAGTGTAAAAGTTGACTAGCAGCAGGACAATTCTAATTAGGAATAGTAGGCCTTAAAGGTATATGTCTAACCTTTGTTTTAATTATGATGATGGAGGTACGGTGAATGTGAATGATATAGTGTAAGGTAGTTTTAGATGAACACTGTTCCTGTATTTCTTTTTTCAATCTCTCAAATAATATAGTGACATGTTGCCGACAAATGGCAGCTTTTTGGATGCTCAATGACAAGTAAATTCTCTGCTTTGAACACCCAAAACCTAAAATTAGTCCCTATCAGCATAAACTAAAAATTAAAAACCTACAAAAGAAATGAAAACCCCAACATTCCACCCATGAAACCAAAGACCACTTGTTTTGTAAAATTGTTGAAAAGCATGGAGAATAGCAAAAAAAATTGCTAATTTGCACAGTAACAACCTACTTATACAATTTAACACCAGACCAGTAGTAAAGTTTTCATCGTTCATATATGTTTCATGTACAGTCATGAATAATTATCCCCAGTGTGATTTGCCTAAGGTCTAAAGTTTTGTTATTAGTAATTAACTATACTTCTTAGCTAGTGTATCATTTTCGGGGTCAAGGATCATTGTTATTGTTTCCATCACTTTCACTGTTGTTCCTGTCAATGATAACTAGCATTGCTTTTGAGTGTCAGGGTTATTGTAAAAGTTCAGCAAACTAACTAGAGAGTGAGCAAAATTTAAAATAAGATATAGTGCAAGCATTCTGCTTCTTTATAACAAAATGCACAGCACAAGATTGTATTTCTTCAAGCCTTTTGAGATCTGCGTATAGGCAATCAGATTGCGTTTTTTATTGTGTATTGTGACAGATAAACACTGTCACTGTATGTTTTGGAAGGGGCTGTGGGCTGGCATCCTACACACAGACTATGACCCAACAGAGAATGGGAGATTTGGAGGGCTATTTGCCATCTCCCACCACCTGGAGAAGATGCCACCTCCAGACATTTGTGTCCGCGGTCACCGGTTCATCAGAACAGGGTGAATACGGTATCTGTGGCTGGGCTCGTGGAGTCGTTTCCGGCTAACTAAACCTATTGGCCCGGCTGGGCTAAATATATACTTTTATTACACAAACAATGTACTTTTAGCTGATAAAGGCATATAAAAGATGGCGGTATTCCCAAAGTGTGGGACTATGAGACTTGGGGACAAAGTGGCATTGAGATAATGTAATGTCATGTAATGTAATGCTACATCCCTTCTCCCCCCTCCCCCCCCCTTGTTGCTGTATTTAATTGTGTTGTGTCATGGCAAGTAGACAAAGTCTGGAGACGCCTCCCAGCAGGAAATGTGTAAGGAGGGGCTGCCTGCTTATCATAATCCCTTTATGTGTTTTAACTGTAGTTGTTTGAATATGCAAGTGTTGAGTTTCCATTGGTTCTTCCTAGTCCCTTACCCCCTCTATGACAAGGCTAAGGGGAGTGTCCCTAACTGTGTTTAAAAGTGTATATTTGGTACTTAATAAAGAGTTTTATGCTCTGCATGTTTAACCCTCAACACCTGTGTGACTTGTCTCGTGATTGAGGGGTTAAGGGCTGGTTATGGCAAGTCTGCAGGCTGCGGGTGCATTTGGAGGACAGAGACATGGGTCTGGCAGAGGTTTCCATACGGGGTATCCGAGACCTGTAACATGCATATTATAATTTTTATTTTTCATCTACAGCCCAACTGCAGACAGAACATTTTATTTAATTTCAAGGAGTGGGGCAAGGTTACAGCCTCTGCCAAGTTTGTATTGCTGCCTATGTCTCTATTTACAAGATTTCCAATTATATTACGGGGAAGACAAGAGTGATGTAAATCTCTCCAATAGGGACACATATAATTTTTTATTTTATTTTTTTTAGCAAGGATGGGTAAGGATCAGAACTATTCACAATATTTTAATTGAAGTCTGTTCCTTTCTGACAACCTCTATTTCTTTTAGAGGGGCAGGAAGTATAGGAGAAGCTCTCCAAAGGGGTCAGAGAACTAAAGGCCTAATGCCCTTGTACACACGATCGTGTATGGGCCCCATCGTTTTTTTTCCATCAGGGAAAAAAATAGAACCTGTTTTAAATTTTTACTATGGATCAAAAACCGATAGAAAAAAAAACGATCGTCTGTGGTGAAATCCATCGGTCAAAATCCACGCATGCTCAGAATCAAGTCGACGCATGCTCGGAAGCATTGAACTTAATTGTTTTCAGCACGTCGTAGTGTTTTACGTCACCGCGTTGGACACGATCGGATTTTTAACCGATAGTGTGTAGGCAAGACTGATGAAAACCAGCTTCATCAGATATCTGATGAAAAAATCCATCGGATTAGATTCCATCAGATATCCGATCGTGTGTACAGGGCATAAGCCTCTTTTTTATGCTTTTTATGAGTGTTGCTCCATGTCTTGGCCTTGCTCCATTTACAGCATATGATGAATACATCTTTGATTAATGAAACAAATTTATTCCAACTACGGATAAGCTTCAGGTTCAGCTGGACCAAGAGTTCAACAGAAACCTCCTAAGGACTCCCCTAAAAAACTCCCACCAAACACTTATCCATGCATTAAGTCTTGGTGGCCAGGAAAGGAAGGTACAGCGTGTATGCGGCCCCCTCTCCTGAAACATACCATGCCACTTTTGCTGGAGTACATTCTACATGTGTAACACTTTACAAGAATTCTGTATTCTTGTGCAATTCCTGTGCATCTAAAGCCCTGTACACACGATTGGATATCTGATGGAATCTAATCCGATGGACTTTTTCATCGGATATCCGATGAAGCTGACTTTCAACAGTCTTGCCTACACACCATCGGTCAAAAATACGACCGTGTCCAACGCAGTGACGTAAAACACTACGACGTGCTGAGAAAAATGAAGTTCAATGCTTCCGAGCATGCGTCGACTTGATTCTGAGCATGCGTGGATTTTTTGACCGAGGGACTTCCACACAGACGATCGTTTTTTTCTATCGTTTTTTTTATCCATAGGAAAATGTTAAAACGTGTTCTATTTTAAACGTGTCCATTGGTCCGTTTTCATCAGACAAACCGATCGTGTGTACAGGGCTTTAATGCTGGATCACACCAAAAATAGTGCATGCACTACTTTTCAAAAGCGCACCGTATCACTTGGATTCCGGTACCAAGCGATCCGGTGCAGGCAAACACACTGCATTTGCGATCTGAGTTTTGGGTGACGTTCGGATTCTATTGACACCTGCAGCAGATTGCACACCCAGTGCGTTTTTGAATGCGGTGCAGAAGTTGTGCATTGAATGTAGGTTTCCCACACCACATTCCAGTGTGCACAAGCCCTTAAAGCAGGGATCTCAAACTTGCGGTCCTCCAGCTGTTTGCGAAAATACAAGTCCCTTGAGGCATTGCAAAGCTGACAGTTACGAGCATGACCCCAACAGGCAGACGCATGATGGGACTCACAATAGCTGGATAGCCAACAGTTTGAAACCCCTGCCTTAAAGGATAGGTTCAGTTTGAGTAACATGTTATATGTTACACTTGCGTTTAGGGCGTAACATGTAACATGTTACTAATGTAGCAGCCCCGCTTACCCCAGTTCTACCCACACAGCCACTTCATTCATTCACAGCAATCTCTGAATCAATAAATCTCAACTTCCACCCCAGCAGACGGCTTGTAGTTTTCAATGAACTCATAGTTCAGTAGCACTTCTGTAGCTGAGTAACTGTCAGACAACTGTCAGGAGTGTCTGCAGGACCCTGACATTGCACCTGTGATCTACTGATCGTGGGAAAGCAATGCTTTGCTGGCTCTATGTTAAAGCAGGGGTTCACCCCCAAAACATTTTTTTAACATTACATTCAGCCAGGGCTGGACTGGGACAAAAATTTGGCCCTGGACTTCATCCAGACCGGCCCACTTTAATTCAATAAAATGCTGCCCCCATCCCCCCCCCCCCTGAAAATTTGCTTCCAATAGACGTAAATTGGGTTTGGATCTACATTGTACACATGACCGGTTTTCACAACAAGAAAACTGCCATTTTTTATATTGGTTGTGAAAACGGTCGTGTGTATGCTCCCAAGCAGTTTTCTCGACGATAAAACTACCCGCAAAAATTTTTTTAAACCAGCTCTCTTTTTTCTCGTCTTGTTTCCCAGCAGTTTTTTTCTCGTCATGAAAAACGGTCAAGTGTATGCTTTTCCCCAGGGAAAAAAAAAACATGCATTCTCAGAATCAAGTATGCAGCCCAAAGGCTGGTGCCATTTGAAATGAATGAATGAATTTGAAATGAACTTCCATTTATAGTCCCGTTGTACGTGTTGTATGTCACGGCTAGGGTTGTCCCGATACCGATACTAGTATCGGTATCGGACCGATACCGAGTATTTGCGCGAGTACTTGTACTCGCGCAAATACTCCCGATGCCTGGTAGAATTTTTTTTTTTTTCGAGTGCGGGTGGAGAGGGGGCGGAGAGCGGAGCAGAGCAGTCCTCGTATGGGGGAGAGGAGAGCTGCTGCCGCCTTAGACAAAGCCAAGTCAACCCCCCCTCCCCCGCCGCTGCCCCACATCTAGTTACTATGCGCTGGGGAACACAACAGCTGTCATTTGCATTTGAATAGCTGGGTGTTCCCCCGCCGCGCCATCATGTATAGCCCCTTCCCCGTCCGACGGGTGACCTGTCTATCAAAGTTTCTGGGCAAGGGGAGGGGCTATACATGACGGCGCGGCAGGGGGAACACAACAGCTATTCAATGCAAATGACAGCTGTTGTGTTCCCCCAGCGCATAGTAACTAGATGTCGGCAGCGCGGGGGGAGGGGGGGGGATTGACTTGGCTTTGTCTTAGGGGACACAAGGCTGCATTAGGGACATGGCTGAATTTAGGGACATGGCTGAATTTAAGGACATGCTGAAATTTAGGGAAATGGCTGAATTAGGGACAAGGCTGCATTTGGGAAACAAGCTGCATTGGGGACACGTGGCGGCATTTAAAAAAAAGTATCGGTATTCGGTATCGGCGAGTACATGGAAAAAAGTATCGGTACTTGTATATGATAGGCTTAGATTGATACAGTTGGGAGGCGTGATTGACACCTCCTCCGCCTATCAGAGGCTGTGGACGCACGCCCGCCTGCCGCACTGGCTGATTGAAGTATACACCAGCCAGTAGCGACAGGATATGCTCTTTGCCCATACTAGGCTGGGAACATGCATCACTTCCTCCCACAGCTATGGAGGAAGTGGCAAAGCGCACAGTGAGGATAGGCTGATTGATTTTCTCAAACAGATATAAGGTAACCATCAGAGACTGTGAGGTTAGTCCCATGAATAAGTTTTTATAACGAAACATGTCGGGGTATTGCCACACAGTCTATTTCTACCAGTGAATGCTGCGTATTTGGATGCAGAGTGTGCTTGCAG